>NC_081825.1:230503022-230812840 GCF_030867095.1 Alligator mississippiensis
CTGAAACACAGAAAATGCTCTGAGACAACATGGCCCTTAGTTTCCCATTATCCTATGTCACAGCTCAACTGTCTGCTGAGCGTGGAACAGTTGGGTAGTGGGCCCTGCCTAGGAGGGGACCAAGATCAGCCAGGCCTTTCTCTTATGTAGGGAATATTGAAGGGTTACCATATTTCTAGTTCCAAAAAAGAGGACAGCTGCTAGGGAGACACCTCACTCCCCACCCACAGCCCCCTGGCCTTGCCAGTGCCCTTCACTCCCAATTCACAGACTCCTGGGCCTGCCAGTGCCCCTCATTCCTTACCCACAGTCCCTCACCCCCCCAAGCTATGTTAGTGCCCATCACTCCCGACCCGCAGCCCCCTGTCCCTTCTGGTGTCCCTCACTCCCAACCCACAGCTCCTTGGCCCTGCCAGTATCCCTCACGCCCAACCCACAGTCCCTCAGTCCTCCAGGTCATGCCGGTGCCCCTCACTCCCGATCCACAGCCCCCTGCTCCCCCCAGCCCTGCCAAAGAGGACCCCCAGCTGCCCCCAACTGGGCCAGAGTGCAGCAACTCCAATTTGTGCTGGTGGTACAGCGAGTCCAGCCCCAGCATGGGCAGGAGAAAAGAGGAAATGCCTGTGGCACTCCCCGCCCAGCGCCACATCAGGCGGCCTAGCCATGACCTCCACAGGCAGTGTATCCTGGCCAACCCGGCCCCACGAGCAAGGGCACTGGCCCTGGTGCCACCTGCCCAGTCACAGGCCTCCCCACTGCCCTCAAAAGCGCCCCCTACCCCCATCCCCTACTGGAGGGGCAGGTGCCTGCCCCCCACCCTGTCTGCCCTGCCACAGCCCTGGCCCCCAGACAACTGCCCCCAGCGCCATCAGGCACCTGCCCCCTCACATACCCATCCTCTCACACGTGTGCATGCGCACACACGTGCACACAGATGCACGCGCGTCTGCTGCCTCCAATCACACTCCCTGCTACTCCCACCAGTGGAGCAGAGCAAAATCCAGGATACTGGTTCAGATTTCAAAAAAACATCCAGATGGAGATTGGAGGGTCCGAAAAGAGGACGTTGTCTGGGAAAACCCGGATGTAAGGTAACCCTAAAGCAATGGGCCTGGGCCTACCCAGAAAACTATAAGCCTCTGCTAGATATATAACAAACAATTTTGGGGCAGCGAGATCAGGAGGGAAGCCTCGGACACAGACGGGGTGATGCTGAAGGAGATGGTGATTGAGAACAGGGATTCAGGAGGAAGGGATGCTAAAGGAGAGGATGGTTGAAGCTCTGGTACCCAGAGAGTGAGGAGGGAGGGCAGGGAACAAACCAGGGGGCGTGTGACAGGCCATCTCAAGGAGCTGAGGAGCGGCTGCAGGTGCCGCTTAGCTCAGTTTGGTGCCACAGGGCATTAGTAAAACCAGGGCCGTGGGTTTGGTCTCCCAGCGGCAGGTGTGGAGGGGCCTGGCTTTACCAAGCTGCACGGTGGGTCCAGAGGCGAGTACAACCTCCCTCTCAGGCAGCATTGCCAGGTCTTAAATATGATCATATCAGGAGCTCCAAATGTTTCTACTTGCAGAAAAGCTACCGCACAGCGGGAAAAAAAACCCGTGCAAATAAGTCTGCAGCTAAGTCTAACTGGCTTTACACTGGGCCCTGTCACTGCCAGAGTGAGCGAGACCTGGGGCATCACCACCGCGGAGGCCTTGTTTTGAGGCAGGCAGTGATCAAGTGCTGAGAGCAAGCCCGACACTCAGTTAAAGCTCCTTGGTAGTGACTTGCACGTGCTGCTGCATTCACGAGCTGCCTCAAAACATCATGGCACGTTTTGAGCGCTTTTACTATTATTACCAGGGTTGACGTGATGGCAGGAACGCGATTGCGATCATCGTCATTATCATCAGCGTCGCACAGCGCCGGCCCCCCGGAGGCTCAACCACCCCATAACGGCCGCCAGCGGGGAGAAGGGGGGGGTCGGAGCGGGCAGCGCTCTACGTGTCGGCGAGGGCGGGGCGGGGCCGCGCCTGCGCAGCGGGACGGGGTGGGGCGGGGGCCGCGCCGCGCCGGGGCGGCGCCTCCGCTGGGCTTCGGCGGCGGTTGGAGCAGGTGAGCGCAGCGCTGGGGGCGGCGGGGTCGGGGCGCTCCGCGGTGCGGACCTTGCCCGGCGGGCGCTGCCGAATGAGTGCCTAATGGCGCCCGGCTCAGCCCCTCCCGGCCCGGGGACCTGTTGCGTGCGCTGGGTCCCGGCCGAGCCGCGCGCGGCCTCGCGCCCTCAGTGGCTGGGGCAGCGCTCCCGGGGCGGCGGCGGCGGGGGGAGCCTTCCCCGAGGTCCTGCGTGCCTGCGCCTGAGTTTCCCTTCAGAAGCGCCAGGAGTGGGAATATTAAACAAACAAAACAAAAAAACCCCAACAACCCCCCCCTCTCAAAACTCCCACCTGGCTCCATGAGCAGAAAGGCTGAGAGGAGCCGGTCGTTCCGAATCGCTTCACCTCCTTAAACTCCAGCTTTTGGGGGGTGCTGTCAGATTAGACCCCAATCCCGCACTGGTCCCGTTTCCCATCCAGGGTGCCAGTGAAACACGGGTTGTTTAATACCGCTCGGTTGTTAAAACACGTAAATCGGGGGGTTAAGGTAGTGTCAGAGTGATGTTGTAGCCATGATGGTCCAGAAGTGATGCGAGGGGCAAGGCTTTCTGGCGGGCTTTTCATGGGACCAAGTGTGTAGCTGGGATAGAGCTAGACCAGCTTCCTGAGGAAGTGCCTTGCATTCAAAAGCTTGTCTCGCTTTATCCTAGCGAGGTAGTTCGTCCAGTAGAAGATGTTGCCTGAGGAAGCCTTGCCTAATCAGGGGTTAAGGGATTTCTGGTTTGTTTTTGTTGTTTTTTATAATAGCTGCTTTGTAGTTATTAATGAAGTCTTGCTGCCAAATCTTTAGTTCTGAACTGGCCATGTAAGAGGCTATGGCTGTAGGGGCCTAGATTTGGGTAAATTGATTGAAAAAGGTACCAGAAATAAAAGCAGGTTGTATTTAGAGCTGCAGGATTTTAGGTTTAGGAGTCAGCTGGTCAGGAGTGCTGAGAGTTGCTGACAGTTCGGATCTCCTCTTGTGCTCCAGTAGTTTGGTTTTAAACAGCGTTTGTCACCACTCAGTTGGAACTTTGAAATAAAAGCAGGTGTCTGTGATTGTTGCCTTATTACTGTGTAACATTGCCCTGGAAAATCTTTTGCCGAGAGAGGTCTGCTGGAATGAGAAGAGCGAATGGCAGCCCAGGATCTTTAAAGTTTGTGTTCCACCTGGCAGTTCTTAAGGGTCTTGATTTTAGTTTTTCTCTGTGGTGGCTTTGTGGGTGACTGTGACTCCATCTATGATAACTGGGTGCATCTCCTGTGCTGCTTGTCCAGCTGTAAATCTTTTCCAAAACAGAACAATGATTAATTTAACAGAACACCATTTCTGTTTATTGGCTTTGCTTTTTGAGTTGCATTACGCAGAGCTTTGGACGGTAGGAGCTGAATTACATTCAGAAATAAAAAAAGCATTCAGTGCACTACATAACTACAATCCTTCATAGTGTACTTATGTACTGATCTTCTATGCGATAGATGATGTTCTCCTAGTGATCCTGGGGGGGTGGCTGGTTTCATGTTCAATTTCAAATACTCTAGAAGGGCTGCATTCTTTAAAATAAATTCTTACTGGTTTCCTAAGAATCTGATGTTCTAGGGTGACATGTTGGCCACCCAAAACTGAGTCGCTCCTAAAATTTTTGGCCCTCCTGATTTTTTTTCCCCCCCCCATTCTTAAAAATCTCATTTTGTAATTAAAAGCTACTCTTATTTCTGGCTACCTCAAGCTGGGACATGACATGCGTAAATTTAAAGTTATTTATTTAGGGTTATACTGCATGTCTGTTGCATAATACGGGGGGGAGGAGGGGGTTGCCTCTCATTATATTTGTACAACTACCAACAAAAAGCCAAATAGTTTAAGTTTGTATGTTTGCATACCAATTATTCATTTTAATCCATAGTTGGCTGTAGAGATGGTCCAACATCAGGGCCTTATATTTAGCAGTCCAGTGGATTTATGCATTGTTGAATGGTGAAGCTTATTCCTTCTTATTGTTTGTTGTAATACTATCAGTTATTTCTCTTTTCTAAAACTCCTTTTTAGATTTCACATCTCTTTTGAATGAGCTGCTGTATTTAACATGTAGTGTTTCTTTTTTATTACTTCTATGTGTTTATTTGTTTATTTATTTTTGGCTTAACTAAAGAATCAGAAATGGCTGTCAGTCAGGGGTCTAGGATTGGAGTAGTGTTGCGGCTGTGATGCTCCAGGAAATATATGAGAAGTAATACCCAGGAGAGCGCACAAACACCAACAAACTCTCCCTATGCCTGAAGAAAGGCGTTTGTGCCCGAAAGCTTGGAAATAACTTTATTCCTACTGTTTAGTTGGTCTAATAAAAGATATCGCATTTACCCAAAGAACTTTGCCTGCATATGTGCTTAGACCAAAATGGCTACAACCAACAACCCTGAAATTCTCCTTGGAATGTATAGGTGTTAGGCCATGGGGAAGAGCATATTTTTCAGTAATAGAACAATATGGGATATAAAACTAATTTTAAAGAACAATGTAAAGTTTAGAATTTGTACAATGGTGTATGTGCATATCCATGGGCAGTCAGAAAGTAATGTTTCCTTGCATGAAAAATTCGTATATCATTGCTGAACATGCAGGTGGTTTTTTTTTTTAGCCTAGTAGTATTCTCTGTCAGTGGCCTCTTACCACCAGTGAAGAATGGTATGTATCATGACATTGTAAAAGCCCTTGTTGCATAGCCACTGTCACAACAGCCTCCATCACTTGGCTGGCATCCTGAAAATATTGCCCTCATAGTCTTCGTCCTCCGAGCTGTTGGTTGGGGTAGCACAGTCCACCCAAACAATGAGATTGTCTCTGTTATGTGCAGGCTGGTGTGTGGGTGAGCACGTGTGCAGACATCACTTCAGACGTGTTTCTGTTGGGCTCTTTGCAGGCTGTTTCAGGTTCCTTAAGGTCTTGATATCAACTTCTGAGCTTACTGTGGCTCCCTTAGGCCAGTAGTCAGCCAGAACACTCTCCATGTTCATGGCCTATTTAGGAGATAAAAATTAGGGGGCATTACTTTCTGACTGGCCTTTGGCACACTTAATGCAATCTGGATTTAATGTGTATTTTTGATAGTTAAAAGTATTTTATTAAATTAAATAACTGTCTTGAATCATTTGCCATAGATTAAGGCTTCAATATGTAAGAGCTAGTTGTTGAAATTTGGTATGGGAATAAGGTCTACTGTACAGACCCTTTATGAAGACTTGGTAAAATTTTTAAAATAATTTTAACCCACTTAAGTCTGGGTAGCTGAGACAATCTGCACTTCTGTTTAACCAAAGGAAGGTAGGTGGTCATGGTCTTATGAAAATGGTATGTTCTTGTTTGGAATTCTGAAGCCTTATAATTCAATGTTTGCATATTGATCTTGATGTTGCTAGCATACAAAGTTTCATGCAGATTGGGGGACAGGTATGCAGTGTTGAAGAATTCTTAGATTTTGTTTACGAGGTTTTTGATTGTAGCCATGTTGGTCTAAGGATGTAGGTAGGCAAGGTTCTTTGAGTAGATATGATACCTTTTTATTAGACCAATTGAGTAGCTGGAAAAAAGTTCTTAGCAAGCTTTTGGGCACTGTCACCCTTCTTCAGGCATAAGGAGTCTCTGCTGTTTTTAGGTTTTGCTTATAAACTGTTGCATAAGCTGATCATCCTTTAAATGACTTTCTTTGTGTAGGTGGTAGGGGCATGAATCTCAAACCCAAAGCTATTCAAGGCTTGGTTTGGTATTATGGCAGTATTCTGAAATAATCACAGTTTGGGGCTTTTCATCAAAAAGAACCTAGGAAGGTCTTGTCACTTGGGGAAGAAGACTGAGTATCACTGATTCATAAATGACTCTTCAATTTATTACATGTGGCTGTTTGTTAGAAAGTATGTGGTTTTTACTATACACATTGAGTTTGTCTTCCTGCAGTCATGAATAATGCAGCCACATGTAAATACATGCTGGGGGAAGAAGGGAGAGTGACTGACTGACTGTGTTGTATGTGTGTGTTGGTTTGAGGTTTTTGTTTGTGTTGGGTTTTTTTTAATTTTAACTGGATTGTGTTTGGTTCAATTCATTTAGGGTTGTAGATATCATAATGCCTCTTTGGTTAACACTGGCTGCTCATGTCCATTTTTTTGTGCAGGGACCAGGACTCCCCTACTGAGATTCAGGAGAGACCCCGCCAGGCCTAGGGTCAGGGAGGACCGAGTTAGGGAACTTCTGGAGGGGCTGGATGTGTTTAAGTAAGCAGGTCCAGATGCTCTCCACCCCACGGTTCTGAGGAAATTGGCAGGGGTTATCAAGGGGCTCCTGATATGGCTTTACAAGCACTCATGGTGCTCTGGCCAGGTGCCAGATGACTGAAAGAAGGCCAATGTGGTCCCCATTTTTAAAAAAGGGAGGACCTGGGCAACTGTAGGCCCATTAGTCTTACTTCGATCCTGGGGAAGCTCTTTGAGATTATCCAGGAGCACATCTGTGAAGGACCAGCAGGGGGGATGATGCTCAGGGGCAACCAGCATGGGTTCATTAGGGGCAGGTCCTGTCAGACCAACCTGATTGCCTTCTACGATTAGGTCACAAAGTCATTGGACGCAGGTGTCATGGTGGATACAGTCTTTCTGGACTTTAGGAAAGCCTTTGACACTGTTTCTTATTAAAAAGCTAGGCAACTGTGGCATTGATTCCTACACAGTCAGATGGGTCGCAAATTGGCTGAGAGGCCACACCCAGAATGTGGTGGTGGATGGGTCATATTCGGCCTGGAGGGATTTGGGGAGTGGTGTCCCCCAGGGCTTGGTCCTCGGGCCTGCACTGTTCAATCTCTTTATTAGCAACTTGGACAAATTCCAAGCAACTGTTCAAATTCGCTGGTGACACCAAGATTTGGGGCAAGGTGGGCATGCTAGAAGGGAGGGACAGGATACAGCTGGACCTGGACATGTTACAGGGGTGGGCAAATGAGAACAGGATGAGATTCAATACTGACAAGTGCAGGATACTGCACTTGGGCAGTAAGAACCAGCAGCATACCTATAGGCTGAGGAACTCCCTTCTCGAAAGCACAGTGGCAGAAAGAGATCTTGGAGTCATTACCAATTCCAAAATGAACATGGGCTGCCAATGTGAGGACACGGTCAGTAAGGCCAACTGCACCTTGCCATGCATCCACAGATGTATCACAAGCAGGGCCAAGGAGGTGATTCACCCCCTCTATGCGACACTGGTCAGGCCACAGTTGGAGTACTGCATCCAGTTCTGGGCACTGCACTTCAGGAGGGATGTGGCTAACCTTGAGAGCGTCCAGAGGAAGGCTACTCGCGTGATCTGGGTACAGCAAGGGAGACCCTACGAGGAGAGGCTGCAGGACCTGAACCAGTTCAGCCTTCACAAAAAAAGGCTGAGAGGGGACCTGCTGGCTGTCTACAAACTTACCAGTGGGGATCAGCAGGGAATGGGAGGGACCCTGTTCCCCCGAGCACCTCCCACAGTAACAAGGAATAATGACCATAAGTTGTTTGAGAGTAGGTTCAGGCTGGACATTAGAAGACACTACTTCACAGTCAGGGCGGCTAGGATCTGGAACCAACTTCCAAGTGAGGTGGTGCTGGCTCCTACCTTGGGGGACTTTAAGAGGAGGCTTGATAATTACCTAGCTGGGGTCATGTGAGCCCAGTATTCTCTCCTGCCCAGGGCAGAGGGTTGACTTGAAGATCTACTTAGGTCCCTTCCGACCCTACATCTATGAATCTATGTGGCCCCTAAGCCAGCCAGGAAGGAGTGTCAATTTTTTTTTTTTTTTAGAGGTACACTAGTATATCAGTTGCATATCAGATCAGCACTGATAAAAGGAAAATTAACATTATCAGCTATAGGCTTTTTTTGGCTGATACCACCGGTAAATACAATATGCCTTCTGACTGGGGGCCCTGGATGCCGCATGCATGTGAACAGCCAAACACATGCACATGGCCAGGAATGTAGCCAGGCAGCATGGAGAGCAGTGCCCTGCAGGTAAGTCTGTGGAGGGGGAAGGGACATGGGGGAGGGAACAAGTATTGAGGCCCCCATGGTGAGGGAAGGAGTGGGGCAGGGGCACGGACTAGGGATGCTGCCCAGAAAGGTCAGTGAATGGGACCCAGTTTCGGGGCAGGGAGCAGGATACAACTGCAGGCAGCTTATCCGGGGGTGCAGGATGGAGATGGGGTGGGAGGGCAGGTTTACACAGCTGCGTGCACCCCCTGGGGGGAGGCATGGGGGGGGCCACGTGCCCCTCCACATTTGTGCGTGGGGTGGATGCAGGCTGCTTGCTGTGGGCTCAAGGCTCTTCTGCCTTCTTCTCAGGAGCCCAATGCCAGCTGTACATCTGCTGCCCACCTGGCAGCGGTGGGGGCAGTGAGTTATGCCTCCCGCTGTTGGGTGGGGAAGGGGTGTGCAGCAGGCATGGGGCTCCCAACAGAAAAGCAGCAGAGCAGAGAGCCATGAACCCACAGCAGGCAGCCCGTATCCACCCTCGCCCCGCTCAGATCTGCTCCAGGTAAAAGCATTCCTGCATTTAAAAATGGTGGTGGTGGTGGCACTTGAACTAAAGCTCTTTTGACGAGCTTTAGTTCAAGTGCCATTGCTGCCATTTTTAAGCACCAGGATGCTGATGCCCTGGACGAGCTGCCCGTGGCTCTGTTTCGTAGTAGCTAGGGTCAGGAGGGACCTGAACAAATCATCTAGCCTGACCCTCTGCCACAGACAGGAATGAATGTTGGGTTCGCAAGACCCCAGACAGGTGATCATCTAACCTCTTTTTGAATTTACCCAAGGTAAGGGCGAGAACCACTTCCCTGGGAAGTTGGTTCCAGATTCTGGCCACCCTGACTGTAAAATATTGCCTCCTGATCTCTAACCTAAACCTATTCTCCGTCAGCTTATTACCATTGTTCCTCATCACCCCAGGTGGTGCTGGGGAGAATAGGGCTCTTCCTATTTGCTGATGATCTCCCCTGATGAGTTTGTAGGCAGCCACCAGGTCCCCCCTCAGCCTCCTCTTGCCAAGGCTGAACAGGTTCAGGTCCCTCAGTCTCTCCTTATTGGGCCTGTCCTGCTGTCCTCTCACCAAACGGATGGCCCTCCTCTGAACTCTCTCCAGGCTGGCCACATCCTTTTTAAAGTGCGGCACCCAGTACTGGACACAGTACTCCAATTGCAGCCTGACCAGTGTCGCATAGAGGGGGAGTATCACCTCTCTGGACTGGCTTGAGATGCATCTTTGGAAGCATGATGAGGTATGGCTGGGCTTGCTGGCTGCAGTCTGGCATTGGCAGTTCATGTTCATCTTGGAGGCAATAATGACTCCAAGATTCCTTTCCGCCTCTGTACTTTCAAGAAGGGAACGCCCCAACCTGTATCTATGCTGTGGATTCCTTCTCCCAAGGTGCAGCACCCTGCATTTATCTACATTGAACCCCATCCTATTCTCATCTGCCCACTTCTGTAGTCTGTCTAAATCTAGTTACAGCCTCTCTCTCTCTCCCTTCAAGAGTGCCCACCTTGCCCCACATCTTAGTGTCATCAGCAAACTTATTCCACTTCCTACTCGGGTCCCATTTACCGCCCTGACTGGATAGTGGCCCCCGCCCCTGCCCCACTCCCTCCCTCATCGTGGGGGCCTCTATCTGTCCCTACCATGCCCCTTCCCTCCCCTCCACCACTCCCCTTTTCCTCCATAGACTTACTTGCAGGGAGCTGCTCTCCACATTGCCTGGCTGCATTCCTGTAAATTAGTTATCGGATTGCTATCAGGTGATATAGATGGCTAATAATTGGCTTTTGATATTAGCCCAGAAAATCTATCAAAATTTTATCAGTGTGCCCCTACTTTTTTATATCTTTATTTTCACCACTCCCACCTTGCATTTGAAATAAATTGTCCATTTGTAAGTTTCATATAACAATACCAAAGTGAAGTACAGGTTTCCCTCGATTTATGTAGGTTCTGTATGTGTGTATTCACTCTTGCGCGATGACTCTTCTTATAGCAAAAATTTGTATATGCAAGGTAAATTCATTCTTATGTGATTGATATGGTGGAAGCCCACAGTCAGCTGCTTTGTGTGGTGCATTGTGGGAGTGACACGCTCAAAGTGTATTCTTATGTGTGGATCTGTGCTCCTCACTCATTGTCTGAGACACATACTTCTGTAGTTGCCATCCCCATTATGATAGTGCCCTGTGCTTGTGTGTACTGTGTGGTGTTGGTGAGTACCAAAATTGTCTTGTAAAAATGGTAGAAATGGGCCTGGAGGGCAGTACAGTCGAGGACTTGGAACATTTTGTTACATTGTAAAATGGGTTCCCTTTATCCAAATTGGAGTTATGCACCATTTTCCAGGAACACGTGTACAGCATAAAGCAAGGGAAACCTGTACAGGGGGTTGGAGTGACTTGTTATACGGTCATATAATGAGGCATTGCCTACAGTAGAAGGTTTGCTATACTGGCAAACCCTGCCAGTGGAAACATGGCTTTTATCACCACAGTAATTTGTGTTGTATAGTTTTATATCAGTTCAATGAACAAAATCAGTTAGGGGTTCTTTCACCAGCATATCTCCCTCCAGCAATTTTGTGTATTGCACAATTCTGCTAGCTTAATTATATCTCTTAAGGAAACGATGGGAAACTCATATGCACTCTCTTGCACACGCTCTCATGCTCTCACACACTCTCTCTGTACTATCATAGCTACACTGATAAAATGTTTACGTGTAGACCACGCCTAAATGTGAAGCAGAATTGTAAACAGAAGTGAGGAATCGTGGTCTGTGCCTTAAACAGTAGACACTTACCCTCAGAAACTTGTTCTTGTATGGATAACAGTACTGCTGTTCTCTCTTAGATTGTTCCTTTGACATATCATGGAATACTTTTTTCAGTAAAATCTGTTTAGTACATAGGTGTAAAACAGCTGCTATTTTTAGGTAGTTATAGATTTTTTTAAACATAGGAACTACATTTTATGACAGAGTAAAGTGCTTCAGATATCTTTCCGGGGTGTACTTGGTAGCCGTGTTGGCTACCAAGTGTACCCCTGAAACATGGAAGATGCCAAATTTTAGCCAATTTTGGGTTTTAAACTTCATTGCAGAACAACAAGAAAGATTTTTTTTTTACCTCGCCTGCCATCTGACACTTCCAGGGAAGGAATTCTTCCTGATCTACACATCAAAGAGCTACTCAGCACAGCTCACAAAGACACTCTTATGGACCCAGAGGGAACAGCCTTCCATCTTCAGCTCCCTCTGTGCAAAAATGAAGCTTATTTCCTACCTATGGGGACTTCTTACAATCTTGTACCATCTATACTTTTCCCAGAGCCTGATGAAGGGGCTTTGATTCTGAAAGCTTGCAGAAAAGGACAACTGTCTTGCGATTTCCCAGTTGGCTAATAAAAAGTATCATTTTGGAGCCAAGAGTTCTAGTTTTTTTGTATGTCAGATATCTTTTAATATTCTTTGTCACAATATATTTTTTTCTGGCAGGTGTACTTAGTTAACAAGGTAATATGTACTATTTAATCACTACCTAGGAGTGAGGGGATATTGAGTTGCATCACTCTGTTTGGGAATTTAACTCTCAATTGGTCTCTTAGGAATTATTTTTCTCTGACCTCAGTGGGAAGATTTACATTAACTGTCTTGGCATTTGGATCAAGCAGTTAATCGATTTGTATATTACCTGTTTAGAGAGAGGTAGGTAATAATGTTAGTTTGAAGGCAGGCAGCAGTCAGGGTAGACTTGCACATTTGCAGTATCTTTATCACATGCTAAGGAGGGACATAGGTAGATGCTTCTAAGCATCTGATTAATTAAGCAGTTACTTATAAAAGCTTATTCATCTCTGATTTAGTTAGTCTATAAGGTTTAAATCTACCCTGCCTCCTGCTGGATCCAGTGTGTGTCCTGGAGTGGCTAGAGCAAGTGCCACTTGTAGTGTGCCTCCAAAGTGGCCAGAGCAGGCACCACATGCGGCACCTTCACTCTGACCATGTTTGTTTTGCTGATTTTAATTTAGGAGCAGCATGGTTTTCAAAAAATGTCAGTAAAGGTGGTATGTATTTTGCACTGGCATAGCGGCCATAAGATGAAGCCATACTCAGAGATGTTTGTGGATCAACAAAATGTAACTCAGCTATCCAAGAAAATTCAAGACATTTTTGTTGACTATGTGCAACTAGGACAGGTTTGGTAGTTCCCATTGAGTACTGTTTATCTAAGCTCAAGTTTTGCCTTGGCAAGGAGAAAACAAAATTACAGATGCTCTTTGGTAGTATATTCTGAGTGTTCTGTAGTATCTTCACAGACAGAGTATATGAGTTAAATATATTTGCCTTGTTGGATCTCTGAGTCTTGTTGAATTCATTGTCGTAGAAGGACACAAAACGTTGTTGGAAAACATTAATTCTGTGCCAAAGAATTTTTTTTTTTGACTGTATATGGACCAACAAACTACATACTGAGAGATTAAAGGGGAAAAGATTTTCCATCTTTCCTCATGTGTGCATGCTCCTATCTTATAGTAAGTGGACGTTAAACCAAGTAAGCCCTCTTTCTCTGAGTCATAGCTAGGATATATCCCATTCTTGCTTTTTACCGTGTAGCGCATTTACTCCTATTCTGTCTTCTCACAAACAAGTCCCACATTTACTTAGTGTAAAAGTGATGTTGTAGCTGTGATAGTCCAGAAATTATTACAGAAAGCTAGCATAGAGGAGGGGTTGAGAGATTTTCGGGGTAGCAAACAGGCAATTAGCAGAAGAAAAGAAGCTGAATAATGGGAGATCAAGGCCTACAAAAGGGTGTGGGGGGAATCTAGCTCACCTTCCTTGTTTTGAAAGAATTCAGGAGTTGGATAAATTATAATGGACAATAAATCCAATATCAGTGTTAGTCCTTGGTTCTTAGTGGTCAAACAGCTTATGAATTTTTGTTCCCAAGTAACTCAGTTGCTGTAATAAAAGATATCACATCTACTCAAAGACCCTTGCCTGCCCTGTTCCCAAGTTTGCCTCTTAAAGGGGTTAGTTAGGTAGATTTTCCTTCCTAGCGCAAGCATAGTGAGGTCAGAGACAAGTGGTTGGTTGTTCTGTGAATAATATGCTTCTACTATATCTTTCTGTGAGAATTCAATCTCTTGCATAGTTGCAGTTTAACCCACATAGTTGCCACAAGGGCATTTGGTGCATTGGATCAAGTATGTCACATTTTGGGAAAGGCATGGATTCAGGGGGCTTCTTTATGGAGGGGATGTTGATAGTAGTGGCAGTGGCGATGTTCTGACAAGTTAAGCATTTCTTGCCAAGGCAAGGCTGTGTTCCACTTTGTACGGGCAGTGGAAAGTAAACTTTCAATGAGTTGGGCAAGGTTAGGGGGCTGTTTGAAACCCAGGAGTACTGGGAATATTTTTCTCCAGGACTGATGACAAGAAATAATGGCCACAAGCTAGCAGAGAGCAGATTTAGATTGAACATTAGGAAGAACTTCTTCACAGTTCGAGTGGCCAAGGTCTGGAACGGGCTCCAAAGGGAGGTGGTGCTCTCCCCTACCCTGGGGGTCTTCAAGAGGAGGTTAGATAACCATCTAGCTGGGGTCATCTAGACCCAGCACTCTTTCCTGCCTATGCAGGGGGTCGGACTCGATGATCTATTGAGGTCCCTTCCGGCCCTAACATCTATGAATCTATGATCTTTGTCAGGTATAGGCTGTAATTGTTTGGGAGTTCTTCTGATCCGTTCCAGCATGGGGTGGAAGGTGATGACCAGCGTGTGCAGTCATAGGGGGTTTCTTTTTGTATTTGTAGCAGGTTACTTTTTGATGTTTGGATAGCTCTTTCAAATGTGTGGACTATTTTCAGTAGAGAAATAAAAGCTATGACCCTAAGAAATCCTTGCCTCTCCAACCATTACTTACTTGTCTGTGCTAGTGTTACCTTGAAAAAGTGGGTGGGAAACAGAGGAAATATATGCCCAAGATCCCGTTGTAGAACAGCAGCCCAACAGACACAGGAACCCAGGTCTAGTGATTCCAGACCACTAGTCTATCCATAAGCCTGTGTTTTCTCTGCACCATACTGTATAACAAGTTACTATCTCTCTTGCTCATCATATTATCACCTTCCATCTGAATACTGGTCTCGTCTGTAAAGGTAAAGGCTTTTAAAATGAATGCTCATACACAACATTTCTTCCCCTCTGCTACTACATTCCCAGTTCTTTTGATCCTTCCCAAATTTTCCTGGCCTCTTATCAGGGCCACAATGAGAGGTGGGCCCCGCCAATGATTCCTACTGAAACAGAAGTACTACTGGATCTCTACTGCTTGTCCCTGCAACTACTGACTTAAAACAGATTTTGTTTCTACTACCTAGCTTCAATAGATGGGTTTGGTGTCACTAACTGCATGGGAAATAGGGTTCCCACTGACAATGTTCAGAGCTGCAGAAGTTGCTGTTAGAGATTTATATGGCAAGATAACCAAGTTTTGTGAAATTTAATGTAATGGGGCAGATTCTTAGTTTCAATAACATGATGAACACATTGCTCTTAAAATGGGACTTCAGACAATCTAAATAAAGAATATTGTTCTTGTCCTGAAAACTCTGATTTCTTGCTTACTGAAATCTATCCCCCACAAAGTTAATACTAAATAACATGATAGCTTCCCCCTACATGAATGCTGTATGTCCCCATAAATAATAAATTAACTGTTACTTCCCCAAAAAATCATCACCTGGAATAGGAAAAGAACACACAGCCTTTGCTGAGGTGAGCATTTCTCATATTTTTTCTCCTGAATTAGGCTTCACTCAAACAGAGTGATAAGTAGAGGCCTTCATCTGCCCCCCTGTTTGAGGACTTTTGTCATTGATGGCTCCCATGTGAACCCACCCCTTTCTTGAGGTGGCATAACACAGTCTTCATCTAGGGTAGCAGGAACTCTTTACTACTTTTTACTGTGGTATATCAGGTTTGACAGGTAGACCATATATACAAAACCTTCTTGAGCATTTCTGGGACCTACTAGTTGCCCTAATGGCAGACCTAGGAAGACAATACATCTTTTGTTTTATACTCGGGTGCTCAACTCCTGGCCTGTGGGCCAGATATGGCCCATGGAGCCATGTAATTTGGCCTGTGGGTCTCCCCACAGGTCTGGAAATCTGGCAGGGGGGTCACAACACTGCCACCACTCCCCACTTCTCCCCTCCCCCCACCAAATTTCCAAGCCCTATGTAGCTGGATCAGCCCCAGCAGGATCAGTCCTGTTCAAAGGGATTGAGGCCTGATCCAGCCATGCACAAATGGCCTGGCCAAGACCTAAGGCAGCTGCATTGGGAGGGAGGGAGGCCCAGGTGGACCATTCTTGCACAGTTGCATTGGACCCACAGACTGGATCTGGTCCATGGACAGACCTGGCACCACTCATCTAGCCTGCAGGCCAAAAATCTCAGGCATGACTGGTTTATATTGTTTTCACTTAAGAGATTTTCCTAGAAACTCTAAGGGCGGGAGACCAAGTTGGGGAGGACAGGGGGGATGGGGAATCCAAAACCTGAATACAGATTCAGCAGAAGCTGATGTTTGCTCAAAAGAAATTGCTACATGCTCTGCCATAGCTGCTCAGCAACTGAGTCATCTCAAACTCATCCTGCTCCCTGGATCTGAACTGTGGGGTTTCTCACAGACTGGATCTGAACATAGTGGGAAAGTGGTGTCACGTGCCAGTGCCCAGAACTTTGAATGAGCCCTGCCCCTGCTTTCCCAGCCCCTCTAAAACACCTGTTGGCCATAAGTTTGAAATCCTTGTTGTAAGACATGATGTCTGTTTTATAGAAAGTGTACCTATTATATTTTGATGAATATTTTTGTGTCTCTGTGGATGAGACATTCTTTGAAATACATTTTATAGCTTGTATTTTAACTTACAGCATGTATTTTAATGTCAGAATAAATTCCATCTCTCAGTGCTGAGGTATTAAGCTTGCAAAAAAAGAAATTTCAAATTTAACAACTTTAGAGCTGGACACTTTTTTTTTCTTTTGTAAATTTTCCATTAAACCAGTTCCTGACTTTCAGCCACAAGCACATAATGTAACCTTTCCTGCTAAATATTTGTATAGAAGTGAATTGCAACATGTTGATAATGAGAACAACTGCATACCCAGATGACTGGTTGATCTTTCTTTAATGCAGACTTGTACCAAGAAGAGAGAACAGAAATATTCCATTAGGTCTAAAGTATATTTAACAATCTTAATATTCTCAATTAGAATTTTAAATGCTGTATTTTTTAGTATTGCTTATACATTTGGCAGGGTATGGACTAATTAAACAAAATCTCACAATTAAATAAACAAGTATTAATGCAGCTTTGAGAAATAAAGTAGTGAAGTTGATTGTTCAACCATAACAGGGTATAGCGAAGTAAGTAATGTCTGTCCAATCTTTTAAATTTCTGTTGTTATAAAAAAATACCCACTTTTCATGACAAAAAAGTGAATGTAGTTTTTTGTCAGAAACATGATGAAGAATGCTTTATATTTGAAAGCTTGTATAACTTTATCCCAACCACGCAGTTGTTCCAATAAAAGATATCACCCAAAAAATTCCTTGCTTCTGCATATCTAACAGTTTGTATTATGCATCTTTTAATCAGGCTTTATATAGTCTAAGTTTCTCTCATTTGGTAGGACATAAAACATGCTAGACTGGGGTTAGACTATCTAAGTTGGCCCATACTGGGTACATTTAGCCCAGTGTCCTATAACTCTCAATAACCTTATTTCTGCCTGACTACAGACTAATATAGCTATCTCTTTCTGCTCAATAGCAAACAGGAGAGTATTTATTCAGGGGTATCCAGGTTGACGTGTCCCTTGGCCTTCTCTTAAAGCAGGGGTTTTCAACCTTTTTTGGTTGGGGTACCCCTGACAGCTGGTCAACGAGCGGGGGCTCCACGCAGCAGCGAAGCTAGAACTGCTGCCAGCTTCTCTGTGCCGCTGCCGTGTACCCCCTGGGGCTTTCCAAAGTACCCCCAGGGGTATGCATACTCCCGGTTGAAAACCCTTGTAAAGTTTCCAGCATTTAGAGGATTAGGACATCCTAAGCGGAGGCTGCAGCTCTACTAACATGTTTAATACTTGCTGATGGACCTATCCTGCATGAATTTGTGCAATCCTGCTTTGAACTTGATTGAATTATCAGCCTCCAGAGCATCTTGTGGCAATAAGTTCCACAAGTTTAATTGCACGCTATGTGAAAAAAACTTTCTGTTTTTTCTAAATCTGCTTCCTAATTTCCTTATATCCCCAAATTCTAATCTATGAGAGAATAAATAGTAAAAATCCCTATTTATTTTGTCTATGCCAGCCATTATTTTATAGATCTCTATCATAGTTTCATAGTAGCTAGGGTCAGGAGGGACCTGAATAGATCATCTCGCCTGACCCCCTGCCACAGGCAGGAATGAATGCTGGGTTCACAAGACCCCAGACAGGTGATTGTCCAACCTCCTCTTGAATTTGCCCAAGGTAGGGGTGAGGACCACTTCCCTGGGAAGTTGGTTCCAGATTTTGGCCACCCTAACTGTAAAATATTGCCTTCTGATCTCTAACCTAAACCTGTTCTCCATCAGCTTATTCCCATTGTTCCTCATCACTCCAGGTGGTGCTGGGGAGAAAAGGGCTCTACCTATTTGCTGTTGATCTCCCCTGATGAGCTTGTAGGCAGCCACCAGGTCCCCCCTTAGCCTCCTCTTGCTGAGGCTGAACAGGTTCAGGTCCTTCAGTCTCTCCTCGTAGGGCCTGTCCTGCTGCCCTCTCACCAAGTGGGTGGCCCTCCTCTGAACCCTTTCCAGGCTGGCCACATCCCTTTTGAAGTGTGGCGCCCACTACTGGATGCAGTACTCTAACTGCGGCCTGACCGAAGTCACATAGAGGGAGAGTATCACCTCTCTGGACCAGATTGAGATTCACCTTTGGATGCATGACAAGGTATGGCCGGGCTTGCTGGCTGCGGTCTGGCATTGGCGGCTCATGTTCATCTTGGAGTCAATCATAGTTCCCCTTAGTCATTTTTTTTTGTAGGCTGAAAAGTCCTAGTTTATCTACCCTTTTTTCATATGGCAACCACTCCATAGTCCCAATCATTCTTATTGCCCTCTTCTACTTCTACTATTTCCTTTTGGAGGTAGCAGGAGGTCCCAGACTGCATTCAGTATTCAAGCTGTAGACTTACCATTGATTTATACTGTAAATATTTTCTGTCTTTTTTTAATTCGCTTTTTAATTCTTATGTGCAATTTATCTTAAAACTAATATATATTCTTTGCTAATAGCAACAAAAACATTATGAACAAAAAAGGACAGCATTAAAAATTTACCCTTTAAGTCCCACTTTCAAAAGTGACTTAGACCTTGGACATGTACTCACATCATGCTCCGGTTTCCAGCCCTACCAGCTTTTAAATTTGAGATCTGAATGTTTGACTTCAGATGTGGCAAATTGTTCTGGGAGGAAGGAGTAGATCCTGCCATGTTAGGTCACAGCTCTTTTTTCCTTTGTCTCTCTTTGTCTTTCTGCCTCCATAGTATGGCAAGTGCAAATTACCTAATTTTGAAACTTTATTATGAGTGTTTGTGTGTCTAACACACACACTTTAAGGAACACACAGTTTCATAGTAGTTAGGGGTCAGAAGGGACCTGAATAGATCATCTAGTCTAACCCCCCGCTACTGGTTGGAGCACACGCTGGGATCACACGACCCTAGACAGGAGTTCATCCAACCTCTTTTTTCATTTACCCAAGGTAGGAGCGAGGATCACTTCCCTAGGAAGTTGGTTCCAGATCCTAGCTACCCTGACAGTGAAATGGTGCCTCCTAATCTCTAACCTGAACCTATTCTCCAGCAGCTTCTGGCCATTGTTCCTCATCACCCCAGGTGCTGCTGGGGGGAATAGGACCCTTCCTGTTTGCTGCTGATCTCGCTTAACGAGTTTGTAGGCAGCCACCAAATCCCCCCTCAGCCTCTGCTTGCTGAGGCTGAACAGATTCAGGTCCCTCAGCCTCTCCTCATAGGGCCTGCCCTGTTGCCCTCCAACCAAGCAGGTGGCCCTCCTCTGAACCCTCTCAAGGCAGGCCACATCCTTCTTAAAGTGCGGCGCCCAGAACTGAACACAGTACTCCAATTGAGGCCAGACCAATGTTGTGTAGAGGGGGGAGTATCACCTCTCTGGACCGGCTTGAGATGCATCTTTGGATGCACAACAAGGTGCGGTTGGCTTGCTGGCTTTGGTCTGGCATTGGCAGCTCATGTTCATCTTGGAGTCAATAATGACTCCAAGATTCCTTTCCGCCTCTGTGCTCTCAAGGGGGGAGCTCCCCAGCTTGTATGTATGCTGTGGATTCCTTCTCCCCAGGTGCAGCACCCTGCATTTATCTACATTGAAGCCCATCCTATTACCATCCGCACACTTCCGTAGTCTAAGTCTAATTACAGCCTCTCTCTCCCTTCGAGCATGCCTACCACTCCCCACATCTTGGTGTCCTCGGCAAACTTGGACAACGTGTTTTCCACCCCCTCGTCCAAGTCGCTGATGAAGATGTTGAACAGTGTAGGCCCCAGGACCGAGCCCTGGGGGACCCCACTGTTCACATCCTCCCAGGTCAAGTATGACCCATCCACCACTACTCTCTGTATGCGCCCCATCAGCCAATTTCTGACCCATCCAACTGTGTAGGCATCAATGCCACAGTTGCTCAATTTATTAATGAGAATGGGGTGAGAGACAGTGTCAAAGGCTGTCAGAAAGAACTCTTAAATTCTAACACTCGGAAAGAACACTTAAATTCTAAGAAGTAATACGTATTTTGCAATCTTCCAGGAGAGGTTTTTATCTTGGTCTTTCCCCAAAGCTTACAGTACTTTACATTGCTTTCCAAAATTAAAGAGAAGTGTTTATTTAATGCTAGGCAAGGTTCTTTGGGTAGATGTGATATGATATCTTTTTTTAGACTAACCGAGTAGTTAGTGCAAGCTTTCAGGCACAATTGCCCTTCTTCAAGCATAAGAAGTCTGTGCTGTTCTGAGACTCCAAGGAACAAATGAAGGTAAAGGTGTAACAGGATGTCAGTGAGAATGTAAATAGGTGGAAATTAGGAAAACAAAAGGTAGAGCAGGGAAGGGAGGGGAGGAAAATGAGGGGTAAAAAAAGCCTATGGTGAGTAAGGGAGACTCTACAGTAGTAGATTTTCAAGGTAGAAAAGAGGATGACTGAAAATGTAAATAGCTGGAAATTAGGAAAAGAAAGGGCAGAAAAGAAAGGGAGGAAGGGGGGAAAGAAAAGTGTAAGAGGTCAGGTCTGGCAGGTACCTGGTGAATCATGTGTCAGACAGGTTCTAATGTGTCATAAATCCAATGTCTATATTGAGTCCATGATTTTTTGTATCCAGAAGATTTATGAAGTGAAGTTCATACGCTTGTCTACAAAAGGAGTTTTGTAAGTTCTCTTTGAGGATTAGAACTGAGAGATCGGAGAGGGAGTGATTGTCCTGTGAGAAGTGTGCTACACACACCTGCTGTAGACTTTAAAAAAGCAAAGTTAGACAGCCCCATCTCTCCTTATTTAATCACATTCAGCTGTGAGTCCTGCAAATAGAAGTTTTGATAGTCAGCAAATCTGGGCCATTTTGGACCAGAATACTTTGGAACTTTGTTCCAAAGTTTGAGAGCCCCTCACAAAGTGCTCCACCATTAGTTTTCCCCTGACCTTTTTTTTTTAATTTTTTAACTAAAGGGAAATATAATTTGAGTACCTCCATTAAACACAGAATCTGTTGCAAAAGGCAAAAGAGAAGTTTTGAAGGGAAGGAGGTTTGAAACTATTTAGAGTTTAATTGTATAAAACAATGCCCTTTAAATTTAATCTAGAAAACAAAAAGCAGCCACTGCAGGTAATGGACTCCCCACTGGTTTGTCATTTGTTGCTGCTTAGCACTGTTTGAAGCCTGCTGAATTGTGAACCATCAAGTTTCCAGACTGGTTTAAGGTATAATCCGTGTAGATTTCAATTGGGTTTGAAAGGTCAAACACAGAGATCCTGCACAGTAGAAAGGTATGCATCCAAAACAATCTGTTGCAGTTTCCTAGCAAGATGTTGCTTATAAGAAGCAATTATAAACTTTAGAAATGGTGGCAAGCCTGAACAAGTTAGATTCTGTCACTTTGTAAAGCTAGTGATCATGATTTCTTTTGATACTTATCTCTGTCCCATTCCAACAAAATATTTTTATAAGTAATAAATTACCTGTTGGTCTCAATCTGGAGTTTTCTTTGTCTTTTTAGAATAGTTAAACTTTAAGTATGTGTCTGGTAGGTGAATGTTAGAAACAGTATTCTGAAATAGACAATTTTCTTTATTAAAAGAAAACAGTAGGTGATTGAAACATTTAAAAGGACTTGCTCCTTAATCTTTAGCAAATATTTGCATGCCGTAAAATCTGAAAGGTTCATTTAGAAAGTAATGGCATATCTATCCTTATTTAAAAAATGCCAGGATCATTGGTACGTCCCTTTGTAACTGCACTTCATAAACAATAATTGCTTTTTGTCTTCCTTGTTTGTTACTAGCTACAACAAAGTGATTTCTAAGAACATATATGGGGTGGGATGGTGGGAAAGAATTTTTAACATTTGGTTACTTCCTAACGTGGAAGTTGTGCTTTTTGACATTACAGCAAAGTATTACAGAATGTATTCACCCTAGAAATAATGTACAGGCTTCCATGAAGTGCCAGATTTTATTATATAAAATATTAATGCTTGCTGATTTGTACCAAGTTTCAGAAATGCACATAGATTCAGTACTGTAGGTGATCCAGTCTGTTCTATAGCAAGAGGGCAAAACCTTCAACCTCCTGAAGTTTCCTCTATTTTGCTGCTCCCCAGTGGTCAGCAAAGGTTTTTTTGTAATATCTTTTATGGCCATGGTTCTCAACCTTTTTCAACTTGAGGCCCCCCTCACTCCTGACCTTTAGCCCCCTGGCCCTGCCAGCCCCTCATTCCTAACCCACAGCAGGGGGTGGGGCAGGGGTGCAGCATGGCCTGGCTGCCACCTCTCCCCTCAGGCCACTCATGCTGCCCCCCCACCTCCCTTCCCTTCCGGTAGCAGGAGGAGGTGAGAACAGCATGGGCTCTCCCCAGTCCCATTACCCCTGCTGCTGGCAGCACGGCTGGTGTGGGGGTCCTGGCAGTGGCAGCACAATGAGTGTTGCTACCCTGCTCTGCCCTTCTGTGCTAGGTTCTGCTGAGCGGTTTGGCCATCCTGCAGCCCCATTCTTGTTGTGGGTACAGGAATTGGGGCGGGGCACATGCCCCCTCACCCCCTCCAACACGTCACCTATGCCCCCCAATACATTGCGCATACCCCCGCCCCAGCTTACCTGCGGGGAGCTGCTCTCAACCGCTGCCTGGCTGCCACGTGCGTGTATGTGTGAACACATGTGCATGTGCTGCCCCTTGCCATATTGGCTTCCTCCCGTTCCCTTCAACCCCAAGCAGCCCAGAACACTGTTAGTCTGCAAGGAGAAAGCTGCGGCTTCCCACAGTTTTTTCCTTTAAAGGAGAAAATCCACCTTTTTCTGTGAACCTGGTAGTGGCAGTGAGCTCAGCCTGGGCATGGGCTGCATCAGCTGACTTTGGAGATCACAATAGTGCCAAATCTGCAGCCCCTGTGGGACACCAGTGGAGAACTGCTGTTTTATGGAACCAACTGAGCAGTTAGGTAGCGGCTCAACTGGGTCTCCCTGTTGCATAGCTTTTTGAGGGAATTTTTAAAAGTTTCAAATTTCTGAGAGTTCAGTGATGTTTAGTGTACTGCTTATGTGTCTGTCTGGTTGTCCCTTTAGTTCTTTCCTTTCTGAGGTTGCTGTTTAAGCAGTCTGCATTAGGCTTTGGGGGGAAGCTTTGCTTCCACACTGAAGAGAAAGGTATAGCTAGTAGGTCTGTGTGAAGCTTCAGTCGCTGATTCAATTCAGAGGAGATTCAGCCTGATTCAGCAGCCAAATCTCCAAATCTGAATTGAATCAGGGGACGCATTGATCTCGCCTGAACCGAATGCCTCCAATTCAATTCAGAGAAATTCGGCAATTCAGCCATAGACACAGCTTTATGTTTTTTCTATGTACCTCAAGGTACCAGACATGGCTCATGAACCCCGAGATGGTGGGGTGGATGGAGCATCCCACGGGAGGATGGGGGGCCTCTGCGCACTTGGCAGCGGACCCGGAAGTGGACCAGAAGTACTTCCAATCCACTTCTGGGTCCACCACCAAGTGCGCAGGGATGCACACACACCTCTGGCGACTGGTGCCTCCTGGGTCTGAGGGGGGCAACCAGGGTCCCCCCGTGGCTGATTGCCGAGCCCGGGAGGTACAGGGTGGGTCCCCCCACACTTCCATGGGACGCTCCATCCACCCTGCCATCTTAGCGTTCACAAGCTGCGCTTGGTGCCTCAAGGTATGTAGAAAAAACATAAAAGGATGTGCTTATGGCTGAATTGCTGATTCTCCAAATTGTAATAAAATCTTCAGATTTGGCTGAATCGAATCGGGACAGTGATCCGAATCAGCAAATTGAACCACTGTCCCCTGAATCGGGCCAAATCTGAATCCAAATCGAATACTGCCCGCTTTGTGCACCCCTAATATCTAGGAGACGGAGACCCTTCCTGCTGCTTCTGGCTTTTCTCAAGTTGGTTAAGTTTCTGTGATATTTTTGCCTTTTTCAAGGAAAGGAAATCGTGTACAAATTCCAGTATTAAATGCTTTCTTAGATCCACTTTATTCCAACTCCAGAAAGTCCATAAAGCATTATCTTGAATGTCATTTTCTCTTTTCAATATTACTCAGATTGACACCACCTCTTGGGGGGTTCATTATACTTTTATCAATGACTAGGCCTCCTGCCGGCTGCTATCTGCAATCAAGGGAATTATTTTTATTGCAAATTGGGAGCTTACTCTAACTACCTGGGATTGTACCTTCTAATTTGGAGATGGAAGGCATGCCTGCGCTGCCTCTGGTGTGTCTAGGAACATGTGAAGCATGCCCACTTCATACATGCAAGTCCATAAAGTGAGGCAATAAAGCTGCCTTAAAATAGTGCTGAATGTGCACTCAGGGTGTGGATAGACTTAACATGTAGGATGGTCTAAATATGCTTTAATGCCTTAAGAGTCTAGATGGACATGCCAACATTTCAAACACAAAGCGGGAAAAATGGAGTACTGTTCTGAGCTGTTCTTCTGTGAACCATCTCAAAGTTATGCAGGGACACAGAGCACCCCATGCTTAGTGTCTGGTCAATCCTCCAGGTATACCAAACTGCGCTGCTTCTCCCACGCCTTTGAATACATGCATGGCAAGGGGCTGCTCTGGAACACAGCCAAGACTCTACAGTCCAAACATCCACTCCCAGCTTCCACCTCCTTCCCCCTCCCTCCCACTCCTAGTCCAACTGGGAACAAAAGCAGCAGCAATAGGCAGGTTCCTTCTCTTTGCCTGGTCCCCCAGGTATTCCTTGGCAACTCAGGCACAAGTGTGGCTAGGGGGAACCTGTCTGCCACTGCTCTTGTCCCTAGCTGGAACAGGGCAGGAATGGCTCTGGAGCTGCACTCCCCCATCAGCTGGGGACAGCTGGGACAGCAACAGTGGGGGAGAGTGGGAATGGAAGGGGAGGGGGCATGCTGCTGAGAACAAAATACAATTTAAAAAGATAAACCTATAAAAGGAAAAAAGGTGGATCTGCATGTGGTTCAAGTAGCATTTTTTTCCTTGGAATCCATGCAGTAGACCCCTTTAAATGGCAAATCAGTACTAATGGATGTTGTGGGGTAGGGCATTCAAATTGCTCTGTCTAACTTCGGGGGGGGGGGGGGGGCTCCTGGTCTCCTATGCCTACCCCTGCCATGGAGATAGCTGTCAGATGCAGAGCCCCCAGGATCAGATAAGACGTACTGACCTTTGTGCAAAATTCATGGAGCTTAATGTATCCAAGACGGAAAAGGTTTGCATATGTTGCATGTGTCCATTTTAAAGTCCTTTGTTCAAACAAGAGGTAAGTTGAGTGCCATGCCTAGAAACACGTTACTGCCCTGAAGGATTAGTGCAACCCCCTGGAAATCACAGACAGGCAGCTACACAGACTCCCAGCACCTGGCAACTTCTTCATCTCTCCCTAGAGGGCATGATGATCTGGATACTCTACCACCCACTGGTTATGTTTGTTAACAGTAATCTCTGAAAGGTGAGGGTTCTACTTAGTGTGTGTGTGTGGATACTTCTGTCCAGGGACAATTGTGAACCAGTTCCCCATCAGTAATATTCTTGGAATGGTTCAAGTGTCATGTCTGTCCGCACCCTTAGTAGCCCTCTTAGGTTGGCTATCTCAGAAATGCTTATTGACACTCATTAAATGCAGTTGTGAAGTGCACTTAATGCTTCACTTCTGGAATTTTTGTATGTGGAAAGCATGCTTTGTAATAGTGCTCCTGGCTGTAGGACAAAGAGGGTGTAGACTCCTCACTACTCTTAAAGCTCTCCTGTGAGTAAGTGCAAGGTATTCTTCCTTTTGCTTAACCATCAAAATCAAAAGTATTAAGCAAATTAGTATCTTCAGGACAGAGTAAGTATGCCCTCTGTATTCAGATCTATTAATTAATGACCTGGCACTCATAGGTGCACTAAATTGTATACAGCCCTTCAGTTCTAGCAGTTTCCTTTTCTTGAGCAGATTATCTTCTCCATACATTAGTATCCCATGCAAGGTGGAAGAGAAGTCAGATGCAAGTATTTTGTTGGAAGTCCACATCCACAGGATGAGCCTGATTTCCACCTGAGAGACAGAGAGCTGTGACCATTCTGCTGTATTGTATATGTGGATCTTTATCATAAAGAATAGTCAAGTTTCCTTTCCTTACCTGAATTTTCTTTCTTCAAGTATTAAGGTCCATATATTAGGCCCAGTTGAGGATAAATGAATCCATTCAGAGTAAAAATGGAAACCAATATCCATTTGATGAGAGTTAATTGTCCATTAGTTAGAATAGTAGGGGGGATTGTTGTGCACATTTTCGCAAAGTATTGGTAACTTAGGAAAACAGACTTCTGGCATTGTAATTGATCCTGTAGTTGTAATAGTCCCCTTTAAACATGTCCACATGCCTACTCATTTGGAGCCTCTTACTCATCAGTATGAAGATTCTTAGTTATCTAAGGTCCTGAGACTGTCCACCTGTTCACGGGTGTGTCGTGTCCCAGCCCCCCCCCCCCCCCCCAAAAAAAAAAAAAAAAAACTTTGCATCTGACGGCATTGGTTTATATAACATTACTGCATGACTGACTGACCAAATTTTTTCACTTCTTTGATCTGATGCATTTTATGTATAAACTAAATAGTCATGTTCTATATATTTCTTAATGCTTGTATTACATTTTTAGGCAGTGTTCTAGTCACAGCCTTAATCTTGCATCAGTAGCATAAAGCCAAGTCATTCTCTGTTCTGAAGTTTTTTGGCCACATCCAGAAATTTCATGGTTCCTCAGTGCTATTTAATGTGGTGTTATGCCATTTTTCTGTAACTGTTGCTTCTACTTTCTTTAGGAATTCTGGATTATCGTTGCTGGAAACAAACAAGCATAGGTGGCATAGAGCACAGAAAATTATTTGCATTGCAATTCTGCTGCTTTGCAGAACTTTGCTCAAATACCTACCTTCCTTGAGGTTTTGTGGTATTAAATGATTTTGATCTCCATCTGCAGGGAGTCTGTTCCTTGTCTAGAATGACTATTTTGGTAAAAACTGGTGGGGAGGGATAAATTATTTTGTACATTTTGGGTTTTGGATATTGGTGAAGCTCATTTCCTGCTTTGAAAAAGAACCGGCAAAACATTCATGGGCAATGCAGAAGAGGCCTTTAGGTATCAAAGTTTGGAACAGGCTGCAGAGGACAAGAATGCCTTTTAAGATTAAAAAACCTCCTAAACATTAGATAGTGGAAAGTTTCCATGACTCATAATGGGTGGACAAAATTTGAGGAGCATTAATTCTGCGAGGTATTTTAAGAGAAGTAGAATGGCAAAGGATTTCTCTCTAGAGTACACTGGTGTCCATCTGCTCTAGTTTCCTGACTAATATGAGCTGGTACAAAATCTTTAAGATGGTGCAAAAATTATGGAATAGGCTGTTTGGGGGTATGCTTTTCAACACCCAGCACTTAATGGTTGCTGTTTGGGGGTATGCTTTTCAACACCCAGCACGTAATGGTTAGCTTGTGGCCTGAAACATGAGGGTTTATATGTTTTCCTGTTTTAACTATAAATGTACCATTCCAATGTGTTGGAATATTATGAAACTCTTGGCCTCAGTGATACCATGAAGTAATGGGTTCTATAAATTACTTATGCAGGTGTTTGGAAGGAAGGGGAACAACAAAAGTAAAGTCCTTTTTTCATTTTTTTGCATTGAATACAATAATAAAGACTAGTCAGAGTACATGAGTTAATGGAGTATAGAAAAGTTATCTTTCATCCCCTTTTTCACACTGTAGCCTCTTCATGAGGCAGCCCTATCATATCACCTTTGCCCTTCATTGTTATGCTCTGGATCCTCTTCTGTCTCTTATAACAGAATAAGCAGAAATGTACTTTATCCAGGTGAAGGTGCACCACTGACTGATATTTATTTTCTCTTTAGTTTCAGCAAGGGACTGTACTGAAACTCCACCTACTCAACAGTTTTCTCAAAGAATCTGCCTGCAAAACTGTAACAAGGTGAGTGAGAACCTCCTTTTTTGGAGAACAAAAATACAGGAGTTTCCTCCATATTCCTGTTACTGGATAAAATATAATTGTTCTAGAATAGTTTACTTTATTTGTGGAATGGTGCCTAGCTTTACCATTGCTTTTGAGGCATCACTAAAAGTTAGTGGCAAATACCTTGGAACAAAATAGGAAAGAGAACTGCTAAGAAGATGAAATGCAAACAAATGGTGGGAAGTAGCAGAATTGTCAAATTATAGTTTGCTTGCCAAAGGATTTCTTATGCTAGTTGACTTCCTAGCTCTTGCCCCCAGGCAGAATCCAAACTCTATCTTCTGTAAATGGAACTCAAGATTCCTGCCCCTGGCTGATGCATGAGAAGGTAATCAAGATGCCAGTTAGTGCTGTCAGACAAATGATGAAATTGCCAGCAGCCAAAAAGTACTTTGTTATTTTCTTCCTTTCTGACTTGCATCCTGGAATCACATGCACTCTTTCTTAAGCGTGATCTTGAACTGGTCTATTTGCCCCTAGTAAGACAGACTACTTTCTTACTCAGACTTTCTGCATGTCCTGAAAAACTTCAGTTTGATAGGAACTTCCTGGCTAGTGTGTTGAAAAATTGGTATTTCAGCTGTTTTAGGTAGTTTCCTGGTACCTCTTTAATACCCATCTTGTTATCTGAGTCTTCCTTTTTGTCAGGTAACTCATGGATGTGTTAAGCAAAAAGTATTATAGGAATGCTGAAACCAAACACCTTTTGTTTTGCTTCCTGAGGCAAGAAGGAAACAGGTGAATGCAAAGGTGCTGACAGGTTTTTCCTCCCATATCATTCTTCCACTCTCCTTCGAGCTTTTTACAATTTTAATTTCCTTTTCTGTACTTCATCATCATAATATCTCCCTAACCACATAAACACATTTCTCCTTCCTGTAATGGTGTGGTCTGGCTTGGGTATCACTAGTTTGTATGCTTAGTAGTTCTGTTCCATAAGGCACAGCAAGCTATTGGTTTTTTTCCAACTGTTGAAGCTTTCAACTGGGAAAACTGGCTGTTTGCAGGAAGAGAGTGACTGAGTATGAAAAATTCTAGTTCTAGATTGCAAGGGCGGAGGAAAAGACTCCACTAATACAAACTAAAAGTTTTGCCTTTCTAACTTCTAGTATTAGTTTAATGTGCTTAAGTGGGACGTTTACAAAATTCGCTATTACGTTAAATGTGTATTGTGCTTTAAGTAGCAAACAAATTACACTGTTACACTGTGCCTCTTGGAAAAATAATTTGCATGTTCTGTTGAGATTTTGAGACTTGCTGCTTGTTTTCATGAGAAAATGTTTAAGCCCATTCCAGATCCATACCAGCATCTATTATGACACTGAACATCAGAGCCCAAGGCATGTTTTATTGTATTTTTGCTTATCAGTACCTTCATGACTTCATTACAGTTTCTAGAAGATGACATGTGTATGGTGTATTTTTTTTTTGCTGTCACATGTACAATGCAGGACATTGGTATGATATAACAGTGCTCAGTGGTCTGGTTTTGTTGATTTGGTCTCCTCCAATAACACTAACTACATTTTCTTTCTTGGGTCTTGATGCTAATGTAAAGCAGACGAGTCTGTGCGCTTTGTGCTGGATGCATGAGATCCAGTAAATCACAATTTAGTCATGACCTGCTTTATATACTGAAACAGTACATCTTGAACTATAGAAATGTAAAATTCTTTTTTCTTTAAGCTAATCCAAAGGCTCTTTTTCTTAAACGATAGAGGTAGTAATATTTGAAATATCACTTATCCAAAAGTTTTACTCAGTAATCTCAAATACAACTGCCAAATAAATAATAATACATTAAATAAACTCAGTTGTGGGGAATTGTCTCTCTAAAGTTTTGGATTTAATAGGCATTTATCATCAAGTGGATGGCATCAATCTGCCTTAGGAAGCTTAAACTCCTAGTTATATTACTTTCATTCTTTTAGAATGAAACTAAACAATGATTAATAAAATGGGCATGGCCATATGTCAACATTATTTTAGGTTTACTTTAATAAGATTATTTTTGGAAAACTGTACGAGGGCTCCTTTTTGATCTCTGGAGTACCCAGAACTATAAATTGTAAGTATTACTGTAAATCATGAACTGCACTGTGAAAAGAAACTAATCAGCTACATTGTCTCAATGAAAACGTGCTTGTGTTAGTATCTCTGGCATGTGCAAACTTGTACAAACTTATTTGTACATCAAGTGTTTGTTTTGTAGAGCTTTGATATATATTTGAGTATTGTATAACATGTTGCTCAATAAAATAGCTTTTAGATTTCTTCTTCTTTGCACAAAATGGAGGTGAATGTTGAGCTGTTAAAATGCAAACATCCTGCATTCCCCATTTCAAGATATTCCTCCCTGCCTCTTTCTCATTAGTATATAATGTAAAAATAGTCTTGGAGCAGATAAGATCTGCTTAAGCCTGGTACCACGTGGGAAGCTATATCTGTGGTAAAAAATAAGAAATTTGTTGACTCCCTTTCATTCAGCCCTAATTTAACCATTTGATAGCAAATTTTTCAAGAAGTCTTAGTTCATGAATGTATCATGACATTACTTGTCCATCTGTCTTTCCTGTTGAAGAGGCAGCCTTAGTTGAATGTATTTGATGCACTATGGGAAGAGTATACTTGAGGGAAAACCTGGGTAACAGAGGGAGTCAGCGGTTTATGGGATGCACCTTTGAGTCCTGAATTTGTTCATTTTCTGGTAGTGTTGGCAAGTCATTGATGTTAAAGATTTTGTTTGAAGTTACACCCCCAATTTACTCCCTTTTCCCAACTAATTTGTTACAGACATACCTTTACTACTCTGGGGATGCATGCTTAGTGCACTTGAGTGCAAGTCCTTTGTTAATGGTGCTGTTGGGCCAGTACATGCCCGTTTGTCTTCATGCTTGCAATCAAGTTTGTAAAGGGTGTGGTTGATCTGATTCCTTCTCATTTTTTGTCTGTAGCGAGAGTCAGAGCTCCCTGTTTGAGTCACAGTTTCTCAGTTAGTGTACTTCCACTACATTGTAAATGGTTGGTACCTAATGTTGAGTAGTTATAATTAGTCAAGTTGTCTGAAATAGCTTTTCTAGAGCCTTTTCCTTAGAAGTAATAAGTCTTCAGAAGCATCCAGACTTCAAATAATCTTCTTCCTTCAGGCCAGTAATGTGTTTCTAGTCATGGCATGCAACTTGCCTCTTGTTTGAACAAAGGACTTTAAAAAGACAAATGCAGCATATGCAGACCGTTTCTGTCTTGGATACATAAGTTTCTTGAATTTTGCATAGAGGTCAGTACATCTTATCTGATCCTGGGGACTCTGTACCTGACAGCTACCTTCATGGCAGGGGTAGAAACAGGAAACCGGGAGTCCCCGCCCCCAGGAGTTGGACAGGGCAATTTGAATGCCCAGCTGTACAACATCCACTAGTACTGATCTGCCATTTAAAGAGGCCTACTGCATGGATTCCAAGGAAAAAAATGCTACTAGAACCACACATACAAATCCATCTTTTTCCTTTTATAGGTCCATTTTTAAATTGTATTTTTGATCAGTCCTTGAGAAATAAAGCAACACTGCAGTGTTTAATTGCATCAGAGGCTTTTCCTTTTCATCTGTAATGAACTTGGTCATTCTAATTGAATGACTTAGTCATGTGATGTCTTCCTCTTTATCTGTAGAACATTTGAATATTACAAAAATTCAACATTCAATTTTAACATCCATATGGAACCAAACCAAATCAAAGCATTGTCAAAAAGCACAATTTTTATGTCTGATTCAGTCATGTTTGGTTCCTACCAGCCTCTTCCTTATTTGAGCCATGTTGATTTTTAATCCAGTGGCATTTCCCTGATATACTGATATATGCATGAGTTTTGCCCCTTTGTTTCCAGCACCTATCAGTTGAGCTGATGTTTGTAAACCAACTAATTGAAGTTAAAATACATGTACAGATGTATTTATATTTGCTTTACTTCACAGCTAGTTCTGTGACTTCTGATTGAGATATATACATCTACCCACTCTTTGACTGTGATATCAAAAACAATTAATCACTGCTTAGAGCATAGTTTAAAAGTAGTTATATTAATTAAATTATAAATGCCCACAGAATTTCCCCATAATACCATAAATATCTCACTTGGATATTTGGCAGGGTAATAGTTCTAGGTCTCCAGATCTGCTTTTAAACCACATAGCATATATAGCTGGCAATACAAATATAATGAAAAAGATGCTATTCCTGGTGTAGCTTTAGAGTCTAAACATGTGTGGTGTTCAACCTTATAGCCCATGGGCTGGATTCAGATCTTGAAGTGACCAGATCCAGCTCACAGCATGGTGGACCAATGGTAACCAGCTTGACCCAGTGGGTCCCCTTCTCTGCCCTACCCTGTGCCTCTTACCCCTTCCACAACCCTTCACGTTCTGCTCTCTTCCTCTCTCCCTCTCCTCCCTCTGATACTGTCAACCATTTCCCTCTTCCTTTACTCACTTCCCCTCTACCTTCCCTTGCAGAGGGGAATGGTGGCCTGTGGGACAGCCAGGTTGCTAACACTCAGTCCAGTGCTCTGAAAGGTTGAGATGCACTAGTCTAAACCAGGGATACTCAAACTCTGGCCCACAGGCCAGATCCAGACCATGGTTCTGTGACAGCTGGCCCGTGAGGCTCCCCATGGGTCCAGAAATTTAGCTGTAGGAGAGTGGTGGCACTGCTCCTTCACCATCATTTCCAGACCCCTAGAGAGCCCCAGGTCCTGTGCTCTAGGACTAGGGGCCAATATTGCACATAAACCAATTTAAGTGATCAGAAACTGGTTTAAACCTGTAACAGAATAGATGTTCATTGCACATAAACCCATTTGAAAATGGGTGAAACTGGTTTGAGATAAACCTGGTTGAATGTTGTATCAGACTTAACTAATTTGCGTCAAACTAGTTTATAGAATGTCTGTCCCAGATCCCTTCCTGGTTTAAGTTATATCAGAGTCCACCAGCATCCCGGCATGCTCTCTGGGCTAGGCAGGGCTCTCTGTTCCAGAGAGCTGGGGCTGGCCCCCCTCCCCTCTGCTCCCTGGCTGGAGCTCTGGCAGATACTTGCAGGCACAGCAGCATCTATGTGGCTTCTCCTGCCCCCTCGCTGTTCAAGCTGGGATCCCTCCCTCCTCTCCCACAGCATGGACCATAGCCAGCATGTGGTATGCTAGCTAAAGCTGAGAGGTGTCTGTGTAAGGGAGACAGGACAGTGTCTGTTTAGGGCTTTTTGGAACTAATCAACAGGTAGCTGGTAATGTCCCTCTGTTCCTTCCTTGGAAAAAGTTGTTTATGAAGAGTTCGTGCTAATGAGAGAGGCTTTGTTTTCTGATGAAGTGCTCAGTGCTGATAACAGAGCTGATAAATACCATGTTATCAAGGAGAGAGAGGGAACCCCTCCCTAATCAGAGTGTCCTGCCAGGGCTGGCCATGTCCCCCTCAGCTCAGCACTGTGGAACGTAAGGGAGGGCTGCTCTAGCGCCCCCTGGCTTCAGCCTGAGCCACTGCAGGCATGTGCCTGCATTTCTTCAAGCTGGAGGGGATGTCTGTATGCTTACAAACTGATTCAGCCTAGGCAAGTTAGATTAACCTGCAAAGATTGAATCAATTCAGGCTCAGGCTTTTTGAGTGTCTGTCCCTAGCCTAGATCAGCGCCCAGTCCTAGTGCATAGGGCTGGGTGGGAATGACATTAGGATCCAGGGCCCAGTCTCTGCATGCCCCCAGGGACCAGGAGTAGGAGGCACTAGGCCCTCAGGACCCCAGCCCAGCAAGCTGGAGTGGGAGGGGCCTATGCCAGGCCCGTGGGAAGCAATTCTGGTGGTAGAGGATGGCATTGGGCCCCTGGAGACCAATCCAGGCACATGGGGGCAAGAAGGTGTGGTACTTGGTCACAGGGCCCACTCAGGGCAAGGAGGGGGTGGTGCTGAGGCCAGGGCTCAATCCAGCCAATGGACCACCCCACCCCATCCCACTTGTGTCCCATAGAGCCAAAACGTTAAGCGCCACTGGTTTTAACCTATAATTCCATCTCTGATAGACAAGGTAATTGTTATCTGAGACTCCTTCCAGCAAACCTATGGCACAAACATTGACGTACATTACAAGCATCTACAAGGAAATATTGTCAAGTGCTAACTTTCTAATCTTTGTCCTTGTACATAGTCCTGTGCACCACTGGTTGCCTGATTATATGGCTCTTTTTATTTGCTTTAAGACTTTATATCTTTCTCTTGTTTTTTGTGGTAATCAAGTGGTATTCTTATTTGTCAGTATCTTCTTATGCATTAGCTATATTGGTTAGACCTTGCATTGTGATACATGTGTTCTGAGTCTCACTGTGTCAACAAGAGTAAGGCTTTCTATTGGTAATTTCCTGATTTGCTCTTGTACCTTCTCAAAATTAAAGTATCAACATTTACTATTCACTAGTCCTCCAGTACGTTAGTAGAATTGGAACATGTACTGTGTTTACCATACATACTGTTTTCCCAAAAATCTACCCTTCAACATTGGGGTGCATGTCTTAAGTGTGGAAGCTGATTTTCCTTCACTAGAATAGAAGCATGGAAAGGTAATGCTACAGGATGGCTGCCAGCTTCTCCCTCTGGCAGCAAACTGCAATTATGCTATCCAATGTTAACTCTTACCCAGCCAAAACCTGTTTCATACTTGAGAGTGTCTAGGAAAAGATTAACACTGGATGCCACCTGTCTTGCTTGTTGCCTGAAACAGAAGCTGGCAGCTATCTTGCAGCATTGCTTCTCCATGCAAAAGCTAAATCTAGGTTGTGACTGGAAAAATCTTTTTTTCTTACATTCTGCCTTCCAAAACAAGGCATGTGTCTTATTTGGGGATGTCTGGTATGCAGTGTTTTTCCTTGCAAATCAGTAAACTCATTCTTAAGTGCTTTCAAAACCCTATAGCATAACATGCAGCACAAAATCTTGTCCTTTTGCATACAAGAAGCTTTTAGCCCAAGATTGCTCCATAAAATAGAACCAGTTTTGATCACAGCTTCTACCACCTTGATGGTATATATATATGTGGTTGCTAAATATTTCATTTTTTGAAATTTCAAAATACCACCCGCAATTTACAGACTAAAGATAGCATTAATCTTGGTTCAGAATCTGTTTACACCTGGGAAGTGAAAGCATTCATAAGAGAGTATCTAAAATTTTATACTGAATTAATAATGGACCGACTCCTATAATTAGAAGAGACAGAGACAGACTTTTGGGCTTTGTGTGCCCTTCATCAGGTCCAAAATCTTACTTCTTCTGTCTCTCAACTATGCAAATTGGTTGAATAACAGGTGTCCTGCTTCTTTCATCCCTGGAGCATCACTGATAAAACACCGCTACTCAGACATAAAGTTAGATATGAGACTTAATGATAGATCCATTGAGCAGGAGTTGCAGTGCATCAGGTTTGTTTAGTCAGGGAAAATCTGTTCTTGGACATTATAAAGCTGGAATCTGAAATAGCTGATCATTTTATGGGGAAAAAACTGTTGTGGGAATCAAAACAACAGAACTGAAAATCTGGTCAATATGTAGGTGGTGTAGAAATGAACATGGTGATTTTTTGGGGGGAGGGGTTAAGTGTGCTAAGGCCATATTTAGATGAGATACTCCTCATCTTGTGCCCTGTATCAGCCATAGAACCATAAGCTTTCTATTGTGGATTTTAGAAGTTATCTATATTTTAAAAAGCTTGAATTTGTTTTGAAAATATTCTCTTCAAATTCCAAAAGATGGTGGCAACTACAAACTTTTGCAGATTGTCTTCTTATTTAAGACAGCTGTGAGTTATATGAAGATGGGGTTGGTTACAAGTCAGACCAGAGCACAGAAGACAACGATAAAAACTGGTTTCTTTGCCATCGTGCACTCAGAAAATATTGCAGAAATGAAGTTTGGGAGCCAAATCCTGATATGGGCAGTTTCACTGAGATCAAAGCATGTAGAACTGTGGGCACATATTTCATAAAATAAGTAACTGACATTGTGAGTAAGGCTTCTGGCAAAACCTCTCAACAGTAATCAAAGAAAAAGCTAAAAATGCTATGATGAATTTTGCAGAGGGTAAAAAAGATGTTGACCCCTTGTGTCTCAACCTCCTTAGGAACTGCAAATTTGAAGTAGTAAAAAGTTCTGCCTTTGTGAGCAAAGGACCAGGAAAACTGTTTTTGAAGCTCCCCTTGGGTGTCAGATTCACCAGGCTACAGCAACCACCCTTTGCATGTTTTCAATACTTTGAAAAATTTGATTGACAGTGATGCAATATAAATTCACTTTTCTACTCTTCAACTTTACACAGATAGTCTCAGATTGGTGCAGCTATCACATTTTAAATTACTTAAATTAATTTTAAAGCAAGGACAAACTTGAGATCACTTGATTCAGACATTTAATAATAGAGGAATAAATGTGAGATCCAGGTACAATAATACAAAACAAAAAAACAGAGTGCAGAGACAGAACCAGAACAGCAACAATATTTCATTTTAATTTCACTGAGAGAATGAAATCACAGTTTGAAACTAGGACAGGCCTGTTTACTTTCTCAGATGATGAAATTTGAAGTTTGTGGATGTATGATTGATAACAAGCCACTTATTTCTTGTCAAGTCTCTGGATTCTCCTTTGATATCTGTTAACATTTACCTGGAATTTTAGGAATTTCTTTAATATGCATCCTTCTGCCTTAAGGTTTTCTAAATGTTTAGGGTCAATGCTATAAAAGAGGGGTGGGGAAAGGAAATACAATTTAACTGATTCAGCAATTTTATTTTCTTTTGTGTTTTTAAAATGTCCATTTTATCCACTGCCATCTACATATATCTGTAGTGGAGCAAGAGGTTGATATAGCAGAGTTGGTTTAAAGCTGGAAATTTAGTTGTAGTAGCTTCAAAGGCAGTGGGCATATGAACTAAGTTGGGGTATAGAGCTCTCTTATAAGCTGTAATGCTGTCACTTCTGTGCTTTTCATTTGGTTCATGATTCATACTGTCCAAATTTCGAATCTGAACACGCACTTCTTTGCCATTCATCTGAATCTCCAGCCCACACTTTTCTTTTCATTTCCTTTCTTAAATTACTGTGGTGACTGGTCTCTGCCGTACTGTTTATTCAGTTAATAAAAGATTTAGTTATCTTTGTGAGCACTAGCTGTGTAATAGGTAGTGAGATATGGAAGCCTGCATCAAGGGCTGAACTATGGAGCTGTATTGGTGAAAGCACAATATGACAAAAGGCAAACAAAAGGCAAGGAGCCTATAGTTAAATTCATGAGTTGACCTTGGTGACACTAAGACTGGTGTAGATTAATGGTGAATTTTAGTAACAAAATTTCAAGAATATTATCAGCAACTGTGAAGCTTGTAAAGTTTTCCCTTTTAAACTAGAATTCTAAGAGATGTCAAAAACCTGCACATCTTCCCTCACAAATGCACCTTTTTATGTGCTGCTTAAGAATTCCCAGTTAAATCATTTAGAATAAGCAAACTTCTCACTATATTTTTAAATTAAAGGATTGAGGCCAGACAAACTAGAACACTCATTGCTAAGTAATATTGGCAGCTGCAGTGCCCACTGAACTACCCTTGAAAACAGTTTGTTAGTGTAGCCAGGACAAAACTATTCATAGCAGCACTGGAAAGTTGAGACTTGCTGAGAATGAGTGAATGCTTTTGGTTTCGGTTTTCCTTGTGTCATTTAAACTCTTCTATTCCAGTTCAGGGGGCAGACTGACTATCCTTGTCAGAGAAGTTTCAGTTTCCTCTTGCATACCAGACCCTATTGTTAATCCCACTATTGGAATTACCTTTAAAAATGATTATATATATCTCATGTAAGAAGGGGAGACTACCGCTAGATCATATTTGAATTATCTGTAATTGTTTGATCAGGGGTGTCAAATTGTGTGTGTTGTGGGGAGTAAAGGGCATGGCCTGTCACAGAATTTGAGTCCCTGTTGGACAAGGCCATCAATGGCCTTGGCAAGTGAGGGCAGTGCAAATACAGCTGCCACTGGCCTTGCAGATCTGCCCTGGGAGGAGCCCCCGTGGTTCAGATCTGGCCTGGGGCCAGTTTGATACCCCCTGTATAATCTATAAGTAGTTGTGGTCTTCCCTTGTTACATGAATGATTTGTAATTTTTACTCTTGTTCTTAAATTCCAGTTTCATCATTTTTATTATTCCATTTCTATGAAGTATTAGTTTTCATATTTAAATGGAGCTGAAGTATTTTTTTAAAAGTAATCTACTGTTGTGTATCCTGTATAGCTTTTAAGCTGATTGCATTCACCTGAGTCATTCAGCTTTAAGTGTTACTCAAATGATTGACGTAAGTAGAACAGATAGTTTAAGTGTTGTTCTTCAGAGGTTTATTGACATTATTACTGCTACTTACTGTGAAGTTTTAGCCATCTGCCGACTGAACCTCATACAGTTTGCAGAAAGGTGTTTTACAACTCTGCATTTGAGTAATCATCTAATTTTCTGTCTAACAGGCTTAGAAGACTGTTACTGCTTAAAAATAAGAGGAAAAGAAGTTGAGCAAGTGGACAGAGGAAAAAGACATTTTTGATTGTATGATGTAAGTTCCTCAGCTCTTTGCATGAACCTCATGCTAGCTGACAAAGCTGTTGCTATGGAGGCAAACAGTCCAGCTCCAGAGAATGTCAATGGAATGCTAATCTGATCTAAATGAGAAGTTCCAGCTGCTGACCAAAGGGAGTCGTAAAAGAGGGAGTAACAAGGGGAAATAAACAACTCGCAGTATTCCAGACAAGTGCGTCTGATCTGTTCTGATATAATTTCAAATTCTTGCCAAACATGTTACTGATCTTCTTGTTGCAGTTGATAATAATTATAAGTCTTCCATTGCTGCTGTCATTTCAGGAAACTGAAAATGTCTCATGTCAAGTCTCTTCTCTCTCAAGCTGGGGAACCAAGTTAAAACTATTACAGGCTGTTTTATCAGCCTTTGATAGTGCTCTCTGTTTAATGACTTTTAAAACAAAAGTGGCATGTGATTTCAAATGGAAAATTACTTAATTTTAACCATTGGATACACTTCATAAAGCAACTTGTGCTTCCAGTTCTATAGTAAAACACATCAGAATGCACTGTTACCTGTGAGCAAAATGGAGCCTTTGATGGAGCAGCAAATGTTTCTTGTGTACTTCTTTATTGCAGAAGCATGTGGCCCAGGGAAGCAGATCACGCTACAAATAGCTCTTTTTGCTTCTTAGTATCACGACCGTTACTTGATAGGACTTCTAATCTTAATGAGCCAGGCTTCCATACTAAATGTTACCTTACGGTGCATTCAGTAGGGTCTTTTAATGTAGCCAGTAAAGATTTAGCTATGTTTAGCAGTTGCATTTTTAGCTACTGGCATTGTACCTACTGTTAAGATTTGAGTTTTAGCACTGTTCTTAAGCCTAAAAGTTGCTGAATAGTATTTTAAGTTCTAAATTTTCAAGCACTCTGGTTTCTCTTCTGTTCTGTGATCCTTGAAGCACATACTAATGTACATCTCTTGCACTACTATACTTGCACACCAAGCAATGCTGTATCAAAGATCAGAGTCTAGCCCTAGTTTTTACAAAGATATAATGTTTCAGATTTCATGGAAGTCCTGAAATTTGTCACATGACTAGTTACCATTTTTTAATCTCTCCCATACAAAGCTTAAAGCAGCAGCACAACATTCCTTTTCTTAGGAGATAACAGTTTTCAGTTCTCATACTCTAGATTCATTCTCAGTTAAATTTACGAGACCTGTGATATGTTAACACTTTTTGGCATGTCTGAAAAGACTTTGAAATCTCCATGTTTAAACTGATGGTGCATAGCATATTTTGTAATGAATAGTGGTTTGAAGCAGTTAATCACCTGGGAAAGGGAAGAAACTTTTTCTGTTACAAATATTCTTCTAATTATAAAGCAAATTAGGTAGAATATTTTAGTAGATTCTAATTTGATTTTTAATTCTTCCATCTTAAACTTACCTTTTCCTTTCTGTTTTGTATTCTCTTATTCCTTGTTAGGAAGCTTTTGAAATCAAGGGAAAATACATTGTGTAAAGCTGCATATTGTAAGCTCTGATAGCTAGAAATGTTGGGACTGCTGTACTATTTCTAATATTTAGTTTGTTTGCTCCTGTATCCTGCCTGTTAGTGACCTGTACAAGATGCCTTGGAGAAAAGTGCAAGAAACACCACATAGAAACTTATTTTGTAATTGGTACCATGGTGGACACTTCTTCTTTCTCCTTATTTATTAAGAGTTAGTTTTGCACCCTTTGAAGAATGAGGATTTATATACATTTTGCCCTCTTATGTTTAGGTAATGTCCAAACTTCTTAATACTCGTGATTCATCTAAATCAGGGGTGGACAATTCTTTCAGGCAGAGGGCTGCTTACTGAGTTTTGGCAAGCCAGCCAGGGCCGCATGACAGGCAGCCCAGAGCAAATTAATATTAATTTTCTTAATTTTTTAGGAGTCCCACGGGCCGGATAGAATGGCTTGGTGAGCCGCATCCGGCCTGTGGGTCACATTTTGCCCAGATGTTATGTATCCTAAGTGAGAATTGTTTTGGTGCTTTTTACCTCTGTGATTTATAGGGTTTTATTTCTATATTGATTAGATACTATATTTTTTCACAACATGCAATGCACCTTCTCCCCCCCTAGATCAGCTCCTCAGTTGGGTTACCTGTGTTTTCTTCTCTGGAAAAGCAGCACATATGGAGATGCCATGTATGCCATGCAGCTGCCAAGATGGCAGAGTCCTATGTTAACCTTCCCATACCCATAACTATTGGTAGAGCACTGTAGCTTGTGCCTGATGCAGAAAGTGAGCTGCAGGTAATATCTTGATGTGGCTTGTGGTGTGGAAGCAACACTTCATTTGCAGGAACGTTTTTAAAAAAGAGCTATTTACGGTAAAGAACTAACAGTTATGTTGCTGCTTTTGTAAGAGTCTAGGGACAATCCAGGACTGTCCTGGGACTGGGCCCAACAATCAGCTGATGTTGACCTAACCTTGTGACAGCCTGGGGTCCTGAGCACACTCAGGGCTGTCTGGGACCAAGGGTGACAATCAGCTGGTTGTCAGCCCAGGTCCCAACAGCCTCAAGTCTCAAACAGGAGTGTGGGCTGTAAAGGCTGGGACTGACAACCAATGGATTGTCATCCCTACAAGCTAGGGTGCGGCACACAGTTTTCAACTTGTTAGTAAAGGGGAGCCTGGATCATGATCCTGGGTTTGCCCTGCACTGGCAAATAGAAAAAGTGTGACTTGGATCAAGGATCAGATCCCATTTCTCCATTAAATGATGTGTGCCAAGGGCCTACCATACACATGACTTCAGAAAGCTGAAGCCAGGTGGGGATTCTGAGGCTCCTGGTAGACAATTGCTATGATGCAATTAATATATTAACCACACCATAAATAGTAACTCTGCCACATATTCAGGCAATTAATGGTGCAGTAACATGAGAAACCAGCCACAAGAATGATGCATGTGTTCCATTATATGTGAAACATTTTTGTAGTTGGTTTCTGTCTTGCTTTAAATTTGAATGTGGGGTGGGGTGAAGTCCTGCCATGCAGTCCAATGCTGTCTATATGGCTAGGCTTTAAGAATACCAGCTAGCACGATACCAAAATCCCCAGCTGTGTGCTCCCTAGGTCTGTGGCACTGGCAGCTGGTCATGGGAGAGTGTTGGGTGCCAGAGGGTGGAGAGCTCACCAGCTGATATCACATTTTTCAGAGTGCAGGGAGCAGATCAGCATGCTGATAGCCACACAGTGCAGCCCCATGCAGGCACTCTGAAAACCCTGTGTATTGGCGCTCTGAAAACTGCATAGTGAAGCTCCACACAGCATGGATCAGTCCCTGATGCCATGCTTTCCGTGGCCCCTTTGAACATCTGGGCAGGCTGGGAGCCCATCATCAGGGACTGAGTCCCTAGTGTTGGACTCCCCACCTGTTTGTCATGTGATTGGCATCTGACAAATCATATTCTGGATCCCAAAAATTCCATGACCTGCCATGTATGCATGGCATGGCGGGATGTGCAGTTTTTCAGATCCATGATAAAATTCATCATATCCCAATTGTGCAATTAAATTAACTTTTGTCAGGAGCCTGAGTTTCAACATTTCTGTGCTGTCTGCCAACAGGATTCCTAACCATTTGCAGTAGGGAGGTCCTCTTTAAGAAACCCTACATGGAGACAGCAGCTTACTATTGCTACCAGCTATTCCATTAATTTGCCTGATTGAGTTATGTGCTGTGAATCAGAGTTTCAACTCTGCTGACCCAGATGAGAGTTCATTGTGTTGTTTTTCTTTTTTTCATTTTAATTGATAAGAAAGTCACTATCAAAGAACTAATAGACCTGCCATTCATTTTCCAAACTGGGCTGGATCCATCAGCAAATATAGATGTTCACTCTTTAACCCAGGAATATTCTCCTCTTGGCAGGGTTAAGTGACAGAACCTTGACATTTCTAAGCAAGTGTCTCAAATCTTCCTGGTTCTGTGAGAGCAGTTTTCCAGATGGATTCATAGTATGACTAAAAAAGATTTATTGTGTTGCTTTTAGCTTTTGTGGCCTCCTTTTAAATGCCACATACAAGAATCACTCACTTTTTTTTCCTTTTAACTAATTGGTTTTCAGAAAAATAGCATCTGTTCACGAACTGTTTGGGTTTTTCTAAGATTTTGGAACAAAGTGGACCAGTATTGTTTGTCCTGGTCATTTTTGTTTATTGTTAATGCAAGAGAATTCTATTGTAGGGGGCATAGCTTTCAGTTTCTTACTCATATGACCTAGGTTGCTGAAAGACATTAAAGTAAAGGTGCGATTCATTGATTAATCAATTAATCACATCTTAAATGTAACATCTGTCAGGGTCCCAGGATTCCTTACAGTTGGTTCTTGTGCTATTTGAAATAGAACAGTTGCTACAACAAAGATCCCGGGTGTTTTGTCCCTTGCAGCACACATTTCAAAGTAACAGTACTGGTGTTCCATTCTGGGAATGGACTATACTCCGGCCTTTCAGACCTGCAAAGCCCACCTCCTCTATGGAGAGTTGTAGCTTTTGGCACATCCCTTCTCTAACTCAGTCAAATAAGAAAGTGTTCTTATCAGAGCATCTTTGAGGCTGTTTTTTGTTTTAAACCCATCCAAAACTTTTATGGAAGTGCCTGGTCCCTCTTTTTTAAAGTCTTTTTGACTAGTTATCAAACACTGGCTGCTTTTTTAACTCTTTTGCTTTTCATGGTGTGAATTGTTGTTTTTATTCAATCGGATATCTCAATCTACGTGATGTATATGTGTAGGATTGCTGTGGTAGAATGTTTAAAGAAAGTTAAATAGCTTAATCAGGGCTGTCCAACTTCTGAGCAGCTGGGGGTTGAACAACTGCAGGGGCCACTCCTTCCCTGCACTAAGTTCTTTCTCCACTGTGCACATAACCCAGCTCCCCTCTCCTGCCACATGTGCAGCACCTGCAACTCCCTCCCTGTCTACACATCTCATGCAAGAAGCCCACCTTTAGTATGCTGCAGACACAATCTAGCTTTCTCCTTAGCCTCCCCTGCTGTGTGCATAACACCTGCCCTGCACCCAGGAGTACAGGCAGAAATCAGAACCTGGAGGAGGGGGGGGGAGTCTGGAGATCCCAGGCATCTTCCCCAAAGCAATAGGAAGAGTGGCAGCCAGATAGGAGTCCACAGGTTGCCAGTTCAACAGCCCTGACTTACATATTCTCCTATCCACCCACTTCTGGTTTTAGGGTCTGCTATTTTGCAGGGGTGGTGGTTTGTCATTAAAGTGAACATCAACCATTTTTTTCAAAAATGGAGCTGAAATTTTGAGAGCATCTGAATGGTACAAACCACTACCTGAAGGGGATGAAAGTTTCACCTCTGTGAAGATATATGGGAAAATAGAGCTAGAAGCAGATGACATTTAGCTTTCCAAACTCTTAATGCTTTGGCTATTTTGCCCAGTTTGCACTGGATTCTTAAACTAGAGTGAAAATCCTTTGTTCTGTCATCTAAGAAATAGAATTTCCAAGTAACCTAGTTCATGTTACCTTGGCAGTTGCCTTGTTTGTGTTTTGCAGTGTTCCTTTTATTCTGGGACAATTCTTGAACTGCTTCCTTTTGAGGAGCATATAGGATGCCTTTAGAGAAGGGAAAGTTACTTTGTAATTCTATCTATAAAGATAATTTTGCAGGATCTTTGCCTTCTCTTCTTTGAATTTGGAAGAAGACCCCTGAAGGTTTTAACTTATTATCCAGGCCTTTCTGAAGCATTAAATTCTCATTTTTTTTGGTGGTAAATTTTTACTCTTTAGGGAGCCTTCCTGCCCAGAAAGTTCAAGAACATTAATTAAGTCTGTAGTACATAATGGTGGAGGGTGATATTTTTTGTTCTTCCATGCAGTTTGTCTTGACATAACATTCTCCTCTTTGCTTACTAAAAGGCAACTGTGAAATTTCAAAAACAAATAGTGAAACTCTGCTACTATATGTGTTTAAATAGTACCTACAGGCCTTTCTACGCACCACAAAATTGGCCTTTAAAGCAGCTTAAATGCCCTATTGCACCGCTTTAATGGCATTCCTGTTTGCACATTCAGCAGCGTATTCCACTTTAGTGGCATTGCTGTTTGTATGCTTGGTGGCGTATTCTGCTTTAAATGACTTTGGTACATAGCAAGATAAAACACCTCTGAGGTGTTTTAGTTTGTTACCTAACAAAGTGTAATAGTGCACAGGGCTCTGGAAGCCGACGTGCTCAGGGCTTGGCAGGCCCCGCGCAGGTCGTGGGCTGTGGGACCCAGTGGCAGCCCATGCAGGCAGGCTTCACTGAAAAAGAAAAAAAGCTGCAAGCCTAATCTTTTTTTCACCCCCCCCCCCTGCTCGGAGCCTGTCTGCCTGCCTGAGCTGTGTGGGGGCCTGGTGCTTTCCTCCATGGCTGCGGTGCCCCCTGGGATGGTCCAGTACCAGCAGGCGGTTGCTGCCTGGGGGACCCCCGCACAGCTCAGGGACTGCTCAGCCCATCAGCAGCTCATGCCTCCCCTGCCACCAGAAGCAGGTAAGGATCAGGCCTCCACCCTTGTGTACATGCCATAGGGTTTTAATTCTGTTTAATTCTCACTAAATTGAAGCAGTGCTTTTAAAAACCCACCATTTCAATTTAGGGAGAACTAAACCAAATTAAACCTCCATGGCATGTACAGTCAGCTTGCTTGAATGGTTTCAGTAACTCTAGCAACAGTGGTTAGGTAGAGGAAATGGAGTAATTTTTCTAGGCAGGTTGTATGTACTCTTTGCTTTGCTTTTTAAAATGAAAAACATCATTTCACTCTTGGAATTGCAAGCTGGTACAAACTTGTGTAGGAGTTACTAGAGCTTCTTCATTACCTTGCTATTTATATTTAGTTTTCAGTATTATTCAAAACTACAGCAGCCTCCTCCAAATGAAAACATTCCTTAAAAATAAAGGGAAAAAACACACTAACGGGAGTTTTAATCTGAGGCCATACTATGTAAAAAAAAAAACAACAACAAACAAACAAACAAACAAGAAACAAAACAAAACCAACCTACAAGAAATGTCATGACTTAGTTTTTAATTACAACAGTAATAGGAATTGCCAAGTTTTAAACTGGAATTGAAGGGATAAAAGGACTTAAAATGTAACTATGGTCATCTTAACCAATCTTTTCTGTACAGTTTTCTTAGGTGCTGTTCTGAGACAAAAGAACAAACTCCCCCAGAATAAAAAGATCATCGCAACTTTGTTACCTTCTGTTCAAGGATGCTTTTCAGCTTGCCTTATGTAATAATAATCAGGCAACAGTATATGTATGAAAACCTAACAGGTGTCAAAGACATGGCCTGCAAGCCAGATCTAGCCCTAGGTGTTACCCTTGGGTCTGGAGTTAACCTACATGCTGTGCGCTGGACTGGCTCCATGTACCAGTGGCCCTACATGCAAGGCCCAGGATCCCTGCTGCATTTGACACCTTCTCCAGCTAGTCTGAGACATGCATTATATGTGGCACCCATCCCGGCTCATCCAGAACATTCCTGGTATGTGGCGTCTGCCCAGCTGGCATGGGATGTGCACTGCACATGGTGCCCATTTCAGCCAGCCTCAGATGAATGCTGCATGCATTGCTGCTCCTAGACAGACACTGCAGGCAGTACAAGTCCCAGATTGGCCAGAATGGGCATCATGTGCAGCACAGTCCTGGAATGGCTGGAGCAAGCTCTGTTGGGGAGCAGGGATGGGGGTCCATGGGCTCTGTCTGGACCATGGGACCAGCCACATGCCGTTAATCCAGCTTGTGGACTGGCCCTGCACCACTCATCTGGTGTGACAAATCTGCCCTATAAAAATAACTTCTCTTTTTTTAACCTTCACATTTCTCCCCTTTGCAAAGGCTGAGAGAACAAACAGTAATTGACAGATGTTTGTAACATTGCTTACTTGGTGCAGCATTGGAAAAGATTCAGATGACATGGTGGTGAACATACTATAAGAATTTGTATCTGATTGGTAAAGAATTTTACCAAAGGTATGAAATTGAGGTCATAACAACTGGTTCTGTATCTCACAATGCTTTTCATAGAAATAATTATTAGTAGTTTACACACTCCAAATCTAGTTACTGACTTTCTTCATACTTTAATTCCTGCTTTTCAGATGTATAAATATCCTTAATTACAGCAGTTTTGAATAAGTATCCTATTAAATAGTAGCTGTCCTACCCCAGAGATGTTTGCTACTAGTGAAAAGGTGCTTGTGTGGATAGGCCCAGGTTCTGCAAGTAGTCTCTTTTAAAATCCAGGTGATTACATTTCTGTATAAATTTATTCACACATTCAAGTATTTGTAGAACTTGAGGCATAGTTTTTTTGAAGTCCTTTAGAATGGAAGGATAAATGTAATTAAAAATGTGAATAGAAACTTTCAGAAAAATGCCAGTTTTCAGTCTTGTACATTTAAGTGCAAAATCTCCATTGCTTGATCTGAAAAATATTAAATGCTAAGTTTTTTAACAGTTATAAATTTAATTTTTTGAACACTGACATATGAGGGTTGCTAAAATGTGTTAATCAGATTCTTGAGGATGCTGTAGTAAACTGTTCTTAAATAGGGAATGGAATATGTGCATGATAGATTTAGAGAGATGTCCAGTTTCTGGCATTATGAAACTAACTGGCTTTCTTACTAATTTAGTTAGTTGGTAACTTTTTGTAATCTTCTTCCCATTAGATTTCCTTGCTGGATAGTTCTTCAACTTTGTCTAATGGAAGGGAAATATTTTTTGACATTATAATGGATTTTAAGTGGCAGCATAAAGCAAACTGGCCCTGTCACAGAATTTGTGTGTGAGAAGTAATACAGTTTATTACATATAACATGACAACTTCTCACATGAATGGACACGTAACAGATGATTCTGATGGTGAAGCAAAAAATGTGGATCTTACATCTTCTGAGGAGTCACAAAAGCACAGAGAGATGGCTGTTGATTGTCCTGGGGATTTGGGCTCCAGGATGATGCCAATACGACGAAGCACACAGCTAGAGCGGATTCGCCAGCAACAGGAGGATATGAGGCGCAGACGGGAAGAAGAAGGAAAGAAACAAGAACTGGACCTTACTGCTTCAATGAGGCTTAAGAAACTAGCGCAAATTCCTCCCAAAACTGGAATAGATAATCCTATGTTTGACACAGAAGAAGGAGTCATTCTGGAAAGTCCTCATTATACTGTGAAAATACTAGGTAGGTAAAAAGTACAAGTTAATGGGGAAAATACACCTTTTTATAAAAAATACTGTTAGACTACTGACAATATTAAACTGATGTTATGGGAAGAGCAGCACTGAAAGACAAACTTTTCATCCTATCTTAGTGGAAATAAGCATTTAAATTTCAAACTGCAATCTCAAGCAAAAGTTGAAGAAAGTAAAAATATAATAACATTTTAAATCATTATTTCCATCTGCAGTAGAAATTTAAGATTTGTTTCTTGTTCCCAGCTTTTAAGAGACCTTTGGCAAATATGTTTTTTTCCCATGCTTGACTACCTCTAATTCTTCAAACATACATTTGGAGTTGGTTGATTTTAGCATACAAAGGTATAAAGTTTGTCTCGCACCTTAAACTGGTTCTTCTTCCAATTGGTCAAAGCTTCCTGCAGAGTGTATCTAGGAAACGCCCACATAATAACTGCTTCATTATTTGGGCAGTTGAACTCATTCGGTATCAATGGGTTGCTGTTGCTGGCCTGATCCTTTCTGTGCTCTGATCCTGAGCATTCAAAACAATTAGCACATGGTATATCAAACATCAACCAATTTTTGTTTCAATAGTAGTTAAACATTAAACACTTTAGATATAGCTCAGATTTTGCAGGCAAGAGTTGCCTGTGGTCTCATTTTATCATGTAGTTTTTCTTAACTTTTAAAGTGTGTCCTGGGTGCAACTTTTGTTCCTAGTTAACTAGTCCTGTAGTTGACTGTCACATTGTCAAGGCTGACTTTCTTCCAGGTTTTCTTCACACTTTTGCATTGGAAATAAAATCCTGCCTTAATAAGTTTATTTCTTGTTAAATGAAAACTGTTTCTAAATTACTAGGTGCTTTTTTTCAGTTTGAAATATTTGGGAAGCTTTATAATATATAGCCCATCACATCATGTCTCACTCCAAAATTTATCTGTTACATTCATATATTTTGAGCTGTTCAGATGTTCTTGCTGATGTGTACATCTGTAGGATAGAGGTGCACTGATAAATCAGTCTGATATTGGATTGGAACCAATATAAAGAAAATTGACTATATCAGAAATCAGTCTGATGTGGCCAGTAAATGCTCGTACGTGCACACGGCCACAGTGCAGCACACAGGCAGCGAGGAGCATAGCCCGAAAGCTTGGAGAGCTGCATGCAGCTGGTAAGTCTGTTGTGGTTGACAGGGATGGGGGGAAAAAGGGGTGGGGGGGGCAGATCAAGGACCCTACAGTGAAGGAGTGAGGCTGGGGCTGGGATAGACAATGCCCAGGTTGGGTAGGGTGCAGGACAGAGCTGCGACTCGTCTGGGAAGTGCAGGGCCGGGGGAGCAGCTCCCACTGCTGCATGCACTCTGGGAGGGCACAGGGTGTGCCCCTGGATTTGCGTGGGGTGGGGCAGGATAGGCTGCAGCTGCAGGCTGGGGCCGAGGCCCACACTGGACTCTTCCCAGTGGTGGGGCTGGGCCGTGCTGCACTTGGGACAGGCAGCGGTGCTGGGAGAGAGGGGATAGGGGGCTACAGCAAAATTTGGGGTGACTGCAACCCCCCTGTAGCACCCCTCCCAGCGTTGCCACCACCTGCCCCGAGTGCAACGCGGTGCCCCCCCCTGCCCCTCCCGGGAAGAGCCTGACGTGGTCCCCGGGGCCAGCCCACAGCTGCAGCCCACCCCACGCAGATCCAGGAGCAGCCCACCCCCATGCCCTCCCAGGGTGCGCGCAGCAGTGGGAGCCTCCCCACCCCCGAGGCCCCCTGGATAAGCCAAAGCTCTGTCCCACCCTGCCCCATCTGTGCAGCACCTACCCCAGCCCCACTCCCTCCCTCACCACAGGGCGGCATTGATCTGCCCCCACGTCCCTTCCCTTCCCTCTCCCCCTCCACCACAACAGACACAGCTGAACACAGTACCAGTTGGACACAGCTGTGTCGGAAATCCAATTGGCATAGACCAATATGCCTTAAAAATCAGCTATCAGTATCAGTCTCCAAAATCTCTATCGGTGCACCCCTACTATAGGATGGTATCTCTGATGTAATGTACTAAGGAGTTAGAAGCTTTTTTTTGCTGGCAGTGCAGAGATTAGAGCATCTGCCACTCCAGTAGCCAGGCTTTAAGAGGAACAGATCCACAGGGCTAGGACAAGGGTTCCTCAATCTCTGAGCTGTGGAACTATGACATCTGACCCCTGGGGCTACCAGTAGGTAGGGGAGTTTGGCAGTGGGGAAGCAATGACAATTCATACTGCCATTCCTCCCCCACTGCCAAATTTCCAAGCCAGGCCACATGCCTTCCGCCCCTGTCAGCCCCCCATGTGGCTGGATTGGGACTGGGCTGTGCCCTACCCTTCCATGCCCCCCTGGGCAGCTAGACTGGGGCACCCCCTCCCCTTATGGAGCTGAATTGAGGCTGGACTGCCTCCTTCCCCCTTTTGTGTGGCTGAATGGGGCCCTGCCATGCCTGACCTGAGCACTGTATCGGGACCACTATCTGGATTAGAGAGATCAAGCAGTGCCCATCTGGCCCACTTGGCAAAAAGGTTGAACACCACTGGACTAGAATAATGACCTCCCACAGGGTTTTACCCACTTCTAGTGCTCTCTCTCTCTCTCTCTCTCTCTCTCATCTTTTAAGGGTGAGCTTACTTAAATTTCACACACATCCCAGACTTTAATTAGAAGGATACAGCAAAGGTTTATTTTACAGTTTATAAAGTATGATCAAGTCCTCATTCGTATTGCTTTCAGATGACAAATTGCTTTATTTCAAACACTCTCTACATAAGCAGCCCCTGTATTTCAGATGCTGCCTATTTCACTATCCACTTTTAAGCAGAGTTCAGTAACCTTAATTTGGATTTCAATTAAAATAGTGCCAGATGAGGAAGGATTATTTTCCTGTGTAGCTTGTAAAGCATGTAATTTAATGAGACTTCAGTCTGTACTGGGACCTTTGGGCATTTTATTAATATTTAATTACAGGTGAAGCTAGGGACACTGCCCATTATGGACCTTATCCAACACTCCTGTTTTGTGAAAACAGAGATTTATAACTTTGCAGGACTTTAATTGCTTGGGCTTAAATTTTCCATGCTGGCTGATTGCTTCAACTGTTTATTTCTTCTTTTTTTTTAATTTTCATTTCAACCCAGATGGCTTTACTGTTGGAAAGAGATGGGCAAAAATATCTGGATTATGTGCAAATTCAGAATGCTCTCAGGCAGGCTCTTATATTTATGTACTAAGGACTTGAAATTTGGCAAGGGATGAAATTTGGGCCAAGGCTTCCCCATATCTAAACATCACCCAAACATGGCCAAATGTATTAGCCTTTGAAAAACAGTAGTTCACACCTGCTTAGTAGAGACTTGCTAGAATTTAACAGCTAAAGTCTGTAAAGATCCCATCCTTAATGAGCACGCTTCATCCCCTTAAGCAGGCCAAGTTCTTTGGGTAGATGTGATATCTTTTATTATCCCCTTAAGGTTATTTTTAAATTTTATTAACATTATTATTAAAATATCACAATTAATATATAAATAGATATTAATTACATATTATTACAATATGATTAAAAGATATTATTTTAAAAGATTATTATCTTTTATCATCCCCTTAAGGCACCTACACTGGTACTGGAGGGGAGGAGAGAAAAACTGGCAGTTGGAAGGGGAGCCTGGGACTAGATAGGCAAGTACACTGAGCTATATGGAAGATCTGGTTGAGATTGAATGAGCAGAGATTGGGAAGGGGCTGAGGGACATGAGGTCACTTGACACTGGACACAGAACTAGAGACAGACTGAGATTTAGCTGGACAAGGAAACAGACTAGGAAACAGTGGGAAAGAATAGGGGAAGGAGATGGAGACACCATCCTGAAAAGGAGTCAGCATAGGGGTAAAACTCAGACTGGCTGATAAGGAACTTTGGACAAGGTATTGTGAGAAAAGAGGTACGGTAAGGTGCAGGGAGATGAGAAACTGGGATTAGGTCTTTGGAATCTTGGGATTCCAAAGAGGAAATTGAGCAGATGAAAAATGAGACCAGTTAAGCAAAGGTGACAAAAACTAGTTGGAAAAACCTGAGGCTGACATTGGGTTTGAATTGACCAGGAGAAAAGAACTGAGATACGGAGCCAAGAATAAGGAAGAGATAGGACTGAGACAGGAATGGGGTCAGCAAGTTGATCTTGAAGAGAAGTGGACAGAAGTTTATACCCATTAGAACAAACCCCTCCTATGCCTTGAGTGGAACCCAAGATTCTTGCACTTCACCATTCTTTGCTGTCAGCAAGTACGTATGAAATCCACTGGCAAAGTCTCTCTCATGCTCTTATAGTACTGGTTCACCAAAGTATTCGAATACCATACTGATGAGCCCCCAGACCAGTGGTGCTCAACTTTTTGGGCCCATGTACCAGGTGAGTCACATGGGACCTGATCCACAGGCCAAATTGAGATCTGCACACTAAAATAAACTCCTGGGGCCTGACAACACCTTATTCCTGTCCCACACACTGGGATTAGGCCCTGGGAGCCTGGTGCCACCCCCTCACACCCCTGTGTACTGGGATTGGGCCCTGGGATCCCAGTGCTACCCCCTCCCACCCCTGTATGCCAGGATTGGGCCTTGGGGGCCTGGCACCACCCCTATGTGTTGAGTTTGGGGCCTGGGAGCCTGGCACTGTCTCCGCAGGCTGAGATTAAGGTCTGGGGCCCAGTGCTATCCCCACCTGGCCCCACATGCTGGGATTGTACCCCCAATCTAGCACATTGGGCTTGGGACACCCCATAAATCTGGAAGTTTAGGAGCAGTGAAGTGGTGCAACTGCTCCTCTGCTACCAAATTTCCAGACCGCAGGCTGGGAGGTTGAACACTCTTGCCCTAGACAAGCCTGTGTAAATGTAACAAAGACTGCACTGTTCTGCCTTGGCATTCTTTTGCTATAGTAACAACTTGTTTCAAATTGCCAAAATACAAGTGGAAAAACAAAAGATGTTAAAAAAATATGGATGGCTGTTCTGTGAAGCATGGTTAATACTGGAATTAGCGTGACCTAGAGGTCACATCAGATTTCACGTGTTGCAAAGCTCAAAAACTTTGTTTCATATTTAATCGTGTGACCCTCAGGTCTATAGTTGCCCATAAGGAATCAGTGTTCAGCTACTAATACAATTGATCTCCAAATCATAATTTTCTTTTCATAACACTAAACCCTAACAAAATGGTTCTATGGCAGAACTGTCTTCCCCCAGCGTTCTCGCTTTAAAAAAAACAAACCAAACAACCCTATGAATGTGTCCTATTTTTTCCACCTACTGGATAAATCAATTTAAGATCTGACACTTTTGCTAAACTTCAAAAGAAGACTTTCCTCTTCTGAAAGCTGTCAGCCCCTGTTACTGGGTGAAGAAACTAGTTTAAGACCATTTTTTTTAAATAATCTGTGAGGTGGGGAAGATTTGAGCCCATAGTATCAGTTCACCTGAAAATTTATTAAACGCTCAGTGACAGAGGCCAGAATATTGCTTTTAATCATAAAGGCCAGGTACAGACGTTACACTTTTACTGGCATAAGTGATTGGAAACCGGTTGATACCCATAACGGAACAGAAGTTTGACACACATGGACTGGTTTAAAAATGGCAGAACCCGGTGTAAAATTTGCGCACACACCCCCAGCCAAGGGGCAAATGTACGTTCTGTTCACTACCGATCTAAACTATGCCGCCTATAGAAAACCACATAACTTAGATTGATCCCGCCTCAGGCTTTTTGAATGTCTGTACCTAGCCAAACTGAGCTTTTTGGTTGCCAGGAGAGTCACAAATTCTATGACTTAAAAAACAAAGCAAGAAAAAGTAGGGGTGTTTAGAGTGTTAAATTATCCAGCTTAAAACACAGATTGTTGAGATACTACCAAACCCCTAGTTCGTCACCAGGAATCCTGGTTTTCCTTGATAAAAAAATTGCAAAGTCTCTGATAAAACCACAAATCCTTGATTAAAATGAAAGGCCCTCCAGTCCCTGTCCCCTACACACACACACACAGCCCCCTGGCCCTGCTCATGCCCCTCACTCCCCAACCATAGCCCCCTGTCACCTTCAGCTGCCAGGGCTATAGGGCCACAGACCCAGATCCACAGCCCCCTACCCCCAGACGAGCTTCTCATGGCCCCATCCCACTCCCTGCTGGGGCCTGCAGCCACACATTGCAGCCCCAAGCCCCATCCACCACCCAGTTGGGCAGTGGCCCCGCCCTGCCCAAATCCCTCCCTCCCTATGTGGGCCTCAATTCCTCCCCCCTACCTCCCCTGGCCCACCCAGTTTACCTACCGGCGCTACTCTCCAGGCTGCCTGGCGGCCATGTATGTGCACATGGTGCCCCTTGCCTGGCCGCTGTCCTCCCGCTCTATCCCAGCCCCTTGCAGCCTGGAACTCTGCCAGCCTGCAGAGAGCTCTTTGCAAAATTGCAATATCTATGGGTTTCTCCAGTAAAATGAGAAATCCACATTTGCTTCTGGTAAAGGGAAAAATCTGTGGTTTTCTCCATTTTTTCCATGACAAACGGAAAACCTGGATCCTTGTTGATCACTGACTAGGTTTAAAAATTGGGATGGACAAAAAAAAAGTTAAGCAGACTTTTTCCTATAAGTTTAATCTGTATATATAAAATACAATAGAAGTTTGGAATTGCCAGTCTGTTTTAGAGGCTAAATTTAAATAATTTCAATGATATAAAAAAATCAAGTAGTACATATTTGCCAAAAAAAATAAACTGAACTACTGCACTGGGCAAAGACTCTGTTTAAGCTCATGGAAAAACAGTGCGCTGAAATGCTAAACCAGCTTTTGGTGGCAATAGCCTCTTCTGTAGGTGCAGAGAAAATACTTTATTTTCATTTCCAATTACTCATGTTTTTCAATTCAATGACCAGTTTGTTTATACTTAGTTTCAAATTGGTGTGCTTCACTGGTTACCAACCAGGATTAAAATTGCTGATTTAAAGCTAGATTTTATGCCAGGTAATTTTAAATCTTTCCAACTTATTAAAAAAGCACCATGTTTGTTTCCCACAGCTATCTGGATACTGTAGAGCAGCAGAGAAGATTTAAGTTCCAGAAAAAAAATTAAAATTATGTATCACCGGTGGCAATTTGGATAAATTAGTAGTATATGCCTTAATTTGTAATAGCTAATTCTTCTGCCATTTATAATTTGTATTTAAAAAGACTAACAGCAGCTAATTCTTCCTTTCCCTCCTTTTCTAGTCTGCTAACATGCCAAACTACAACCGAATCCTCCCCTGCAGTTGCGTATTTCTTTTTCCTGCCAGTCTTTTGATTAATACATACATTACATAGTGTTAGGACATCTTCCTGCCATTTCATAAATCAGCAGAAAAGGCTGCAAGTGTTCTCCATAAACACAGGGAAAAATAAGCGTTTGGGTGGCAGAAGTTGCATATTTATTGGACTCGCAGTAGTTAAAAGAAGCCTCGCTTTGTCTGTAAGTAGAGACTCATTATTTTTTCAGTAGTCTTTGTTTTTTCTCCTAAGAGACATTATTTGGAAGTGTTCTGAGGTGGGATTGACTGTAATAGACTTGTTTCTCTCTTGTGATGATGGGGGCATGTTAGTTGGCGTTTTAGATGTACTGTACCCAGACATAACCTTCTTTTATCTAGGATTTAGAAATTTGAGCCTTGGAAAACTTTAGTTTCAGCAAGCTCCACAAATTTTTATTTATACATTGTCAGTACTTGTTGTGTAATGGGCTACATAGGCATGTCTCTTAAGTTGCCCTGCGGGAAGAAGTAATTCCACAGAACTTCCCTTATTTTCCCAAGCAGTTTCTCCTCACTTTTTTTCTTGCTGTTCCAAGAAAATTCTTTTGTCATATGCAGCATAGGACGCCGCCCTGTGACACATATGAAAGATCAGTGTAGACTACATGCAGAAAGACAAGAGTGGTATGGAGGAGCAGCATGGTGTGGCAGGCTAGTAAGAAGGGGCTAGGAAGAAAAAGAGGAGCTAAAAACAGCCAAATGTTGTTGGAATTCAGGTAGGTAGAAGTCTATACAGAGAGAATTTTCTGGTTTATTCTTAATGGGAAAAGGATGAAAAAATGCATGACAATTAAGACAAATGAGTGGAGGGGGTAGAATGAATGAGTATTGGAAAAGCAAGATATTTATTGCTTATGTTACATTAATTGTATTCCACTGGTGGTAAAATTCAAGTTAGATTGTTATATGTGTAACTACATTCAGCAAAGGAAGGTATTTCTAACAGCAGGGTGGTTCTGCTTGTAGATGAGCCTAAATGTTTGAGCACAGGAATTCCTTGTCAGTGGGCATCACCGAGCCAGTGTGATCAGCATCACTGGCTATACGATGAGTTTGCCAGATACCACTCTGGGGATCGGGCGCATGATGTACATGGTTTATTAGTGAAATGCTCATGATCTTTGGCACAGCTCATTCTAGTATGCTCTGGACTTCACTCGTGGGATGCTCAGAATTTTGTAAACTGATTTGAGCTGCGTGGTATCTGGCAGGGAGATGAGACTGGACAGCTGCTCCAGCACGCTCCTTCCCCATTTCCTTGGTGTAGGCATAAGGACATTAAAATACAGAAAAAGGGTAAAACAGCTATTCCCTGCAGACAAGAAGCCTTTGACCTGTAATAGGCAGAAGAGTGCCCCTTTCTTCTTTGGGCTTGTGCCAGGCAGTGTTCCTTAAATTCCTTTCAGTCCCACAGGAAAGGACCTTGCTTGCATTTCAGCATCCCTCTGGCTTTCTCATCCAGGCCTCCCTCTCTGGTCCGTGTGCATCATTGATCACTTCCTTCTCAGTGGTCTGGCTACCCAAAACAGACAGTTGGGGCAGCTTTAAAGACATAGGCGGTGGAAGGCCAGGGCTAATGGGGCTTAGCTCCCCCAAACCAATTTCACAGCGGCTGGCAATGCCAGCAGCACCATGGTGCCACTGTCCTGCAGTGCCCGGCACTACTCAGCATGCAGCCAGGCCAGCACCCCACACACACTCAGCCTGGCACAGCTTCACTGCTTCAGCATCACTGCCACACCCCACCACAGCGCTGTGCCCAGCGCCCCTGCTGCACACTCATCTGCTGCTGCATACAGCACCAGCATGCAACAGTCCTGCGGGAGGGAAAGGCGGGGGCCAGGCAGGCAATTTTACTCAGTTCCCCCCCCCAAATAATATTTTCCCCTGCCACCTATATTTAAAAGACTTCAGAAGGAGTTACTTGGAGCTTAGAAAAGCTATATAACTGACTCCAACCCCTTTCGTAAAGCATTTCCTCTTGTTTGCTTTAAAAGCAATGTCAATAGTCTCTTCTCCAGCCAAAAACTTCTTTGTAAACCTAGGTTTCCTGTAACGTCAAACAAATTCTCTCTGCTCAGTGTTCTGAGTAAATTGACACTGTTATGGCTGTGACTATATCAGTGGGGGACAACCTTTTGGGCAGGCATGCTGCAAGTTAAGCCTCGCAGCCTCCTTGGGGGCCACTTTGATCTCCTTCTACCTGATCTGCTGCTCTGCTTTCTGCTCCCTGCTGCTGTGCTCCCTGCCCAATCTGCTTCATGCCAGACACAGAGGCTCTGTGTCACATGTGCCACACATGCCATGAGTTGGCCACCTGTGAGTCATGGATTGGCCACCCCTGTTCTATACAGACTTGCAGCCAAGCCTGGAATCCTGGCCTGGAAAAAGCTTCTTTGCACTTGGTGTATGCCCGAGCTAACAAATAGACTGAGTAGCTTTGTCCCTTAATGTAACTCTGATAGTGTCTGGGGTATGTATGCAGGACATCTCCCAGCTCTTTATTCTGTGTGATTGCTAGCCTTGGAAGTATGGGAGGAAGTGGACAGGGATTCTTTGTGAACAGGGGAAGCTGTCAAAACATGGCCTTCAAAGCCAGCTACCTTCTCTAGCCTTCTAGAGGAACTCCAACCAGAATCCTCATCCAAATTTGAGTTTTTGAAAGGCACAGGTGAGTAATTTAGAGAGCAAAGTTTGTTGCTTGCATATAAGATGTTGGACCTTTAATGCAGCAGTGGCATTGTTGGGAAGGAGGGGGAAGAGCAGCAATTCTGGCACCTTGGGCTCGGTTCGGAAGTGACCTGTGCTTGGGCTATGCCCTGTTAAAGCAGCCCTTCCTGTAAAATGTTGCCAACACCTGAGTCGCAAGAATAAACCCATGAGTGAAACTTAAAGAATGACCAGTGGAGACTAAGCAACTGCTTATCCCATGCTACCCTGCACAGAAGAAAACTGCCTATAGAGTTTTATGTTCTTAATATGTCTCCACCAGGGTCAGAGGCTTTTCAGTGCGTGCTTAGTTTAACCCTGTGTCAGTATGCTATGTTAGTTTTTTCCTGCTTATTTATCCTCCCTCTGACTTTTTTCCTTATAGCCTGTCAAAAACACACAATTGGATTGGTTCAATTTTTTTTGTTACAAAGCAAATTCAGTCAGAATAAAATTCATTGGAGTGTACTTTGTTGAAAGAAAATTTAAAAGCGTGGCATACAGATGAATCCATATCATTTAGGAAAATATGCTTTATGTCCATTGGCCAACCATCTCAGGTATCCCTTCTACCTGACAAGGGGTCCAGCCATGAGTTGAATGTGGCTATCAGTCCTTGAAGTATGCCTTTCTCACTTCAACCAAGAAACCTGGTGATGTATCTTAATTTTCCCCAAATTGGACGCCTGGATCTATACTGATTATTTTATGTAAAAATATTTTTTATAAATTTAGGTTGACAGTTTGGTAACCTACAAGTGACTTCTTTAATGAAATTTAATAACAAATAAGTATGATATTTACTCAGTGTTTGTTGGTAAGGGGAAATTTGATAGACTTCTGAAAAGATCAGATGTCAAATTTTCCAATTTGGAATTAGTCTCTAATGGGCTATTCCTTTAGGAAGAGCACCACAGATTTCAGGACTTTAGTTGAGTTTTAGGCTAAACACTAAAAATTACTATATTAATAGCATCTCTAAAAACTTTACAGTAATTGGTGTATTTTATAAAACTTGTTCTCATGTAACTGGGGTAGTTTTGGAGAAATTATTCTGTATGTGGACTGCTTTTGGTTTTTGAGTAACCTAGATGATAAATTGATCTCTTCATTTGGCTTTTAAGCCAACATTTAAAGTGTCAAACAATTTCTTCTAAGCCAGGGGTGGGCAAAATGCGGCCCGGGGGCCGGATGCGGCCCACCAGGCCATTCTATCTGGCCTGCAGGGCCCCTAAAAAATTTAGAAAATTACTATTTATCTCCCCTGGGCTGCCTGTCATGCAGCCTTCAATGACTTGCCACAACTCAGTAAGTGGCCCTCTGCCCAAAATAATTGTTGGCCCCTGTTCTAAGCCAACATTTAAAGTGTCAAACAAGGATATATTTTTTTAATGATATATTCAAAATGGTACCAAAGAGTTGATATGGCTAGTTGGTTATATTTAAAAGTTAGGATAAAAAACTAGTTAGTTGGGTGATGTGGTGCAGTCTTTAACACTACCCCCAAAAGTACTTTTAAGTACAAAAGAGTAATAATGAAACCAGTTATTAAGCCATATTAAAGTTCTATATTCCAACTAGAATTCTCAGTCTAAATGGTAAAGAGATTTTTAGTCTGAATTGTCTTGTGTTATGCTGAATTCTAAAAGTATTTCATATTATCAGGAGAAAATTTTTCTATCCTTCATCCTTTTACTCTTTCCTGCCAATATTCTAGTTCAGACTTGTTCAACATTGTTTTCATTTTAGAAATTGGATACAAGTACATTTGTCAAGCAGTAATTCTGAAAAAAAGTAAATGGGTAAATACAAAACAGAGTTTGCTGTTAGCTAAATAACCTTTTAATGCAAATGCTGAGATTCTGTGCAGATAATTTTTTTTCTTAAAATACTTAGCATATCAATGACCATATTTACCCAAATCCAAGATGACTTCAAATTTAAGACAGCCCCCCAGTTATTAAATTCTAGACATGGAAAATGTATATATTTGTTACAATTACCCATGTCTAGCATCTAATTTTTTTTTGGGGGGGGGGGGGGCGGTCATTGTAAATTTGTCCTCCCACCATTGCAGCAGGCCAAGCAGTGGGAGATGGTGCAGGGACTGGTGGGAAGGGAGTCAAGTACCTGTTCTCTGCCCCTTGCCACCTGTCCCCCCTACCACTTGCCTCCCCCTCAGCTGCCTGCCCTTCCTGGTGCTCATGTGCCCCATATCTGCCCCCCATTGAGGTTTGTACCCCCTGCTACCTGCCTCCGTGCTGCCTGCCCCTCTCCTACCTGCTCCCCCATGCATGTGTCCCCTGGTGCCTGCACCCCCTGGCACTGCCCTCCTCATTCCCCCCCACCATTGCCTGCCCCCCTTGCCTCCAGCTCCCCCCCTGCTTGGCTGTCCTCTGCCCTCCCCTACTGTTGTCCTGCTCCCTCCCTACCCCCTTCACCACCACGTAACCTTTCCCTCTCAGCTCTGGCTGGGGCCCTGCTCCAGCTTGGGGCAAGGAGCCCAGAGAATGTGCTGCCTCCAGCCCATACTCTGTAAGTAAAAGGTAAGGTGGGGGTGGGGCTGCCGGGGAGCAAAGGTCAGGAGGAGGAGCAGAGGTGGCAGACGGGCAGCAACTGCGATTCTGACCCCAGGCTAGATCAGAGCTGCCGCTGCTGCTCCCCCACATGCACTGCTACACACACACACACACACACACACACCCACCCCCCCCCCCCTTGTACTCAAATCTAAAATGAGGAGCTTTTTTCCTCCTCTGTTGAACTGGTGAGGGTGGTGAACCTTGTCTTGGATTTGAATAAGTTTAGCAATAACAGTACAATAGTTTAGCAAAGTATCCTTCATTTTGATGTTACAAAATATTCCATGTTTTACAGTGAAAATTGTTCATAAGCTGTGATTCAGACTCTCACATCAATCTTTATTTCAGGGAGGTGGAGGAATGTGAGGAATGAATTGCAACTGTCTAATGCTGCTTCAGAGACTTCAATCAACTTCTTTATTTTTCCTAATTGCATTGAATTCTCTTATTCTAGTTCTAATCAGCTATTCAGTATAAAATTTATTAGTGGAGCAAATAATAGCAATGATACATACAAAGTTGTTTGAATCAAACTGAGGAGAAAAGTTTCTGGTACAAGCTTGAAAAATTTTAAATGTACATAATGTAATAATCAGACTACCCTCACTTACCCCTTCTTATTTTTTTCACCCAGAAGTGGAGGAACTATTAGCTTCTCTTAAGCATATCCAACACATTTTGGCAGACCCCCAGAGTCAAGAGGATATCACCCTCATTTTACAACTTGTCCAAAATACTGATTTTCAGAATGCATTTAAGATACACAATGCTGTCACAGTGCACATGAGCAAAGCCAGCCCTCCATATCCTCTTATCTCCAATGCACAAGAGCTTGCACAAGAGGTATGTACAGTATGCTTTTGCATGATATATTTGTAACTTGTAATTACTGCTGTGTCATTGGAAACATTCACTTTTGATCTGTATCTGTTAGGTAACCTTGCCTAAGTTGTTAATCATTTTTTGAATAAAATGGATCAGAAGAAATGAACAGTGACTGTCTTGCATCTGGTTTTTCCAGATTTAAAAATAGCTTCCAGGACAAAAATAATCTTTGATAAGAAATTTAACTGAATTGCAGTATTTAAATCCAGTTAAAGGAGCAGTAGTATATCTGTTATCCTTTACCTCCCATAATTCATTTCTAGTACAAGTGGGTATTGTTCGGTTAGTCCATTATCACTGAGACATTATTTTGAGCATTGATCAATATTTTTAAAATTGGAAGACACCTCTTAGAGTGGAATCATACCAGAAATTATAGTCTTATCTTTAAACTTAACTCCCAGTTTTCATGTTGTGGTTACCACTATCACAAATCACCAACTCTGATCCTGGAGCCAGCATGTCTAATAATAGAATTTTCAAATTCCTACATTTTGATGTCTCGTCCATCAGGCTCCTTTCACTAAGTGGTAGTCTTGCTTGCCATCAGAAACAGTTGGCATCTGGCTGATTTACCACTGCATTTTGTTTTTTATTTTCTGGCAAGCTGACTTTTTCTGTCACTGTGGGCCTGGATAAGCTGGAAAAGCAGAGACTGTGTTAAAACCCTCTAATCCTTCTGTGTGATTTTTTCAGGATACCTACATTTCACCTTCCTTTAGCTCCCACAGGACTGCCATTCCAGGAACATGCAAATGTGGTGGTAGTAATTACAATATGAAATCTCTGAAGAAAGTAATCTTCTGCATACCTAACTGAATTTAAATCCTTACATCTTTTGTATTTTGGGACTGTAGGTGGCATTCCAGATTTTGTTACATGCAACTCAATTATTGTCGTATTCACCTGGATGGATAAGACTACCTATTCCTTCTATTACCACTGATTTTTAAATAATTTCCATTTTTCTGTGTTTAAGAAATGCATTTGATTATAGGAGAAATGGGTTGCAGTATTCCTAAAATTGTCAGTTACAAAATAACATCTTAAGGCTTGTGGGGGCAGGAAGCTTCCTGAAAACTCAAGTAGAAGCTGCTTAGGACTTCCAAATTACTTCAAGAATATAGATAAAAGGGCTGAATTCATCCTTGCACCTATGCATGGCTCAATATCTTAATTAAGATACTGTTTAATTAGCCTTAATTAAGGTATGGGGTAGTGTGAATGTTTGTTACTTTCTTCCCTCTTAGATCATAAGGCTGATGGGGAATATCCAAAGCCTGGAACTTTCTGGCCACTTTCCCCTCCTGCATGTCCCCAGTATTCCCCATGACAGGCTCTCTTTGTTAATTCTGTGCCTGATGGTAGGCAAGGTCTCCTGTTCTGGGAAAAAGGTATATAGATTCATAGGTGAAAGAAGTACTAAACACAGTAAGCAATACTGGAATTAATTGTGGATGGAGAAAATAGAATATACTACATTAATTTGTTAAAGGCCTACTCCCCTTGTTAAATAATTTTGGCTGATTATTGAGCAGCTTCCCTATTGAGAATAAATTACCATATACTCTCATATATAACGCACATCTTTTCCGCAACATTCAGCTCTTGGAAATTGGGGTGAGCATTTAAGAAATCAAGGAAACTCCTATAGTCATTGAATAAGATAACAGAAGTTTCTGTCACTTAACCCTCTGCCAGGGCTCCCTAGCTATTGGCTATGGACACTTTTTCTTTCCCTCCTTCCCTTCCCCCCCCCCCCACACACACCCTTTTGAGGCTCTCCAGAAAGATCTGTTTTTTTCCATTCTGCCTTTCAAAAACAAGGTGCAGTTTTTATTCAGGGGCATGTTGTATACAAGAAAATACAGTATTTTGCTAGCAGAGGTTACTAGAAGTCGCACAGAATCAGCAGATTGAAAAAAATGCATATTTTGCCCACACGTGACAGTAAATTTTAATTTTCACAGGATGCATCTTCACAGTAGACTAATTTGCTGCAATGTAAAGCATTGCAATCTACATATGTGATGCTATTAGGTTGCAGCAAACTAATTTTTGCTGCCATAAGATAGTACTGTCAGGGACAATGTTGTCTTATGGTGGCAAGAATAACTGTACCTCTAAACACACGTGTAAACACTAACCTGGGCATACATTGTGCCCGGTTAGCCCAGGCAGCAGGGGGCCAGACCCTTGTCTGCTGGCTAACCACAAGGCTCCACACACTGGGGAACTCCTGTGCCCCAGCCACCCCTTCCACCTCCTGATACCACCACCTGGGGCTGACCTCCCAGGCCCACTGCCAGCCTGGGGCTGCTCCACCCCAGCTCAACTGCTGCAGTCACACCCTAGACTGCAGCAGTTAGAACGTCTATACAAACCATTAAGGCTCCATGTTTACGCCGGATTTTATTACATGGCCTTATTGGCATATGTAGATGCACCCACAGGTGGCCAAGCAATTAAGGAATTGTCCAATAATTTTACTTCTCTTCCCCAGCCCTTTACACAGGGTATGTCTACACTGCAGAAAGTGTAACAGCAGCTTGTGTTGACATATTGAAGATAGCTTAACCAAGTTGCACGGGTACCAATAGCCACATGGTTGGAGTGTGTCTGCACACAGTTCAGTGTGCCTGCAAAGTCTGCCTGAGAAGCCAAGTAAATGCTCAGGCTGGTGAGCTGGTGCTGAGTTCTGTAATGCTACAGCTACATTCCTATGAGTACCTGAGATAGCTAGTTTAAGGCTAACTCAGGTGTGTTCCCATAAGCTGAAGTTGTACTTTTGACTGCCATGTAAAAACCCACTGTTTCACTGTAATTCTAGATGCATGCACTCTCTCCTTTGGTATCCTCTGGTTCTTTACTGCCTGTCAGTAGGGCACAAGTATTTTTGGCACATATGCACATGCCTTTTCCTCAAATTTTCTGTCTTTTGAGGAAGTCAGAAAGCCAAAGTGGAACCTCATGCTAAAGTATCACCATCTAAACCAGACCCTTTATGAGCTGTGGAAGACTGAGACACAAGTTCAAGCTATTTTGCAGAAGCTGAAGGGGGAAACTTCCAAATGTTTATTGCTGCAAAATGTGCAACCCATTTATTCTAGAGGTTGGGTTTATTGCAGCTCTGACTTAAAGAAGCTGTAGTTTGTAGGGCTCTTGGTATAGCTATTTTCCTACAAAAAGGCTAGTAAAAATAACAACTTAAAAACATATTTATAAGGCTACAAAGTTAAAACAAAACCAAAAAAAAAATTTACTCTGGTAATATTGTGTGTAAGATTGTACATACATAGAAGTTTGGATTATTCTTTCAACTGTTTGGTTTTAGCTACAGTACGTGCCATTTGCATAAACTAAAATTGCCATGAGAACTTTCTTGCTCTTTTTAAAAATTTGCAATACTTAACATTAAATTCAAATAAATGATTGCCATTTTATTAATTTTTAGGGCGTTCTTAAGAGTTACACTGTGCCAACTCTAACAGTTGTACTGTAATGTTAGCGAGAGAAAGTGTTAACTGATCAGCCGGAAAAACTTGCAATTTGTCTTTTTGAGAAACTTTAATTAAATTAAAAGGCTGAGCAAAGCATTCAAGCTTAAGGAATTTATGTGGAGATTAACTCCCTAAAATAATTTAGAGCACTCTACCTCTTGAATAAAAATAGCTCTTTGAACATCAGAAGTAATTAAGTTGATTTTAAAGCCAGTTAAACTTGACAAAATTGAGGGCTAGGATTAGGGAAATATGGCTTGAATGTTGACCTATGACAGCATTTGATACAGTATTCAAGCAGGTTTTAATTTCTGGCACGGAACAGCTTGTAGCAGAGCACATTAGCAAGAACATTCTAAAACCATTCTTGTTAGACTTAAATTTGTCATGCTTATATTGGGTGAACTCTACAAGTCTTCCTCCCCCGCCCCCAGCAATGAAAATATATTGTGCTCTTTAGCAAACCTATGTCTTGCATTCACTATGATGCCTATATAATAGAATTGCATCAACATTTTAAGTAGAGTAAACTAAAATCTTACAACTCATGTAAAGTTATCAATATGCATACACCTACATTTCTGTATATGTTTATATTAACATGGGATTTGAGATAAAATTGACCTGCTGGTTCTGTTTAAATTCAGGAAAACAATTTTTTGTTTATACGTTTAACTCTTTTTTTTCCCCCTCCAAATTATGATTTGTAATTTGGCATCCACGTTAATGATTCTGCTGTCTATTTGAGCTAAAATACAATGGAATGTTAACGGGCTGTTTCAGACCAATAGCCCATACACAGAAATATTTTTATGGTAATACCAGATTTCTTTTAATAGGGTCTCTCAGTTGGAAGCTGTCAGGGGATGGGGAGGGGCGAATAGCTTGGTGTACAATATTAATTATAAAACCAAAAATGGGTCCAACTGGTATTAATCTGTCATTTTTGGCAAGTCAGCTTAGATTCTGGTTCTACTTTCCTATCTGTAAATAGAAACATTCATATCTGTGGCATTTATTACAGGTGATGGCATAGTAATCTGACAGTGTAATAAACATGTAATGCATGGTATATCTACTGGAATGGAATCTTCTAGGCCCATAACAATGATATTAAATAAGGAAAACATGAAATTTCTCTTTATGTGAATACATTCCTTCACTGTGCTTAAAGAAGAATTAAACTCTTCTAAACAGAAATCATTTTGACATGAAAACTTATATGGTATTAAAACAAAGTCTGGTTGGGTTAAATTTGTAGGTACGGATCCTAGGGGAAAGAAGGAAGAGGGAGTAATTTCTGACATTGCCGTCATAAAATTTTCTCTTAAAATCACTGCTCTAAAACCTTGAAGAAGTAATAGTCATTGAACCTGTCTATACATACCAAGGCATAAGTGGCTTATCCCAGTTCAATCCCCACTTTTATTCCTGTCAGATGAAGCAGTATAGAAGCCTTTCCATTCCACCTAAGTATCATGCAGCGTCTAGGAAAAGTCTCAAGTGTGTGTGTGTGTGTATTTCCCCCCAGAAAATAGTTTATAGTAAGGTCCTTGTTCCTTTTTTCTTCAATTTTGTATAAATTCACATTGCTATATGTGCCTACCCTATAAAACTCTTGTGATACATTTTATAACAGATACAGTTTCATGCAGTGTGCTCTTGCCCCAGCTCATCCCCACATCCCTTTTCAAGCATTCAGAAGGTTGTGTGCCTGGGTTGAGGGCCATTTGTACACAGAGGAATTTTGTCAAGTGCTTCTTAAAAGGGCCCCAAAAGATGGACAGGTGAGACTTCAAAGTTTTGTAAGGCAAAGAAGCTCCATCAGGCAAGGAATTGGAGAGCTTCTGAGAATGGCATACATCAGGAAACAGATGGTAGTTCTGTGAAGATACTTGGATGCTACACTGTACCATGTCCAAACAAATGAAGAGGGGCTGCACTTGGGAAAATGTTCCTCTAAAGAGTCTTTCCAGTCCCAGGAGACACCCCAGGATCCAAGCTTCCAAAGCAGAGGTGGGGACAGTGCTTCTGGCAGCTTCGTGCCACATGCTGTGGACAGAAAAGAGTCTGTCTGCACTCTTTAGTGGATGTGAACAGAGCTTGATCCCTCAGTCCTTAGGGTTCTGCAAAGGAAAAAGAACATTTACTCAGATCTGATATGGGTGGTTTCTCCCCTTTTCTCTGAGGTTTTGTTAGACACACTAGTCTTAATCTCCACAAAACATCCTTTAAGGAGCTCAGTGGAGGAATTCTTGGGCTTCATTAACGTTCTTCATACCATAAATTCACTGTCTCCTTGCCATGGAGGGAGCACTTTGATATTCTGGGAACCTTTGTTCCAAGGTATCTGCTTGGTACTTGTGGTATTTTGGCTCTATTCACTGCCCTGATTTTGTCAGGTATGAGCAACATTCTCCTAGGACTTCTGTAGGCCATAAGTACTTCCTAGGATCTTGTTTGGACTATTTAAGGATATAATTTGTTGATTTAATGTAGCACTTATGCTGATGAGCCCAAGAGCGCCATTATTTTCACCTTTTGTTACATTACTGCTAAGAAGGTGAGATGAAAGAAGATCCCAAGAAGGTAAAGGAGAGTCTCAATCCAAAAAATAAAAAAATGACGGTTTCTGCAACGGTATTTGTCATCTCCTGACTTTACACACAAAAATGTCAGAGAGATGGAACTAGGAATAATTATTTTAGGAAGTACCCCCTTATCGTCTCACCAGATTAGGATGTCCTAACTGCTGCTGCTTTCTACCTCTGCAGTCCCAGGGCCTTCAAGATCAGGAAAACAAGATGCAAGGAAGATGCAAGTCTATTTTCATAGTGGCATAAGAACTTCTAACTTTTTTATATGCTAGAGTTGCAAAAGAAGAAAGCATCCTCTGTATTAACAAGGACTTTTTGGAGCCAGCTAAAGATGTCTGTACCACTCTTCTTCTGACCCTTAGTATTTTGAAATGGGGACTCTTACCGGGTTCTGACAGACAGTTTCAACATGGTTGCTGAAAGCCATTTACCAAAATCTTTGCCTCTGCTCTTGAAAGCAGAAGTGTAAATGGGCTTCATCTTTCACCCCTAGGAAAAAGGAATCTATACTGCTAAATATACCATAATAGACTTTTTATGATAACTGATATATAGACATCTGAGAAATATCTGCATTAATAGCAACATACCAATAAATTGCTGTTTGAATAATTTACTAACTTTTATAAGTACGTGTGTACTTTTTAATTATTACTGCCCTCATTTTACATATCATTTTATTTAGTTTTGTCTAGCTCAGCACTAGTCTCGCCCAATATCATTCTACATGATGTACTGGTTAATGGCTTAGTTATAGCTTCATAGTTGTAGCAGGATTTATTAGGCAAGTTCTTGTGTTCTCATAAGTTTCTCATATTTTTTAAAAGTTGTAAAATGTATAGAAGCAGAGTAACAAATACCTGGATATACTTTAAGTTGCAGTCAGCAAAAAACAAAACAAAACCAGACTAATTAAAGCTAGATAAAACTTTCGTAATTATAGCTTCAGGCAGGGCTAAATTTGCACACCATGCAAAACAAATCTTTGCTCCTCTGTCTCTTTCAGGTACAGAGTGTTTTGAAACCCAGTCACCAGAAGGATGGACAGGAGCTTAATGCTTTACTGAATGCCCCTCACATTCAGGTAAAACTGCAGAACTGCACAACATCATTTATCTAGTTTAGAATGGATTTTTTTTTATTGCTTTTCATCTGTGCAGCATTTCTTGCAACTATTTTAGTTACTGCTTTATGAGGTTTTTACTTTTCAAGATTAAACATTCCCTTTCTAATCTGTATACAGTAAAAGCTCTGTTATTCGGCATCCCCCGGGAATGGGGGATGCCAGATAACAAAATGTGCCGGTTAATTGAGCAGCCCCGGCTGCCGCTTGTCCTGCCATGTCTGAGGTGTCCCTCCGCCCCTCCCGCCATATTGCTGCCCTCCTGAGGGCCCCTCGGGATAGGGAGGTGGTCCCCGCACAGCCCGTTATGCCCCTGGGCCGTGAGGGCTTGGCAGTGCAGGCTGCTTTGCCCTCTGCCTTCGGGGCTTGGAGAAACTGGAAGTACCATGGTGGGCATTTCCAGTTTCACTTCGTCTTACAAGCTGGCATGCTGGTTAGTAGAGTATACCGGCTTGTAAGCTGCCGGTTAACAGAACTTTTGCTGTAGTAAATTTCTGTATGCTTGATATGTTTCTCTTGGGGCAAAAGTCTTAACTTGCTAGTAATGAAATTTTCTACTAGAGTGAAGTGAATATTTGGTGTTCAGTCCCATCTGGCAAACATCAGATCCACTTAGTCAGATGCCTAGGAAACCATATTTACACATCATATGTATACTTTAAAATATAACCACTGCAAGTGCAAAGCTAGAGTATGCATCTAATACCATTTTTTCCTGTGTCAGAGTACAAAACCTCAGTCAGAATTAGATTCCACTGTCTTTAGCACTGATAGATAGAAAGACATCCTCCTCCCCTGAAGAGCCAGTTTAGAATCCAAAAATGAAGGGGTGGGGGCTACATCCACATGAAAGAGGGGGAAATGGTACAGTATGAACCACATGATCAGGGTGACAGTGGACATACAGGAAAGCAAAGCACTGCTGGCAGAAGTAGGAAGCAGCTAAAATTAGCTTAGAACAGTCATTTATCAGATACACAGGGGGCGCATCTACATGAGCCACTACAGCACAATAGCAACAAACTACTGTGTAGCTCAAGTGCTAGATGACTGCGCAGTAGCAACTGTGCAGTGTGTCATACATGTAGACACGGCCAGTGACATACAAAGTTCAGCTAGTTTGTCTAAAACAAAAAAACGGTACTGCTTTGGTGGTATCTGCATAGTAGGAAGTTGTGGCTGTGGTTCCTTGCTTAAACCAGTTGTGCCCAAGCTTCCAGTCCCATAGACCAGATGAGTGGCATGAAGCAGATCCGTGGACCAGATCCCAACAGGGTGGCTGTTTGGGATCAGGCACCATGCAACTAGATCCCACCTCATGCCATCCAGATCCTGCCTCTCGCCTCCTGTATCAGGCCTTATGTGCCTAGACCCCACTTCACACCACCTGGATTGATCTCTGCACTGCTCTGGCCCCATGCACCTGATGTAATGTGCAGGGTTATGCTTCCACTGGGCTTCCCACAGGTCTTGAAATTTGGCAGCTGGGGAGTGACAAGTAATGTTGCCAAATTGTTTTACCTGTGAAGAGCCCTGTAGGCCAGATGACAGCTTCTTGGGTGGGATCTGGCCCACGGGTTTAGCTTGTTTAGCACCCCTCGCTTTATGTATTGCTAGGGAAATATTTGTGCTATTGCCAGTTGGGGAAATCTTCTCATTGGGAAATGGTTACTTCTCTCTCCCTCCTCTCCTCAAAGACAGTTCAAGAGAGTAGAGGATCAGAAACAATAGGAATGAATTTCAGGGCACGCCTCTAATGTACAAACAAGACTTGACAACCAGTGAAGTTCACAGTTGAGTCATGTGCACAAAAGAATGTGTTTAAAGTACATCTCTGGCAACTTACAGGAAAAACAGCTTTTATCTTGCTTCTTCGCAAAGATTTGAGAGTGCTGTAATAAAGCTCCTTTTCTTTAAACTTCATGATATTTTAAAAAATACCTTTACCAATATGCAATGAACTCTGCAGCAGGTTTCCTAACTTCTGCCATGTTTTAATGTAAATTCTCAAAATTCTGATACCATTTCATATTTAAAATTGTAGTTTGTACTGCACCTTCCATTTGAGATTTCATTGAACAATAGCATTTCTGTCTTCAGATGTTTCAGTTTTCAGTATGCTATATATTTGTCAGCAGGGGAAGCAGTGGCAGAGGGTCAGATGGTAGGGAGGCAGGTGGTCGGGGAGTTAAGTGACCTGATCCCTGCCCCTTGCCTCTTGGTGTCTGCCCCCTCACCACTTGCCCCTTCTGCTCCCTGTGTCTGTTGCCTTAGTACTTGTCATGCTGCCCCTCACCCCCCCCCCACTGCATTCTCTGGCACCTGTCTTCATTCTCCCTCCCCACCCCTGCTGGTTACCCTCTGCTGCTTACCTCCAGCCCCACCCCAACCCAGGGCATGGAGCACATAGTTGCTCTGGCTGCAATCCAGCCATGCAGCAATCATTGCAGTGGCAGCAGCTCTGGCCCCAGCTGCTACATAGATTTCATAGATTTTCAGGGTCGGAAGGGACCTCAGCAGATCAAGTTCGACCCCCTGTTCTGGGCAGGAAAGAGTGCTGGGGTCAGATGACCCCAGCCAGGTGTTTGTCCACTCTCTTCTTAAAGACCCCCAAGGTAGGGGAGAGCACCACCTCCCTTGGAAGCCCATTCCAGATTCTGGTAACCTTTACTGTAAAGAAGTTCTTCCTAATGTCTAGTCTAAATCTGCTCTCTGTCAGTTTGTGGCCGTTGTTTCTAATTACTCCAAGGAATGCCCTGGTAAACAGAGTATTTCCTATTCCTTGCTGCATTTCCCTTCCACCCTGGTGACAAATTTGTAGATGGCCACCAAATCACCTTTCAGCCTTCTCTTACGGTGGTTAAAGAGTTCTAGGTTCCTCAACCTCTCCTCATAGGACCTATCCTGCAGGCCCCTAATCATATGAGTGGCCCTCCTCTGTACCCTCTCAAGGTTATCCACATCCCTCTTGAAGTGCAGCGCCCAAAACTCAATGCAGTATTCCAGCTGCGGCCTTACTAGTGCCACATAGAGGGGAAGTATCACCTTCCTAGACCTGTTCATAATGGTCAAGCTGGGGTTGGAGCAACCATGTGCTTCATGCCCTGGCCTGAAATGTGTCTGGAACTGGAGTTGGAGGGTAAGCGGTAGCAGGGGGCAGAGACTGCAGGGAGGCAGGTTGCAGTTCTGACTCTGACCCTTACCTCAGGTTGGAGCCAGAGTTGGAGCCACTGAAGCTTCCTGCCACCCCTCCCACCCCCCTGTGTCTTGTAATCAAATCCAAGACAAGGGGCTTTTTCCCCCTATGTTAATTGTGGGGGCAGGGGGGCTTCATCTTAAATTCAAGTAAATACGGTAGAGCATAAACATGTTGTTATGGTGGATCTTCCTTTTTTTAATGCTAATTTGGAAACTTTAGTAATTTGCAGTGAATTTCACAGTAGAAATTAGCAAATCTGCAGAAATTTCACATGGAGATAAAAGGCATAATTATATTTAACTGTGCTATTTTTATTTAACATTAGGCACTTTTATTGGCTCATGATAAGGTTGCAGAGCAGGAAATGCAGCCGGAGCCAGTGACAGAGGAAAAGATTTATGAGAATGTTGGCCTGTATGGAGGAGAGACGGTTAAAATAGTTCGAATTGAAAAAGCTCGAGATATTCCACTGGTAAGTATTGATACTGTGACAGGCGTTCCCTTTCTCAGGGAAGAAAATAAAGATAGAACTGTCCTTTTTGCTTTTATTCTTCCAGACTCCTTTTGGAAGACGTTGCCCTTACAATGTTTTTCACACCTTTTATAAATGATGGTAAGTATGATGCTTGTTTTCCCACAAATGTGTGAAGCAGGACACAATTTTGTTTTTCTTTGCAGATCACTGTTACTGTTCTGGAACTTGCAGAGACATACTGCTTAGACTTTGATTTGACATTTGTCATTCCTTAAATGATAAATCCTTATAGCTAACAGGGTTTTTGGTTGTAGTAGTGTTGGTCTAAGGATATAGGCAGGCAAGGTTCTTTGAGTAGATGCGATATCTTTTATTAGACCAACTGAGTAGTCAGAAAAAAGTTCTTGGCAAACTTTCAGGCACAGTCACCCTTCTTGAGGCATAGGGAATCTCTGCTGGTCTGAGACTCCAAGAAATCTGATAGTGGGATTGAAGTCCTGTACTTCAAAAATGCAAATTTCAACAAGCTTAGGTCACTAGCAGGGGAAGTGCTGTGGGACCAGGAACTGAAGGTGAAAGGTGTGCATGAAAAGTGTGCACGAAAAGTGGTTGTTCCTTAAGGACACGATCTTGAAGCACAAAGGAATTCCATTCCCATGTAGAGAAAAGGTAACAGAAGGGCTGGGAAGCCCTGTTGGCTAAACAGAGAAATCACGGTCCTCATAAGAAAGAAGAAAGAGGCTTATAAACAATGGAAGCTCAGGGTGGGCCCCAAGGAGAACTATTCCACGATGGCCCACATTTGCAGGGAACAGATAAGACAGGCTAAAGCAGCTACCGAACTTAGATAAGCAACAGGAATCAAGAACAATAAGAAGCCCTTCTTCAGGTACATAGGGAACAGGAGGAAAACAAATGCGAGTGTGGGGCCATTGCTCAACAACTCAGGAGAGCTAGGAGAAAGCTGCACTCCTGAATAACTACTTCACCTTGATCTTTCACTGGACCAAGGGGAAAACAACACCAGGTGAAATACAGGATGAGCACAGTAGGAATAATCGTCTTCCTAGTATTGCCGTAGAATTGGTGTATGACCAACTAAAAAATTAGGCATATATAAGTCAGCGGGACCAGGTGATCTTCATCCGAGAGTGCTGAAGGAGCTGCCCAAAGTCGCTCCTGGTGAAACTCTTCCACAACTCGTGGCACTCTGGAGAAGTCCCTGAGGACTGAAAGAGGGCCAGTGTTGTGCCCATTCACAAGAAGGGCAGGAGAGAGGACCTGAGTAACAGGTTAATCAGCCTAATTTCCATTCTAGGGAAAATTCTACAAAAATTCATCAAGGAGTCTATCTGCAGTAAGCTTACAGAACGAATTACATGTGCCCCTGCAGGCAGCCGCAGGGGTGTTGGCAGGGACAGGCTGAGCAGGGAGCTCCCCTAGGCGGCCACCGTGGTGTCGGCAGCAGGGGTGGGTGGCAAGCTCCAACCGGTGGTCAGCGTTCACCTGCAGATACTGCCGGTGGAGGCCAGCGGCAATCAAGGACTGCCCGCAGACACCGCCGGCAGGGAGGAGGGGAGCAGTGAGCAGCAACCGCCCACAGGCACCACTGACAGCATCATCAGCGCTTTTCACAGGGGGTGCACGTACACCCATGTGCACCCCCTACATGTTGCCAATGTTGCAGAAGGTAAGATTCTGAGTGGCAGCCAGCATAGCTTCATTGCAGGCAGGTCTTGTCTTACCAACCTCATCTCCTGTGACCAGGTAACTTGCCACCTGGACACAAGAGAGCAGGTTGACATTGTATACCTTGACTTCCAAAAGGCCTTTGATCTAGTATCCCATGATGCCCTCACTAGAAAATTGGAGAATTGTGGGCTTAACTCGGAGACAGTCAGGTACATGAGAAACTGGCTGCAGGATAGGACCCAGAGAGTCATAGTGAACGGATCTATCATCCTGGTGAGAAGTAGGCAGTGATGTCCTGCAGAGGTCAGTGTTTGGTCCAGTACTTTTCAACATCTTTATTAACGATTTGGATGTAGGGTAAAGAGGTCACTGGCCAGGTTCATGAATGACACCAAGTTATGGGGAAGTGTGGTCACTCTTGAAGATAGCTACAGATACAGGCAGACCTAGACAGGCTAGCAAGTTGGACAGATCGGAATCTGATGAAGCTCAACGTTGCCAGATGTAAAGTGCTCCACCTCAGGACAAGAACCCCAGAACACACCTACAGGCTTGGGGGCACCAAACTGACTAGCACCATGAATGAAAGGGACCTATGGGGTAATAATAGCCAGCAGTGAATATGAGCCGTTAGTGCGCCAGCAGGGCAGATAATACTCTGGCATGTATCAATCAGTGCATCTCCAGCAAAACCAAGGAAGTGATTCTTCCACTCTACTCAGCAATGGTGAGACCCCAGCTGGAGTACTGCATCCAGTTCTGGGCACCACCCTTTAACAAGGAAATGGACAAGCTTGAGAGTCCAGAAAAGAGCCACCTGTATGATCACAGTCTTATATGGCAAGCCATACAAGGAAAGGCTGAGGGATCTGGGACTCTTCATCCTGAAGAAAAGAAGGCTGAGAGGAGACCTGTTAGTAGCTTACTGCTACACTAGGGGAGTACATCAGGGGCTTGATGAGCAACTGTTCACCAGGGCACCTGAAGGGAAAACCAGGAGTAATGGTCACAAACCCCTAGAAGACTGATTCAGGCTCAACATTAGGAAAAACTTCTTCATAGTTAAGGTGTCCAGACTGTGGAATAAACTCCCACCAAAGGTGGTGCAATCACCTGCCCTGGAAATCTTCAAGAGGAGACTGGACGATCACCTTGCTGGGGTCACCTGACCCCCAGTTATCTTTCCTGCTTGGTACAGGGGCTGGACCCAATGATCTTCTGAGGTCCCTTCTGGCCTTATTTCATAGATTCATGGATTGTGAGAGAAGCTAAAGGTGTGGCAGGATGTCACTGAAAATGTAAATGGGTAGAAATTAGAAAGACAAAAAGTAAAGCAGAAGGTGAAGGGGTGGGGGGAAGGCTGAAGGGAGACATTACAGTGATAGAATATAAGGTTGAAAAGAGACACTGTCAGTGAAAAAGAAAGTAGTAGGAGATCAGGAAAACAGGACTGAGAGAAGTTCAAGGTGTGAGAGGATGTAGTAAAAATATAAATGGGTAAAAAAGAGAAACAAAAGGTAAAGCTGGGAAGAGAGGGGGAAGAAAGCATGGGAAAGAAAGGCCAAAGGGAAATATTACAGGGTAAGATAGCGGCTCTCAATGAAGAAGGAAATAATAGTAAATATAGCTGACATAAATTTTATATATTTGAGCTGCTTTATTCTAAAACTGAAACTTGCGGTAATTACTGTTTACAGTAAAGTCAGTACAATCTCTGGACTGTCCAGTGGGATTGAAGGGAGAGTTCCCTAAGACACTATCTGAAGATGCATTGAAATAGAGTTAACTCCTTGCTGTGCCAAGCACTCTCAGCATTTCTATCTCATCTGTTTTTCATCTGCTAAGAAAAGTAAAAAATTTTCTCTGGAAAAATAGTTTCTGTCATATATGTACAGTTGAATTCACTGTCTGTTTATCATAGGTTGCAGAAATTAATGTGTTTTTTTAATCAAAGCTTTAGTTGTATGCCTCTAAGTTGTTGCTTATTTTCATTTGCAGTTTATACTTGTTTTTATCCAGTGGTTTGAAATATATGCAATAGCTATCCAGGAGTTTCTGAACTTACTACGAATTGATTCTTGGTTTGCAATTATTCAGGGTGCTACAGTACGCAATGAAATGGATTCTGTTATCATTAGTCGAATAGTGAAAGGGGGTGCTGCAGAGAAGAGTGGATTGTTACATGAAGGAGATGAAGTTCTGCAAATTAATGGTATTGAAATTCGTGGAAAAGATGTTAATGAAGTTTTTGATTTGTTGGTAAGATTGTGGTTTTGTTTTTTCCTGTTATAATTTCTGGTCTGAACCTTTAAAATTGCTTCATCTACAAAAAGCATGCTGGATCTGAACTGCATATTTGTAGTTTCTTAGTCATTGACTTGAATGCAAAATATCTCTCCTGGCATCTCTGTTTAAAAAAAAAAAATCATCAGAATTCAACCAAGTCATAGGTCTCCAAAAATCACAGTTTAGACGTGCTTAATAGCATTTTGATAGGCTATGTCAACATTATTTTATTAAGATTTATCTGCAGAGAACTTTCTCTGTTCTTGGGTGAGTTCTATGAACAAGTCTTATTTAAAGGATTAAACATTGTATAGTATAATTAAGGCCTGTATCATAATGTATGTGTTCAAAGGGCCAAGTTTTATTTGCAAATTTAATTCTCGCATTTCTGAACTTTTGAGTATCTAATTTTTCAACCTTAACATTTCTTTTAACATTGATTTTTATTCAAATAATATTTTTATGGTGTCTCAAGTCCAAAATTCTTAACAATTATTCACCAGTTAACCCTTACAACGTGTATGGAAGATAAAGAAATGATTCTTTTAACAAGTAAAGAAACCTGAGACAGATTTAACAACACCTAGGCTGAATGACAAACCAGTGTCACTCAGGATGTAATTTAAGAATTATATCCATGCTTGGCCCACATTCATTCTTGCGTTACTCTAATTAATGTTGGTTGCTGTTAAACATGCACCGTTTCTAGAGGAATGAGTAGTATGCACAACCAGACATTCCAGGGTTCCTCCTTATGACAGTCAGCATTTACTCTTTATAGTCCTGGGTCTGTACGGGAATCATTTCAGCCTAAGTGGTGATATGATGCATCCAGTGCATCTCAAGTGTCTTGAAACTTGTGTGCTGTGCAGCCCTACAGACATAGGTGGCTTTATTGGAATTGCTGCTTGAAACAGTTGTGTACATTACTAAGGAGTCTTTTTCATCACAGGCTGACATGCATGGCACTCTGACATTTGTGCTGATTCCCAGTCAACAGAGCAAGCCGCCTCCTGCTAAGGAGACAGTTGTAAGTACTTTATACATAAACTTTAAATTGCTGATAAATGTGACTGTTTGTCTGGTTGGGTTTTTTTTCACCTAATACTCTGCAAAGAACTTTCTGGGTGATTTTACATTGGGAAATAGAAGATACTTAAATTGATTTAGACTAGGGGTGTCAAAAGATATGGCGCACAGGTCAGATCTGGCCTGCAGAGATCCCTTCTTCTTTTATATGTGATGAGGCATGGCTGCAAAAGCCAAGTTGTTTGCCTCCTTTACAACTCCTTTCACATGCGATACTGGAGAGTTTTGCCTTATCTGTAGGCAGGCTCTGAGCTTTTCACTGTTAACGCTCCTTTTGTGTAAGCCTTCCAGAACTCCTTCAACACAAACATTCTTGGCCTTAAACAGGAGCATTAGTGTCATGCGCTATCTGTGTCATAATATATGCCCAGGCCAGTTCCTTTTTGACAGCCTCTGCAGAAGAAGCACTTTCCTGTGATCAGTCTTTCCTTGTTCTGCAATACTTGATAGCCTATTTTTTGCCTGTCTTTAGCTAAATTCTATATTAATTTGGCTGATGGGCTTGGGCTTTACATGCATCCGATGTCTTCGTAAGTGTTACCATGCATTTTCTACTTCATCCAGTTTAGGATGCTCTGGTGTTTGGACAACATACTGTTAGCACATAGGTCTGTTTAGTCTCAGTGCATCTTAAATTCTTGTTCCAGTTATTTTTGGTATCTCCTTGCTTTTAGTCATCTGAACCTGCTTAATTACAGTTCTCTGGTATGTGGGTATTTTGCTAGTCATTTTCCTTAACACTGTATCATGTTTTCCTTAGTGTGCTCTCCTTCTGAGATTCATACACTTTTGCCTGGACAGTTTGACCAGGCCTACATGGTCAGTGGATGAGTGGTTTCCAAGCTGGCTGATGTTTTTTCAGAAAAGGGAAATACCAGGAACTCAGGAAGATTATCCAAGAGAGTTTAGATTTCATGTCATGTTAACTGTGGATAGTCTTTGGTGTTGAATATGGTGGCAACAGCTGCTGCTTTGGATGAATACTTTCAAGTCATCTTGGCTCCAAGCATCTAACTCCTGCCCAAAGTAGAGAATCAACTTAGGAACCTGCTGTAAGCCAAAGAGAACATGCTTGGGGAACATGTGAAAATTAGTGGAGTCATACTGGGATCTTTGCACAAAGCCCTGAGGTCGCTGCAGGAGTGGAGAGTCCCAGGGCTTTTCTCCATTTTTTTTTTTTTTCTTTCTTAAAGAGCCAGAGCCACAGTGGGCGAGGTAGCCATGCAGGGGCTGTGGGGCGGGGGGGGGCGGTTAGGAGGCTAATATAGAGCCCCCCATGCAGCATAGGGCAGTGGGGGGCAGCAGGGATGTTCCCTCTGCACCGCCCAGCAGCACCCAGTAAGTACCGGGACTTTTCTTTAAAGGGCCGGGAGCTGAATTGGGCGGGGCAGACATGGGGGGTCGGGGAAGCTTCAAATCAAATCTTTTCCAAAGATTCGGAGAGCTTCAAATCGATTCGGACCTTTTAATTGGTCCCTTGATACGATTTGGATTCAGAGATTCAGCCACTGAATCGGGCCGAATCTCCTCCAAATCGAATCACCATCCAAAGCTTCACACAGCCTTACTTCTTACCCTCATTTCCAGTTTCGGAACTTGCCCCAAACTGGCTGCACCATATTTTTACCATAGTGTCTGTCTAATGTTCCTTTGTCTATGCAGATGAAATTATTCATTGCAATGTTTCACTTCATTATTTACTAGAGTTAGATGCTGCTCTTTCCAACAGAGGCCCATGGTGGCTCTTTGTCAGACTCAAGATTGAATAATGAAATCTCAGCTTGCTATGTTTTTTTTTATTGCGTTTGTTCCTTGGACCCCTTGCAACCAGTAGGAACAAACATTTTGGGAAAATTAATTCTTGGAACTCTCGTACGTTTTTTGCTTTTATTTTTGTATCTCTTGTTTCCTAGATACACGTGAAAGCACATTTTGATTATGATCCTTCTGATGACCCATACGTCCCTTGCCGAGAATTGGGCCTGTCTTTTCAAAAGGGAGACATACTCCATGTGATCAGTCAGGAAGATCCAAACTGGTGGCAGGCCTACAGAGATGGAGATGAAGACAATCAGCCTTTGGCAGGCCTTATCCCGGGTAAAATGCAGCATGATTGAAAATCTAGATCTACAGAGATTTTGGAGTATCCTGAGAGACCAGCGTTTTTAGACAGTCAGATATTCTGAACTGGGACTGGTTAAATGTCTGTTTGTCATTCAAACCTTTTTTTGAGCAAAAAACAACAACTTTGATTTTTTGTTACTTTCATAGTCAATAACAGTTGCCTTTTCAAAAAGTAGATTTTAATTGTTTTTACAAACGGGTGTCCATGGGAGTAGACATTAGCCAGATACTTGCTCATTTCAGCAGAAAGCAGCCTCTAATTTTTCCCCTCTTCCAAGAGTTCAGAATTCCCTCTGCTGGTTGCTTCTTTAGCAGCACTGCACTTTAACAATAGTTTACTCTGCCTTTATTTGAAAGAGCAAATTTAGACTAGTTAAATGATGAAAAAAAAAGCAGACGATATTCTCCTTTGACTGACCTCTGTGTGAACCCAGTTTGACTCTCAAGTCATGGCTGATTTTGTAGCACTGGAATATAGTAAGCATTTTTTTATATGCAAACTGGGCATATTTAATATAGAGCTATTTGAGAACTGAAGCCTCAAAATGCCTCTTTATAATTAGGTTTCAACACAGAACTTCTCAGATTGGTACTCTTTGAGGGGTATGAGTTTGGATCACTACAGAAAACACTACAATTTTCTGAGTAACTTTCTTCTGAAAGTGTCTGCATGGTATTTCCCAAATAATTGAATCTTACCATTTAAGAATCATAGAAGTAAATAACCTTACTTCCAATATTGTACATTTTAGACAATACTATTTTAGTTGTTTCATGCAAATTCATCTTGTTTTTATTTTAATTTTGAAAATTTATCTTAATACTTCATTTATCATGAAACTGAAACCATAGAATATTGTTTGCCGTAAACCCCATAAAATTTAAAGTTTTCTGAATTTATTATCATACACCATGTCCTATTTGAGACTTGTCAGGTTTGGAGGTATGATAACAGTAGTGAAATTGAGATGTGATTCTTAAAAGAAAATTGGTATTTTACTTGTCAATAGAAATAAGTATGGCTTCCCATTTTAACTGCTGTTGTACATTTTTTTTTTATTCATGAAGGAAAGAGTTTTCAGCAGCAAAGAGAAGCAATGAAGCAAACTATAGAAGAAGACAAGGAGCCAGAAAAACCAGGTTTGGAAGTACACGCTCTAAATCAGGGGTGGCCAACCTGTGGCACAGGCAGCTTGTGTGTGTGGCACAAAGCAGATAGTAGATAGGACAGGGAGCAGAAAGCAGAGCAGTAGATTGGGTTGGGGAAGGGAATCAGAATGGCATTTGTGGCACACCTACCTGAAAGGTTGGACCCCACTAAACAAAAAACTCTGACTGTGATGTCTGGAGCCTTGTCTAGATTGAGATTTATAGGGCATTCTCTCCCTGTTGGTCTTGCAGAGGTGGGATAATTCTCTGAAATTCTTGTTTTAAGTAAAGATTTGGGGTGTCAGCTGGTTTATGTTCTCATAGCTAAGCAGATGTTGAAATTATTCAGGAATGCTTAGAGGTTGACCCTCAGTATTTCTAAACTGAATTGATTCTACTCTTTCTGGTTTGAAGATCAGAACAGCAATAGTAAGAGACAAGTTTTAAAAGAAAACTTCTAAAAATCTGCATATTCCACCTGTGATCACCTTAATTAGACAAAATTGGGTGAAAGCCAAGTCAATTCAACCATCAAAGGATGATTGTAACAACTGCCCTACATGAAGGGGCAGGGAGTTTAAGAATATTAGAGAGATCAAAGAATGCAAGTTTATAGATAGTTGAGGCACAAAACAAGAGTCAAGAGTTTTTTAATAGTAGGAAATGTAAAGGATTTTGGAAATGGGGAGGATAAGCAACAGGTTTTGTTGGATATATTGGTTAAGAGAGAAAAACGTGTTAGAAAACTGCATGTTGTGGTCGGTGTTAGTATTGAATTTTTTTAGAGATACAAGAATAAGTTTTATGTATCAAATCACAGAAAGGACAGAAAGGATATCTTATTTCTTAATTAAATATTAACTGCATAAGAGATTTGAAAAACAAAATGTATGCTTTTACTTTTTAGGTATGCAGGGAGAGAGAATGCTTTTTTTTATTTATAGAAATGTGACTTGTGATTTTATTTTAACCAGGAAAGCTCTGGTGTGCAAAGAAAAATAAAAAGAAACGGAAAAAGGTTCTGTACAATGCCAATAAAAATGATGGTAAGTAGCCACCTTGACGTGAAGTGTTTACCATTGCAGAACAACTACAGAAAAATCGTGGCATGATGTATAATTTTGGTGTAAAATGGAGGTTGTTTGGAATTATCTAATAAAGTGTCCTGGACACTCAGTTATGACAAACCAATCTATTATAGCATCTATAAAGTTGGTCTCTGTTATTCCTAATGTAGTAATCATTTCAAAGTCAATAGATGAGAATGAAACCATGCTTCCAGAAACAATTTCTTATAGTTAAGTTTATACTGTATTCCTGCAAAGGACTTTGGAATTTATGGTATACATTTATGTGGAGCAAAATCTGATAAAAATTCACATTATTGTCTATAATTATTAAGACCAGGAAATAATTGCCAAATGAAGATGTCTTTTGTGTTTTGCTGTAAATGTAGTAGGCTTATCAATAAACCCAGAGGTTTCCCAACCACCAGGCCCAATACCGGGCCACGAAGGGTTGGCCGCTGGGTCATGGCACAAGCGCCCCACTCAGACCCCTGTCTGTCCACCTGGGCAAGGGGCTTCTGCCACTGGCAGTCTTGCGGGGTTAAAGCTGGGCAGTGGGGCAGCCCCGGGAGGGAGGCAGCTGGCTCCATGCACCCCATCCCACTCTTGCTGGTCCACAATATAAAAAAGGTTGGGAACCACTGAGTAAACCTGTTGCCTGGCTTGTGCCATTACTTGTCAATTGGGCCTGGTAATAGAGTGGCGGCAGCACTCTTCCTTACCACAAGGATAGAAATTGCTACACACAAACAAATCTGAACAGATAAACAGAGTGGAGGTGAATTGATTCAGATGTTAGCCAGAGGGCTGGTACAGTTCTCTCAGGCTCCTGGCACACATTCATTTAGCAGTGTAACAGGATCTGATCACCAACTCCAGCAATCACACATCCTACCATGCCATACATGCATGGCAGGAGGCATAGTTTTTGGATCAGGGATCAGATTCCAGTCATGCCCTTTCTACTTGCTAGTGCAAAGGAACCCAGGATCATGATCCTGGGCTCCCCCTGCACTGACAGGTTGAAAGCCAGGTGTTCACAACTTCACATGTGAGACTGTGGGTGGGCACCTCTGTGCCCTGTGAAGGCAAGAGGAGGGAGCCAATTGGCTTCCCCCAACACAGAAAGTTTAAGACCAGCACCCACAGTCCCACATGCAGACTCTAAGAGCTGCTGGGGACCTGGGGCTGATGCCAGTAATCAGCTGATTGTTGGCCCATAGCAGGTTCAAGACCCAGGGCAATCGGGCTGGGGCTGACAGTCAGCTGAATGTCAGCCCAGGCACCAGAAAGTCCTGGGGTTTTAGAAAAACCTGTGGTTTTCAGACATCCCAATGTCCCCGGACATCTAAAAACTGTGTGCAGCCCAACTCCTCTCAACCCAGCATTTTAAATGCCTTGTCCCACAGCCTCTGTGGGTACTGCAGGGCAAAGCCAGAAATGCTGCCAGGCATAGTGGTTGCCAGGTCCCCCCTGGAAGGGAACCTTGCAACCCACTCCCCTAGCAGCCCATTTTGGCATTGGGACCAGGGCTGTCCCAGTCCCCATGCCAATTCCTGTCCTGATGCTAATGCTGATAATCAGCTGATTGTTAGCATTGGGACAGGAGCATGCTACACATTCAATTTATGGTACCATACAAACGAGCCACAAAGATGTTCCACATATGGAACATCTTTCGTGGCTGATTTGTCACTTTATGGTGCCATAAATTGGCTGAACGTGTAGCACTGTTACTAACATGTTAATCACACCAGAAGTGTAATATGTGCCCGGGACCTCAGACTCAAGCATACAAAAGGCACATACAGTGAGAGGGGAAGAAAGAATGGGTTTCCTTAAGCCCATTATAGCAAGGAAACTTGTGGCAGACAGTGCTGCTGTAATGCAGCAATAGCATCAGCTGTGATAGTGCCTTATAACATTTTCACATTTTTTTTTCCTTTTCTCTGAAGATTATGACAATGAGGAGATTTTGACTTATGAAGAAATGTCACTGTATCACCAGCCAGCAAATAGGAAAAGGCCTATTGTTCTGATTGGTCCACAGAACTGTGGCCAGAATGAACTGCGCCAGAGATTAATGAATAATGAAGCAGATCGTTTTGCAGCTGCAGTTCCTCGTAAGTCTACAGGGTGTAGTGTAATCCCTAACTACTGTAATCTGCAACTAAATAGTCTCAGGCTGACGGGCAAGGTTAGGAATTTTGCAAGCTGGACTGAGTAAAGTTAGCACTTGCTAAACAAAAAATAGTAAAGAAACAGTGAAGAGAAATCTTCTGAAAGAGAATGGCTTTGGTGAATCTGTTATTAACCTTAATGTCTCAATAAAATGTTAAAGGAATGCTGGAGCAAGTCCATGTTTATCAGATGGTTCATAACACTAGGATCACATGCCATCATTTAAAAAAAATTTAAAAGGTGCATTTCCCAGAACTGCTCTTAACCTAGGTGTCTGGGCTAAATTCCAATTAAAGGAACTGTACTGTGCCTTCTTTAATTTCCCCTGGAGTTTCCATTGAATATATAATTTATGACAAATAGTGGAGGATACCATAGTATTTCTGCATTCTGTTGGTTTTCAGCCAAATGCAGCTATATGAGTGAAGTGATTTCTTTTCTAGTTGGTAAAGTGTTTTTGGCTCCTCTGGGTGACAAACTCCACCTGTGAGATTGGTCTGCAAATTCAGCAGGTGTATATGCCCAGAGATATCACTGGAGAGAGATATCATTGTTGAAAAGAAAATATGTGCCTGTAAGTAGGTTGGCTAGCTTTCTGGCTTCTGCAGGCAGCTTTTGCTTCCTGAGGAGCTCCTCAGCTAGTCCTCCCACTAAAACACAGTCCTTAAGCAGCAAAACAAGGAAACAAAACTGAGCCACTCTGCACTGTCCCAGGCACTAGGAGGGGAGCCCTTGGCCTTTGCCGAGCACAACAGCCTTGGTCTCTCCTGGTAGCAAGCTTTTTTGCTGACAACTTAACTTCTTCCTCCCTCCCTTCCAGTCTGGGAGCTTTTTAACGCTCCTAGCAGAACACTCCCTGTCTGTGGGTCATTTGGATAGGCAAGCTATCTCAAAAGGTTCGCCTGTTTCCTCTTACAGGGACAGACCGCCCTGTTACACTGGCCATTTTTCCCCACTGGATAGTGCACAGTACTGTAGTACAAAAAAAAAAAAACGGTTTTACTCCAAAGCTATTTGGAATTTCAGAAGTACACTTTTTTCATAATTCCTTTTTGGTTCTTATTTTCAGATACCACTCGGAGCAGGCGAGAGAATGAAGTAGCTGGCCGTGATTACCACTTTATTTCAAGGCAGGCATTTGAGAATGATATAGCTGCAGGGAAATTTATTGAATATGGAGAATTTGAGAAGAATCTTTATGGTACCAGCATAGATTCTGTGCGGCAAGTAATCAACTCTGGCAAGATATGCCTTTTAAATCTTCATACCCAGGTACACCAAGAGCTGTTATTGCACATTGTTGGATTTTTTGGCTGGTGTTGTAAAAACTGAAAATATAAAAGTGCTGTGAAGGCATATGAAAGAACTATATTTGGTACAAGTAATTCTGCACTGGTGACCTGTGTGAAATGAACTCAGTTTATTAGCCCATGTATGTTCAGTCTTTTTAGACTGTGAGGGGCCCTTCTAAACAAGGTATTTGATAGTCAGGAAACAGGGAACTGATATCCACAGCCTGATCTATGGATAGGGGAGCTTCAGTCTCCAGAACACTGCCCTCCTTGCCCTTTTCCTCAGAGTTCTGTTACTCTCTAGAGTCTAAAGTAGTTTAGGGCTATACTTCACAACCTCAGCTCTCAGTGTTGTAAGGTAGTGCCTAGGCACTTCCTACTTGGCAAAGCTACAGATGGATTAAATGCACCAATGTTCTTTTTTTTTAACTTAATATATTAACATCCAACTTGCCAAGTCACAAATTTTACATTTAAAATGCATCCAATCCCCTAAAATATATAAAGGCAAATATCTATCTTCCATTGCTTGTGCTCCCTTAAGAACTTTAGTGACAGGCAACTCCCGTTTAGCACTCTTAATTGGTTCCTGAAAAGCGTTAAGCGAAATGAGGATTAAGTGAAACTGAAAATATTTGACGATCCAAGATGGCAACTGCAAGTGTTTTTAATGACTCAAGATGATGACTGCGAACATTATAACGAAACTCATTGAGTGCTAAGTGAAATCAGGCATCAATTTAAAATGAGTGTTATAGCAAAATAGAGCTAAGTGAAACAGCGTTAAGTGGGGGTTGCCTGTACTGGTAACTTGTTAGCCTGTGATACCTTAAAATTATAGTGCATACTTGGAGAACAAGGTGCATCAACAAACCCCATGTTATATAACGAGCCTTTCTGCCACAGTCCAATGGAGGGTCATGAGTCAGAACTACACTGCTGTCATTGTAGAACATAGGATTCACTAGTCATGGACCAGAACCCCTTTGTGTTAGATACTGTACAAATGTGATGGCCCTTGCTCCAAAGAGTTTGCAGATGAAGACTTAGGGATCTATGGAATGATAGAATAACTCAAGGAAGGGGAAATTAATTTAAAATGACAGAGAATTTTGATTAGAAAAGTAGCTCTCTCTTTTGACTGGTAATACTGGTTGCTATAAGTAATGTATATTTTTTCAGTTATTTACCAGACTCTTTTTAATATAGTTACAGTAGACAGAACTGGTAATTTTTAAATAGCATGAAGAATTGCACTCTTTTATTTAACAATTTTGGACAAAAGCAAAAAAGATATGTCAGTGAATTTTATTCATATAATTTTGTTATTATGTCAGTGTTATTTTACACAGTTACTCAGTATTTATTAAATGTGTCTTAAATTGTTCTTCCTTGAACTAATTAAGTATGAACAAAGAAAAATCACAACTGTGTAAATTACCAAACAATAATTGTTTCTGTTGTTTCTTGTTTTAAAAACATATACATGTGAAGAGCTTTTATATCTACTTTAACTGTTTTAAAAGGTCATCATTTATGTTTAGCATCAGTCCCAAAAAGTGTGTGCATGTACACACCATTCCACAGAAATGTAAGGGATGGGAAGAACTCAAAACAAGTAACAAAGGTTAATAAAGTCAACTTCATAATATCTTATGAGCCTGATAAGTAATCTCACTTTGCAGATCAAGAAACTAAGTCACAGAAGCCTTTTGAGCGCCAGTAGTAGAATCCATTTCTCCTGACTCAGTGTCCTTTGCTCTTTTCATATAACTATGCAAAATGAATGTTTGATATGCTACTAATGAACCTGTTTTGCCTTGGAAATAGTATATAACCTTAAACAGAAAAAAAAAGTCATTATTTAAGTATGAATTTTTTAAGCACATGATAGAACACACCTTACAACTGAGAACTAGATGTGGAAAAACTGCAGACGTAGCTTCAGGTTATTTTTTTGTATTAAAGACCTGAAAAAATGTAAATTTCAGTCAGTCTATTGACATGTTTCAGTTCTGCCAAATTTATTTTGGTCAGGACTGTTCTTATCTTGCTAAAAGGAACATTCTTGAACAAGAATAAATATTGGAGTTCCCTAAGGGTGAAAATACCCATCGCATAAGAAATGGTAAATAGCAGTAAAGTCAGTGATAATTAGGGGCATCATGTTGCCAAGCAATTAGAATGTAGCTATTAGTGAATGCTACACATAAAAATAAATGCTCAAAATTCATAGCCAGGTATATTAGCAGTAGAATTATATTAACATTTGATAATATTATATGAACTAAGTGTCATTGCCTACTTTTCCTTTAAAAACTTAGTTAATAGTATTTATTTTTTAAATAATAAACAGCACAAATGTGTTTTTTCCTTCAGTCATTGAAGACCCTACGCAACTCTGACTTGAAGCCATATATTATCTTTATTGCACCACCTTCACAAGAGCGGCTACGTGCATTATTGGCCAAAGAGGGTAAAAATCCTAAGGTAATGAACTGTAGTAATTTAAATATTTATTACAAAGCAGTTTGGGGCTTTGTTGGCAAGTGTGGAGCTCAGTTTTTCAGCACAACTTCAAAAGAATTCAGCATAAAACTATTGCTCATCATTATCTAAAACATATATGAAAATTTGTGGTAACCAATCTGTTGCAGTGGAAAGGTTAGACTTACTGAAATAAGCAGGAAGGTCAAAGGTCCACTTGAGCCTGTAGTCCCTTTGAGCTAGTTTTGTTAAGGCACATCAGTTTCTGTACCCAACAGCACAGAAGGTTAGCGTTGGTTCAGGCTGCCTTTGATTCCCCAGTCTGAATTACCCAGTTCCCATCAACAGCTGGGTCAGTTGGAGGTGGTCTTTGGCATCAGTCCAGAGCAGGGCTTGGATTTGCATTTCATAAAGCCATAATGAGATACACTAACCACTCTGCCACCACACTTCTCAGTGAGACCATGCTGTCTAGGAACTCCTCTTTGACTATGCATCTGAGGGTGAAGTTACACATCACACTTAGACCATACTAAGAACCCTTAAAACAGGAGCCTCCACATACCAAAGTTTGTTAACCTGTGCTGAGCGCCCTCTGAGCATCTCAGTTACGCCACTTCAGGCAAGGATTAACTCTGGGCTGTGCTACCTAGTTCACGTTAGGGTAACTTCAGTCTGCTCCATGGAGATAAAGTAAGTAATCTGTAGTCCTCCAGCATCCAAGGATGCACTGCTCCCAGTCTCCCCCAACTCCGAGAGCAGGGATAGAGACCAGCTGGCCTGGCTCCTAGCCATGCCTCTGCTTTCCAGCCATCTAGTGGCAAGTCAGAGCTGTGCAGGTAAGAAAAAGTATTAACCCCAAATGTGCAACTGCTCACAGCAATTTCTGACTTCAACACTGCTTAACATTCCACAGATTTAGTATGATCCAAGTGTAATCTGTACCTCCATACTTATATGGGACAGAGAATCCAAGTGGCCAGCTTAATATTTCTACAGCTGATACATCTTTTTTCTGTCATTTTCCTTCAGTAATAGAAATCTAAATCAAAACAAGAAACTGAGTATTGTACTATCTCATTCTCTGCCCACTGTTCTGCATCACTTGATGGCATCACTTGATGGCAGTGACTTTCTTTGGAGCCTAAACTTCTGCCTTTTACCCTGGGTTCAGTTCCTGTTTTAGTTCTTTCATCCTTCCAGGCAAAGGGGTCATGCTTTTAGGTATTTAACTCCAGAGCTGTAGGTGAGCCACCATTTAAAAATATTTGGAAATGTGGTAAGCAGGCTTTAGCTACAGCTTTTGTGCTCAAAAACAACCAAAGCAATAGAAGCAGAAATTCAAATGTTATCATAGCTAATAAAGGGCAGGTATTGATTGATACTTCAGTTCTAACCAGTTGTCTTTCCTTCTTTTCCCTCTTGTCTTTTTTTTTGCAAATCTTAGGCTCCTATATTTTTTTTTATGATTGTATATATCCAAAATATGCCTCAAAATGCCACATCATATCTGAATTGCAGAAGTAACTCACTGAACAAACAGATAGGATTTTTGCATTATTCAAACATTTGAAAGTATCTGTAGCTTGTGGTAAGACAAATATTACTTTCCTTTGGATCTTTGTTTCAGTAACTTTACTACTACATACCACATCAGCCATTGAAAAGACATTCTAGTCCATTCAGTCTGAACTCAAGTTACAATAGAAAATGCTAGTGCATGCCACTGCACAAAGGGATCAGTATGTGGTACACCAGTTGCATAACAACATGACATTCCTGAATGAAAATTAGGGAGCAAACTGTGGCTAAGCCAAGGCTTAGTATTTTATAGGCAGTCTATTGTGTTTTTTGAAATCTGATGTCAAATTCAGATTATCATAGGACTGCCTCTATTATTTATTTTAATACCTCTTTTTGTTTAATTTTAAACAATAAAAGTTACACAAAATATAAAGGAAATAAATAGTTTCAATTATAAGTATTTGGAGATGTTGCAAACACAATCTCTGTGCTAAATGTTTGACCCTGAGTGGAAAGAATTCTGACTTATTTAAACAATTATTCTCCTGTTCACAATCCAGACTGGTTTGCTTTGTGATTGGACTCTGTCTGGTGGACATTTCAGGACAAAGTTAGTGAAAGAGCTCATTTGAACAACATGAATTGTAGTAGAATTGAATGCAAGTCACACATTGTGGAACAATGAACAAATTGACAAGAGGAGCATCTATTCTGAAATATAGTGGCAATGAAAGGAATTTAAGAACCATGATGAATAACCAGTGGACCAAAAGCATAAGCATCTGTAGACATGTCTGAAGTGAACATAAGCATAAGCGTTTTTCCACATAAGCAGAAAAATGCCAAGTAGGAAGATTATATCAGCTCTTTATACAGAAATAGTGGAACCATTACTGAACCATTGTGATCAGTTCTGGTGTCCACACTTCAAAAAGGATGTTGAAAAATTGGAGAGCATTCAGACAGGAGAATTAACAGCTGAAGATCTGGAGGCATATCAGAGAGTGGCCAAAACTCAAACTAAGTATTTTATCCAAGAGAAAGTTAAAAAAGAAGTGGCTTTATAATGGAGTATGAGTACATACATGGGGAAGTGCTTTCTGATGGTAGATAGCTCTTTAATCAGCAGAAAAAGGCTTGAAATGTCTTACAGATCTGTTTCTCTAGGCTCTTCCTCTCTATTTACTCTTTATTCTATTGTTGTTTCCTTTCCCTTGGTACTTTTTTTGTAAATCAAGAAGACGTCCTCTGAGTAGTGATAATACATTTATTTTATGTTTGAGCAAGGTTTTCGAAACATTTTGAAAGATTTTATGTATCTAGTTGAACACACGCATACAAGAGCTGCATATAGGCATATAACAGTCTGGCCCTCTGTTTCAAAGGTATATGAAGAAGTTGCTTTTGGATTTCCCACAGTTTAAACACAACTGAGTCTATTACAGAGATAAGGGAGTAAATTTTTCACTTGGCATCTAAATACCACTCAGAAAGTACCCTGATGAAAGTTTGCGCCAGGTACCTTCAGGGATATTTGTTTAAATAATGAATATGTTTTCAATGTATGTTTTTCAGAATTAAGAAAAAGGATATTACTTGACCTTCCATGGGAAGTTTTTATGTTCCAGCAGGGTTTCGAAATGGTTGTATAAGATCTCAACAGATCCATACCGGACTGTTTCACCAAGCCAGAAGTTAGATCTCTACAATAGAATAAAACTTGGAGACTTGATGAGGGAACCTGAAAGCTAAGAGAAAAGCTTTCCAGTAGTTACTGGGTACTTTTAAGCACATAGATTTCATAGACATTAGGGCTGGAAAGGACCTCGTGAGATCATCAGGTCCAGCCCCAACGCAAGGGGCAGGAAGTCAGCTGAGGTCAGATCACCCCAGCAAGATAACCATCCAAGGAGGTTGCCCCCTTCCCTCCTTTCTGTTCCGTGTGTCATTGGGTTTCTAAGCCTCCCCCAGAGGTGCTGGCTGCAGCCCAGGCTAGGGAAGGGGGCTGAGCTGTGCCAGTGCTTCTGCTGCTTAGCACCCCCTGTGATGGCATGGTAGACATGGGTGAGAGCTGGCAGGGCTTCATCAGGACCATGTGAGCCTTTGGTCCTCTCTGAATGTGACCCCAATGAAGAAGCACACCAGGCAACATTACCAGCCAGGAAGGCCTCACGGATGGACTTTTTTGGGACAGAGGCTGTGTAGCAGCTCCTTGTCAGCTTGGCTGGTTTCAACCACCGAGCTACCAACAGGAAGCCTGGGATGGCCCTGCAAAATGCTGCTAGCATAGAAATGTGTATTGTAAAGCTAATTCAGTTTGGTTCTTCACTTTTAATGTTAGTGAATAATCTTCAGCTAGACCATACTGGAAGCACTTTGCCTGTATAATTATGCCTGTAATACTGTATGGCAAAGCAATCCCATTATGAATACATCTACCAACAAGAGTCTTGCCAGTATAACTGTATCATACCAGGAGCTTTTGCTAGCCAAGCTACACCAGTCCAAGGGTCACTCATTTCACCGGTGATCAACCAAACCAGCAAACATATGTTGATTTTAAAATTAAATTTGTTTGTTGTCATTTACTTTCCCACTGTTCTTGCATTTTTTTTAATTGGCAAATATTGCATATTCGCTAATAGGTTGAGATGCAAGTCTGCTTGATGTTGCAGGCTAAGCCCATTGAGGGTAAGAGCTTGCTTAGATGCTACAGAAAGTAATGTAGGAAGGATTCACTACACAGCACTCTTCCATTGACCCGGTCTGGTATGAGGTACTGAACGTGACCCTTGAAGCATTAGAAATGCTAATGCTAGAAAATGTTTTTGTCAGATTCAGATTCAAATTATTACATTTTCTCTCTTTTTCTCAGTTCCCACTGCCATTTCAGGTGGATCTGGCATTCATTATACTCCTGCTGAGCAGTTACGCAAGGCTGATACCTTTCAGTGTCGAATAAAATAATTGTGTGCTTAGTTTTTTGTCACAGTAATTTAAAAAGCATTTGGGATGGATGTGGGTATAGTGTATTGCTGGTGGTGGGAAAGTGAGAATATGTTTTTGGTTACAAACCATTTCCATCTTTAATGGCCCAGTTGGGGATTACATAACAGGAATTATTTTTTTGGTTTGACAGAAGTTCCCACTTTCTTCCTTCCCCCAGGAAATACTTGGGGTAGTGGATTTTTTTATTTATTTTTTTTTAACTAAAGCCCAATAAAGTTCAGGCTTAAACTGCAAAACTCGGGCTAATTTAAAAATCCCATTTACTAAGTATTGTAGTGAAATAACTATCTGCTCTCTCGTGCAGTCTTTCTGGCTCTGCTACCTCCGCTTCCACTGCCTTGAAAGTGCCTTTTCCATTTTTCCTGAAATATGTATTCAGTGTTGAGACGATTCCTTCAGTTTGCCTTGTGTGGCTTTTACCTTGTTTCTCACTATAGTTGTCTGGTCCATTCCCTAGATGTTTTCAGGGGAGCATATTTTAAGTGACAGCTGTTATCTTAAACTGTGGTGTAATAACTTGTTGCATGTGTTGTTACACCTGCAGAGTTGTGGTTTTTTTTCTTTCTGTAACTGAGTTCACATTTACATATAAACAAAGTCATTGTGACAGTATTTCAATATCACTTGTTCTTCTTGTTGAAAGGTGGTGGACTTAGGAGCTTGTGTCATTGTTGCCCCTTACTTCAGATGAAATACTTTCACGCTCACTTCCTTCAGAGGCAGTCGCATGCTGAACAGTGCATTGCAGTGTTCATTCTATATTTTTCTTTGCATTCTCTACAGATATCTTTACTCAAAACTGCATCAGTTTAATGAGGCAATAAGACTTAGTGTGACCAGCAACTTTCCCTCTAAGCTGCACAGCCGCACAGGCACTCCTGACAGCGCAGCATGAGCATGACTAACATGGCCACTCACGCCACACAGCTTAGAGGGAACACTGGTGACCGGTTGCTACTAAAGACTTCAGCATCATTTTAAAGCACATACTACAAACTTCTTTACATATAAGGAGCTCTCAAAACATGCAGAAATATCTGATGCCTTTCTTCCCTTTTAGTGGCAGTTTGAATCATATATTATAGTTGCACATTTCTGTATTTTTCTCAGCCTTTTGTGTATGGAATTTGATTTTTCTAACAGTTTGCTAATCAGATTTGCCAATGTAATGGAGAGCTGTATGGGAAATATAAGAACTTTTTTATGCAAGTACTTTTGTGCTTTCTTCAATGATTCTAGATAGAGGTATGTGATATGTTCATATGTTTGCAGTAATTCAATTTCTCTTGCATTCTCATTACAGCCAGAAGAACTAAGAGAGATCATAGAGAAGACCAGAGAGATGGAGCAGAACAATGGACACTACTTTGACACAGCAATTGTGAATTCTGATCTGGACAAGGCATATCAGGAGCTACTTCGTCTAATAAACAAACTTGATACAGAACCTCAGTGGGTGCCATCCACCTGGTTACGATGAAAATGAACAATTCCAAGGGAGGAGAGAATTTCTTTCTGGCAATCTGTCAGAGTGAGATTGTGCAGATTGTAATATTAGGTGGCAGTGTGAGCTCTAGACCTCTATGGTTGCACCCCTTGATAGTGTATTTGTGAAGAAACATCCATTAGGCAGCTTGTAAATAGAAAGATTAACTGAGTGTTTGAGTTTTCTTCTCCTCTTTGGACTATAAGTGGAAACTGCAAACAAGCCAGTAAAGTTTCTAGACCTTAAGATATCCTTTCTATAAGCTGCTTTAGACATAATAAATGCACCTATCTTCTACTTAAAAATCACCTTACTTTAAAGAGACTTTAAATGTGTATATATTCAGTCCATATGGTCACAGTTATAAATATTGTTATTTAACACTTAAGTTAATTATCTTGTGGAACACGATGCGAGTTTGAGCATATACCTTTTGGGTAGAGGAATAATATACGCAAGAAATTACGTTTGTATTCATTAGGAAAATCTTCCCTTAAAAAAATAAAGGTGCCACTTGGTTCTGGAGCTGCCCTGTTAGGCTTGAATTTTTTTAAATGAAAAATGACATTCCACTTTCTAATAGCACTGTACTTTGATAAATGTGTATAATGTAAATATTTCACCTTCTTTGGTCTTTTTAGTCAAACTTTGTAAATCACACTTGACTGCACATTAACTTTAGGTCCAATGAAAGATGAAAATATACTGATCTTTTTAGATGTGATATTTTTATGGAATTTTTTTCTTTAAAGCATATCAATTGATTGGAGGGTCTTTGTTCCCCACAGATCTGTAGAGCTATTTAGAAGGCAGAGGTTATATTTTTATGAAAAAATAATCATTGTTATAAAACATGCTGATTTTTTTTAATTCTTCCTCAGTGTAAACAGTTCTCAAGTTTCTAACAAAAAGGTTACTGACTAAATAGGATAATGTAATGAACGTTGGAAGATTGTCTTCTATTTTTGTATGGACATGGTGGCTGCTTACAGACGTGGCAGGAAAAAATGTACTTTCAGCTAGGTGTACCGCACAGTGCATGTCCAAAAGAGGCATTATGTTAGTTTGACAAGCTCACCTGTCTATATAGATCAGGCACTTCAGTAGAGCTTTTTGGCACTTGAATTGGCTTTAGATAAAAGAACCAGGAAGTCCAACTGAAACTCCTGATCCATACAGACGCTGGGGAGCTAGATTAAACTAGTGTACTTCCTCTTCCGGTAAAGTGTTGTTGGCTTTTTTTTTAAGAGGGTGGGGGGGTCCACATCTGTCAGTGGCTGATATGTTTTGTTGACTGTTGGTTACTAACTGGAATTTAGATTTGCTGAATGTAGCTGCTGTGTAATGTAAACCAGTATTTAATTGACCAGTAAGTTACTGTTTTGCATTTGCTCAGTTTTACTGCAATACTGAGTGTAAAGCACTGGCAACTGACTTAGAAGTCACATAGAAGGGGAATTTAAAAAAACCGCCAAAAAAAGGAAGGGGGAGAAAGAACTTGAGGAACAGAAATGTAATATAAGGTCTACGTTCTACCATATTCTGCCAACTAAGATCAGAATGTTCCTACACCCTGAAAGAATTTTCTGACCTGTGAAGATTTAAGGGCTGCAGCTGTCACATCTGTAGCAGTGCTGTTTTAAATAGTGAAACTAAAGAGTAAGTATCTTGTTTTTGCTTTTGGATCACGTGAACAAACTTGAATGTGATTTTTTTGTTTTCATTTTAGGCATACCATTTCCTTGTTCCCTCAGTTAAACACTGGAATTACATCAATAGGTAGTTGAATTCAACTTAACATTGAGGAACAAAGTTAGCTGGTTTTTTACTTTGTATTGTGTATACTTTTATTAACAAAGTTTAATGGAATGTATTCAGGCAAAACCCTTGCCTTTTTATGTTCGCAGTTGAATGAAGAGCTGTAGGGTACATAGTGAGCAAGTTAATGTGAAAAAGTTGTTTCAAGTAACTTTCATAGTTAGTGGACTAACATTCTGTAGTGAACAAATACACTGCATTTTATCTTCACTGGCTAGAGACCCCTAGCAAGTCGACTGCCTTAGAGAAGTTATGTGCTGTTTAATAGGATTCTAGAGCTGGGTTAAGAGAATAGTCTGTAGACAGGCAGCAAAAGGAAACTTTAAATGATACGGACACAAACTTCCTGTCATATTAGAACTGTATTCAGTGTAACAGTGACTGCCTTGATGCAGCATTGTGGCCATGTTGTCAGACTGTTAATGTTTATGAAGGCTGGTACATTGTTCTTCCTTTTGGACTAATAAGCGCTTTATTTTCTCTCTCATGTTCCCCTGAATTGTGTGAGATGAAAACTTTATTAAACAAGTTTCTCATATGTAGATTTACACTTTGTTGCCAGATGTTCAGCTGTACCTGCTCTTCATTTTTGTGTGTGCTCTTGTAGTTCACAATGAGATCAAGTTATGGAAGTCAGAAGTTGGTAGGTCATAGTGCCTAACGCTGGCTTGGTCTCCAGTTATGGGTAGGCTTAGGCAATGCTGAGAAGTAAAACAGGCTCTGCATTTTCCACCAGTTTTAGGGCTGGACCTTGAATTGCTTTGAAATGGAGTAAGAAAGCACTTTCTACCATTTTATCATGAAGGAAAAATGTATTAATTCCCTTTGGAGTTAAAGACAGTGGAACACTACAGCATTATCATAAGCTTGAAAGGGGAAGGTATATTTTTTACCAATCCAGACTTACTGAAAAACGCATTTTGTTAGCTGAACTGAACAAAAGTATTAAGGAGTATGAATGCAATTGTGGCTTTTTAAAATAAGATGGGGACTTCATGCCTTAAAAATTAAGGTATCACTTAACTGTGGTTAGCCCCATGTTGTACTTTTATACATGTACCTGCACTCTGTATTTTGAGACATCATGAACTGCACGCTGATGTAAAAAATGTAAAATATTTCTAGATTTAAAATAAATCACTGTACAATTTTATCTGATGCAGCTAAACTCAAAGTTGTTTTTTCTGTATTAGCAGGTACTTAAGCAAAGACTGCATTGGGTGTTGTGAATACTGTTACTTTAGCATTTCAGTTGGTTCAATAGTGTCACTCATCTGCGCAAAAAAAAAAAAACGGTGCTGGGGAGGGGAATGAAGTGTCCTTTGGGCATCCAAGTAGATAAAAGTATTGGCTGCTTCTGCAGCAGCTCATTAGAAAACATTTGATAGGGAAGATCCCAAATTAATGGATGAGCTTAGTCTGCTCTTGTACTTATTTCTCAGTAAGATTTGAGGGCAACAGCAGAAAGTCTTCCCCATGCCCTCATTATATTAAGGTTGCACTACCATACACTCATGGTAGGGAGTGCATAGTGGAAGTTATGCAGTTCTGTACATGGTGTTAGTCTAATGATCTTAATGCTGTTTTTGAGAAGACCCTATCCTCTTGCACTCCACAGCAGACTGCTCATTTGGCAGGTGGTAAGTTTGTACACTGTCATAACCCTGCTCTGAACAGCCTTATTATTATAGGAGGAAGATTGCCTAACAATGATTTTTTTCCCTCATAGGGAAGACTAAAAGAAGTTGGGGGGGAGGGGACTTATAAAAAAATTCATCCCTTGAACAAGAACCTCCCTGACATGCCAGGTGTTTGGTAATTAAGTTTTTTTATTATTAATGCAGATAAAAATGCCTATTCAGTTCAGTTTTGAGTTGCATATAAATGTTTATCCCTTATCTGTGGTAAGATGACTTGGGAGTAAACACAGAGTTATAAGTGAACATAGAAATAACCCTGTCATGGTAAACCCCAGTTCAAGTTGAGGGTACCTTTGCACTGATTCCAGGGTTGTCAGCTTACAACTTTCTGCCAGCACTTAATAAAGCATTATAAAGCACCACAGACATTTAAGATTCTTTTACTGTTATACAGCATAGACATGCACATGAATTGGCAAAATCTAATCACAAAATGAAAGATTTTTTTTCTAGGCAAATGGTAACAATTGTGCAACAAATGTGTTCAATCATATAAGACTGTGGATTTCACTAACAAGTTTAGAAAGCTGGGTTTTCACACTCATCATCTTCCAAGTTGTAGAAACACATGTTTAACTTTTTTCAAGTATCATGCATTTTCTTCTCCCCACCTGTTATTTTCAACCATCTAGAAAGAAAAGCAGAGGGACTGACTATTCTGCATTTTACACATGCCCTGAAAAAGGAAGGGGAGTATATATTCATTCTTAATGGGAAATGTGTGTGGTAGACAAGACGTACTAGGCCACTATCATACACCAAAAAGCTTTTCTTGTAAGAATGACAAAAGACCAAACTTTACCCTCAGCAGTCATCTTCCCAGAATTCTAGTCTCTCAGGAAAAAGCCACAGTCCAATCCGATTACAAGGCCAATACACCAAATGAAGAGCCACATTTATAAATATTTTCCAGAGTAATATCCCAGTGAACACACCACCCTCTGTGTCCCCCTGTACAGAGCTACTCAAAGAGGAGGTCCTCATCCTTCTCTTCTACTAGCAGGTTGGCAGGCTCACGTTCCTCACCAGCTGCTCTCCACAACTCTCGCTCTTTTTCTGACTTCTCTTTCAATATTTTCTTTTTCTCCTGGATTTTCTTTAACCTACAGGAAGAGAGTCCAGGTGATTTACAAAGTCTTCACTGGTAGCACACCTGTGCTAAACACAGTATGACAGAATATTAGTCACTTTTTGCCACAAAAAACACTCCATCCCTCTGCAGTTTAGAGCACAAGTAAGGAAGAGACTGAATGAGGCTGGCAGCTGACCATTTAAAAATCTGATGTTGCCACTTTGATTAGGAGTCAGTTTCCCCCCTCCCTCCATCTGTGAATTAAGCTACTATTTATTTACCTACTTATTTGGGGCTCATGTTGGTTATGAAGAAATCCTAAAAACTTCATCCATCGCTTACAAGGTAGAGTTAGAGTTAGTTGACAGACAAGAGAAAAAGAATGTAACCAGGCAGGAAGACAAAGAAGTACACAGGAAGATTACAGGTACAAAGGAACAGAGATGGGGAATGAGAAGTCAAAGCAATGACTTTGGGGAGCTCAGTGCTTGGGAAAGCTTAATACTAAGAGGTTAAACAGAGGGATAGAAGAAATGGCCCAAAAAACAGATTTCCCTTAGGTCAGAAAGAAGCTCGTATTTGAGTCTGCTACCTTCTTCTGATAGCCCTTCCATATTAAAAATGACCTTCCCAAGATCCTCATTTCTGAAAGCCTTTAAAAAAACCTGCAGATGCATCCAAGGCATATAGTTTGCTTCTTGGCTCCTTATACCAGGTGTTAGAGCCATGTTCAGCACCACAGCCTAACAGCATGAGAGCACCTTGAAGAACAACTTCCCTTTTAATTCACTAGCACACATGGCACTAAGCATTCCTTCCAGGGAAAAGACCATCTAAAACATTTTTACATGTCTTAGTGCACACAGTGTGCTCTTTTTGTAAACAATTACTCCTCCACCTCTCTCCATTCTATTATTCCCCTCCCCACTTTTTCTGTCAGCTTGAAACTAGGATGACAACTAGCATCATGTCTAGACAGGTGTCTGTAAGCAAGAGCTTCAGTACCCATTTAGGAATCCGATATAAAGAGCTGAAGCTTTCATTTTAAAGGATGCCCACAGGCCAGGCTCCATCAAAAATCCTATCAAAGTTCTGGAAGAAGACTACCTTTGGTGCTGTGAAAAACCACCAACCTTGCTCTGTGCAACAAGTGTCCTTAGAGCAAGACACTGTACAGCAAGGATCCCTCCCAAGGACTTAGCCCCAGGATGTAATGTCAAGACCCAAACACAGAGGCAGGGCTTTATTTCCTCCCACCCCAACCACCCAGCTATGAATCTCTGTTGTGCAGCTTTGATGAGCTTGAGCATTCCTAGACACAGAGGACAGCTCTCTCCTTAACTCCCCCTCACCATTTCTTTATTCTCCAAAGGATCAGTTTGGGGTAAGGAAAGGGAAGTGATAGAACCAGCCTGGTCCCAAACACCTAGATGTCATACCTGTAGAACTCCTCTCGCTCTCTCTCGTCCAACTCCGTGATGATATAGGACAGTGTGCGCTCAATCCTAGGAATAATCACTGAGAGAAACAAATAAGGAAGTCATTTAACTGCTGTCAAACTAAATATGGAGCTGACAGAGTGCAAATGACAGATTATGCACGCGTCAAGTCAGCCCAGTGATCAGTTCGTCTGGGAAAGGTTTAAAGTCGGGTCAGCAACCCTCGGCACATATGCCAAGCATGGCACTCAAGGCCATTTTGCTTGGCACACCACCACCAGCTTGGGCTTTAAGCAGCTGCTGCCAGCCACAGAGCTCAGGATGCTTCCAGCAGGTGGCTGGGAGGCTGCAAGCCCTGCTGCACATAGACTGGGCTCCGTGGGTTGGCTGCAGCCAGGAAGCTGCAAACAGCTGCTCCAGGCATGTCGGCACTCCTGCACCTTCCAAGGTAGACATCATGGTTTTTTCAGCACTCCGGCCAAAAAACGTTGCCTACCTCTGGTTTAAATGCTTCCGTCAGAGCACATGGCCAATTAAATGCTGTTTTCTTTAACCTTGTGTTCTACACCAATGCTCTAGCACAGACAGCTGTAGGGGGTCCAGTGGAAACAGAAAAAGAAGTTCAGTCTGTTTTTCCTTGACGAACTTTTTTGCATGCGTCTAACTTAAAACTTGTCTTTGGACATCTTCAGGTCACTAATCCTCTCTCACCTTTAGACTGAACAATCTGCTCTCTTTCCACATCCCTACAGTCTTAAACTGCAATCTCCTCCCACCCCTTCCAAATTAAGCTAAAGAGGTCAGATTTTTTCATTACTAACAGTATAGGCTTCCAAGAACCATCCAGTTGCTGCAAACAGTGACCAGATATGCTGTATACTGGGGCACTATGCTGTGGGAGAAGCTTTCTTGAGTGAGGTGGAATGAGATCCACCAATACTACTTTGATCACTTGGATCACAGGACATATCTACGGACACTGAGGTATTTAACAATACTGGACAAATTACAGTTTTGGAAATGACACTCTGCTATCAGGTTCTTTGAGCAGCTCTACTGAATGGGTATTTCTACCCTCCTACTACCAGTCTCAAAAGGTACATAGTTGCCACATTAAAATCTTCCACAATAAAACCCAAGTTTATGAAGTGCTTTAGTATCCCTTTTTCAATGAAGGAAACAAACAAGCGTTGTAAAATGTCTTTCACACAAAGCTGGCTGCCAGATGTGCCCAACTGTGTGTGGTGTAAAAACATTTAAAATATTTGCCATAAAGACAGAAGGTGGCAACTTTTTAAAAGGTCAGAAAGGTTACAGCAAGGGACAAGACTGGCAAAGGCGGTGGCTTGCACACCAACACCACCAAGATTAGTTGGAAGGCCAAACAGGAAGCCACTCTCACAGTGACAGGATCTGAGTGGCCAGAAGCAGACAAGGCCTGACAGTTCAATAGGGCAAGTCCATGGAAAGCAGTATTTTAAGTGAGGAGGACAGCTTAAAACTGTAGTCCAAATGAAGCAGTTCAAAGAGGAAACAGGAATGTAGTGCATGGTCATGTTCCCTTCTTGTGAAAAGGTAGATGTCTCCACAGCCATGACTTGATGAGGCTTTTGAAATAATCATGTCGTGTCTATACACAAGCTTGGGGGAAGGAGGAGGGTGGTATTTAGAGTGGCTTTTAGAAGCCGCTGTAATTAAAATGCCCACAGCATCTCATGTATTCAGTGTCCCACGTTTCAAAATGGTGGCGGGGGTGCTTTAACTAAAGCTCTTCGAACAAGCTTTAGTTAAAGTGCCCCTGCCGCTATTTTAAAACGTGGGACACTGAACACAAAATGCTGCAGGACGCTGGAGCATTCCTATCAAAATGCTCCAGCAGACTCGATTAATCAAGTGTGCTCCGACGCCTTCTAATGAGAATGTGCTGGAACACATGTATAGGCACCCTTGGTGTCCAAAGATGGAAATTGGATAACAAATGTAAGAAGAAATGGCAGAAATGTAAGAAGAAAATGTACTTTTGCACATGGACAATACTGCAGAGCTGGCAAAAGGCAGGAGGTGCAAATATCAAAAATATGGAAAATACTTCAGGGTTGGGGATGACACCAAAAGGTACACAAGATAACATCCATCTCAGTCAATTAATGGCATGATACAGTGTTAGATGACATTATCCTAGGTCCAGAAGCACCATCTTAAGCACCTGTATATATCTGATATCTTCAGACAGAAACTTGATGAAGCACATCATTAAAAGTACTTTTAATGAAATTCACAGAATGACTGCCACCCCAGAGTCTGTTCTGCATCAAGAGTTATCAAATGTCATGATCCCCATTTTAATAGATTGCCTCTCACTTGCTTTCCCTTGCACACCAATCACCTCCCTTGCCTTCCAAAAAGTGTCACAGAGCATTCCCATGGCAACAAAAACAGTTGCTTTATGTTATGCCTTAGTACGGTGTATTAAATCTTCCCTTTCCTTCCAGACAACCCCATGTGACTCACCAGGTTTTTGCAGGTCACTAGCAAACTCTGCAGACCACCATTTCGGAACAGCTGACCTACAGGACCTAAAAACAGCTACCTCAATCTCTCTTCCAATGCTCACACTACCTTTGTTTCCCTATGATGAGCAGCATTGCATGGTTTACTGTACGTAAGTAATATTGATAGCAACTCTTGATCTGTACAGAAAGTCCTCAAACAGTAAGGCAGACTAAGAAAATGATCAATTAAGTACCAAGACTGTGCTCAGAAGGAGCACAGTTCCAAAGGATCTTGAAAGATTGGAAAGCTGGGTTGGAACTAACTGGATGAAAGTTCAGTGCTGACCAATGCAAGGTGCTACACCTCAGGAAGAATAATCAAAAATACAAAATGCAACACAAGTGACATCTGGGTGGATGGCAACGCTACAGAAAAGAATCCAAGTGTCTTGATATATCACAGAATCAATACGAGTCTGCAGTTGTGATGCAGCTGCACAACAGAAGCAGTATGTGCAAGATGCAGGAGGCAATAATGCCTCTCTACTCAGCACTGGCCAGGCCTCATTTAGAGTACTGTGTGCAGTTTTGGACTCCACATTTTTAAAAAGATGTAAAGAAGTTAGAGAGGGTCAGGGGACTGGGGGGGCACAAAAATAATAAGGAGCTTGAAAGACAAATCATACAGGAGAGGTTGAAGGAAATAGACATGTTCAGGTTGTGGAAAAAGTGGTTTAGAGGAGACGAGATGGTAACTTTCAAATACCTGAAGGGTTGCCATAAATAGAGGGAAAATATTTTTTTTCTCTTGCTAGCATAGGCAAGACTGATGGCTCAAAGTTGCAGCAAAGCAGGTTTAGGTTGGATAGAAGGAAAAACTTCTTCATTGTTAGAACAGTGAGACAAGTGGAATAGCCTCCCTAGGGAAACCATAGACTCTCTGTCACTGGAGGTGTTCAAGAAGTTGAGCAGGCATTGGTCCAGGATCTAGGAATACCTGTGCTTAAGCTCTACTACAGGTATTTTCCACGCTCCTGGGTTTTGCTGGTTGCCATTTGCAGCAGGGAGGGAATTTTTTCCCCCTTACACTACTACATGTCAGGGGTTGGGGTTTTTTTGTTTGTTTTTTTTAAAGTCTTCCTCAGAAGCATTGGGTCTTGGCTGCAGCCAAGGCTAGGGATTTTGACTGGGATGTGCAAATGTTCCTGATGGGACTTAAACACAGAGGTTCCTGGCTAGAAAGCCATGCCCCTCCATCCAGGGTCAGAGCAATTGCCACATTTGGGGTCAGGAAGGAACTTTACCCCATGATCATATCAGTACAGATTGTGGGGGGGTTTGCCTTCCTTGGTAATGGGGAGCATGGCCCTCTTTCTGTGATCTCTTGAGCATATTTTAACAACCTTTGCAACAACAGAATGTTGACTACCATGGTCCCTCTGCTTTAACTGTGGCACATTAGGGCCTTTTCTCTTGTTGCTTTGTCAGAATTGACTGTATAGTTTTGCTAATCATTTGGATAAGGATGATCCTCCCGTAGGCACAGGTTTGGATTAAATGACCTCTGGAGGTCCCTTCAAGCCCTACTTCTCTATGATCTCCTAAAGAGGCTCAAAAATCATAATGGTCTTAAAGCTTCCAGTGCACTTACCATGTTCAATGGCATTCACACGCCTGTTCGTTATCTTAATGGCTTCATCCAAAGTAACAAAGGAAGTCTGACAAAATGAGATTACATAATTAGCAAAACAATGAAGGCCAGCATTTTCAACATACAAGCAAAACCAACTGGCTTCTGTAAGCCAAGTCTGTTGTTCTGGAAGGCTCAAGTCTACCCTGGTATAAACAGGTTGATTGCCATTAATGTTATGGCTCCCTGCTGCTGACCAAATACTGGCAACCTACAGAGACATTATTAGCTAAGCATCACAACAGATTTCAGAATAGCAGTGAGATACACCTCTTCAGTGACCTCCTTGTGGCCTATCTGGGAGTTGCTAAACGAGCCCTTCACTGTCTCTCATATTTTCAGCAGGAGGAAATATAAGTGAAGGATCAACAGCAGACAAAGAGGAGGCATTCAGTGGCTGTGGCTGCCAGCAGGCACCATTGGTGAAGGATGGTGGTGGGGCAGAAAGAAAAGAGAAGAAACTGCAGACCCCATTGAGAAAGAAGGGACACACTGAAAAAGGATTGCGGAAAAGTAAGAACACTGAAGCCCTTAGCTGCCAGGACTTCACAGCTCAAAGGGTGAAGGTACTCATACTGAGAAACTGCAGAGATTGTTGTGCCTCCAAAGCTAACAACTGTTAGAAAGTGGAAGCATGAGAAGCACTTTTGCTGGTCTTCTCTCACCCACCTGTAATGAGGCCAGTTCTACAAGCAGCTCCACTGCTTTTGCATAGTTCCTCTTCAGTTTTGCCAGCTGTTCCCCACCTCTTGCTAAGCCAGTCAGCTCATAACCTAAAACAACCCATCAATTTTAGTATCCCTAACGATAAGGATCAGGTTGCCACAAGTTACAGGTATGGGGAGGGTTCCAGCACTGGCAATGGGATGCTGAACCTTTTGCCTCTGTCAGATGTTCTAGTCGTGCAGAGGCTGGTATGTGCGGAGAATCATAACTGCTGGATAACTACACTACAACGTATACACTGTCAACCACTCCCATATTAGTTGCTCACAGACATATTTACTATCAAAAGCAATCTTCTACTATCAAAAGTAACCTCTGCATTTTGAATCTCTACTGACATCTGAAGTTAAACTCCTCTCCAATCCCTGAAGGCAACTCCTCCAGGTCAGGGGTGAGGAACAAAGGCAGAGCACCATGGAGGAAGTTTGCATTGTTACTGCCTGTGCTGATAAAAATACCCAGAACCATTAGATACTTTCACTAGAAACTTTCCTCCTACTCCCAACACACATCTGGAGATATAAAACGTGTTTTGTACTTACTATCTCCTCCTTCTTGGTAGTGCTCAAACACCGGCAGGGTTACACCTGTTAAAAAGACATGAGTTTAAACGGTATGCCAAGATTTGTTACTCAAACTATAGTGCTATGTTTGCAGAAGCAGAAAATACTGCACTACAGCTATAGATATTTCAACTTGAAAAATAGATTTAAGATAACATTAAGAGACCCTACATGCATACAGCTGAGTTAAGTGAAGACTGTGGGTGCAATACTCATAAAAGTATTTAAAAGGAAAACATCAAGAATATTTAATAATAGAATGAAATCAGGCTAAAGTTTAGGCTGCATGTGAGAAAATGCTTTCCTGATGGTGATTGCTATTAGAATTGGCTTCTGGGAACATGACAGCTTCTGCCACTTAGTCATTAAGGCTGCATAGAACAAAGCTCTGGAGAACATGGGTTTTCCCTGTAGGTCAGCTGATTACTGGGATAGGAACTTAATAACCCCAGAACCCCCGTCAGTTCCACAGGCAGAAACACTAGAGGATTCTCTGCCTCCCCTGAAGGCAGATGGCAGAGGGGCTGGAGAAGGCTGTGTGTAATGTTATGAAGGTAGTGACTGTTAGGGGGTAGCAAGAGAGGGTACTCCCTGCAAGAAGACAGGGGAAGGGAAGTCCCTATTTGAAGGAGCTAGCTGTGACTGAGGAAAGGTTGACCCCAGGGGATTTTCACAGGAATTTTTATGAGGGCTGGATGGTAGTCTGCAATGATTCTGTCAGTCTTCTTGTACCATCTGTTGCCAAAGCATTTGATCACTTTTTCTATTTCATACCATTTGTTCTTCCTTTTAATAATCCCTTTTGCTTTACCAAAGTACCTGTAGTAAATCACGATTTCTGCCCTAATTAATAATCTGAATTTACCCATTCAGCAGAATGGGGGACCAATAAGTTTATACAAACTCAGGCTGTATCTCCAGGAGCACCCCAACACTCAAAGGTTTTGCCACAGCAAACATCCTACTAACTTCTTATTACCATTAAGAAAACAAGACAAATTTATAGGCAAAAGTTGTTATTTTCTCAGCAAGTGTCCTTACTACTAATGGAGGAAGGGAGAAACATGACTGTGGGATCACAGATTTAGAAACAAACCTATGTATTCCAGAGTCTTCCCAGGAAAAACCAATGGGAAATACCCATGCTTGGCTAAAAGTTGGAAACTAGTCACCTGCTACATTGTCTTTCTTAGCTCTGATCTTGACTTGAGCCTTGTTCACATTCTGGATCACAGTGGTACTGAAAGGAAGCAAACGTATCTTGATTAGGCAGAATCCAATTGTACTTTAACTGATTATTGTGTGCATACGGCAAGCAGCTGTCAACCTGCTTCAAAAAACGGTGCAACTAGTGTTCAGTTCAGGCAGACAGTTCACTCACAAACACTAGTAATTCAGTGCAGCAAGCTTCTTGCAAATGAACTGCAAGTTAACACAAGAGCAATGAAACTCCAATTGCAAAACTAAAGCAGTGCTTGCAAAACTAAAGCGGCAAGTCCAAGTCTGTTAAATGTATATTTGACCATTGGCCATTAATGTACTTTTGAGCCTCATATTCGTTCCCAAAAACTAGCAGCATACTTGGCAGGCAACTTCACAGGGACTTCCTAGTGGCATTCTGTGACTAAGCTGCATATTACCCCAAGCTGACATCCAAGTCCAAGTTCCAAAGGCCAACTTGGTTGAGAGAACAATCAAGACAAATGGAAAGAAACATGTAAGGACTGTCCACCCTCAATACTATTGTGTAATAAAGTCAAGTTTCTACAGTACTTAAAGGACCCACAACGATTTATAACCTATATGCACGTACTTGCTTTAAATGCACATAAATGAAGTTCCTTTAAGGAGAAGAGGATCTGCCCGTGTTTACAGCTCAGCACTGTAACAGATTAGAACAGGAAGTGAAAGGTACCACTTCCAAATGAAACTGCAAGATTTTAGGGAGGTTGTACACCTCCAGCAAGAAGTGGTATCCCAAATCCTACATTAGGGTATTTACTGCTGCTTCAAAAGAGAAGAGCTATCTACTGCTGGGGTCTTAAACATATGGCCTGCAAGCTGGATCCAGACTGCAGAGACATGATCTGGCCCGTAGATCACTGGACTGACCCCACATACTGGCTCCAGCCCTACAAGCCATGCACACAGCACAGGTGGTTAGTCTGGGTCTGCAAGCAGTACCTCTCCAACTGACCCTGTTGGCTCTGGCTCGGGAGCTAGCACCAATCTGTATTGGACCCTGTTAAAACCATTGCAAAGGACTGGTCCAGCAGGGCACTGCATGCAGCATGCACCCATGCCAGCTGTTTTGCCAGTCAAACTTTGTACACTGCATGCAGTACATGCCACCCACAGGGCTCACTGTGCACACAGCATGCAGGGCACGTGCTATGCATGGCACACAGGCTGGAACTGGTACTACATGTGGCACAGGCAGTCTGGGGTATAGGCTGCATGCAGTACTCTGGACTGACCCCTGTGCTGCCTGCAGCACCAAGTGCAGCACGTGTGCTGGGGCCAGTGCACGCCAATGTTGGCTCCATAAGCTGTGTGCGTAGTGATCCCTGGAACCAGTGTGTGCTGTGCACCATGGCCCTGCACAAAGGGTTGGCCCCCATCTGGGTTGCAGACCAGCCCAGTAACCCTTATCTGGCCCACAAGTCCTGATGGTTTCAACACCCCTAATCTACTGAATCAAAAGTACATCCCCATGCCAGAATGATGAGAGCCCTTATTTCCAGCAGTAAGGATACCAAGCCCTGCTTGGCTTTACCAAGTCTTCTGTCATCCCAGTCCAAGGCAACCTGGTTGCCTCATTTGCATGAGGGTTTACAGAAATTCATTCTGATCAGGTGTAAACATGGCAGAAAGGTTTAAAAAAAATATATAATATCTTTGATCTGAAATAATAATTTACTCTTGAAAGAAAAAAGGACTACAAAAGTCAGAGAACTGTGATGAAATCAAAGAATTATTATTCTTAATTTATATGTGCAGCCCTCAATAATCCTATGATGAGCTGCACTCACCCAGAAGGGAGAAAAGATCCCCTTCTGAGTCAGTAGCATAGGAAAATTAGAGTAGATCTCCTCATGACAGTGGTAAGTGGTGATGTATCCAGAGAAGAAAAAACCCTGCCTTTCTAGCTTCGCAAGAAACAGCAAAAGGAAAACTAGTCCAATGTTCTGTTGCACACTCATGTCTCTCTGCATTTCAGAGTCCAACTAGCAAAAGCTGTTACTTAATCAACTGAGGATTTACACTTGCATGAAAACCAGGGCTGTTAATTTACATATGTGTTTCACTTCCAAAGTACATTTTCCTAGCACAAACTATTTTGTTCTCTTACTGTTTCCCCCCACCTTATCATGAGGCTGCCTTTTTCCTTTTAATTTTTCCACTCGTTCCCCAAAAGGGAAAAAAGTCAACAGCTGATCACTTCTGCAAAGGACACTATTGAGGATCCTCTGTGCCGAAATGCTAATCAGTGGTCCTCACCTGAAGTCTCCTGCCGTGAACTTTGCTTCGGCAAGTGAAAAGGCAGCTTCTCTCATCACCTCACCCATCAATAATTTGGTCTGAGAGGAAACAGAGAAGCAAGTTTAAAACATAACAATCATCAATCCTGAAAATCATGGAAAATTAGCAGTGTAAAGCAGACAGCTGCCAACATTTAAGACAAGAAGAAGAAAATCCTGTATTCCAAAGTTTCTCCAAAATTGTTGGTCAAAAGCATGCAGGAGGTTACAAGCCCTGCAAGATTCAGTGCACAGTACAGTTGGATACACAATATAAGACCAATTATAATATCTCCCTTTAAGACCTCTGTTTTATCACAAACTGAGATCCTCAATACAACCTCCCCACCTTTAATTCAGACTCCCACAGGTTCTTATACCTCTCAGTAGATTACAGAACACGTGCCTTTTTTTTTTTTTTTTTTTTGCAACTCTTCCCAACACAGATAAAGCTTAACCCTTATGACTGCAAAGAAAATACTGAAACGAAAATCTGGATATGAACTAACGCACTGCTGCCTTCCCAAGTCTGAAGGCAACTAGCTTGGCTGCCATGTTCTTGTCTGACCAGTTCTGATGGCTTGTCTATAACATGAAACAGAACCACTGCTTGCAGAGGTTTTCAGCAGCAGTTTCAGTCAAAGCAGTGCTGGACACAGGTCAGTTGCAAGAGCAAAAAACAAAACACTCAGCAGCATTCCAAGCCTTGGGCCTCCTCCTGGTACTGCAGAGAACATGAATGCCTAAGAGCACTGCTTGCCTTCATAAAGAAACAAGAGCCATCTAGACAGGACTGGTTATCCCTACCTACTAGTTTGCTTAGCATGCAACTGATATTACAAGTCAGCAGCACCCTCCCAAGCCAGGTGCAATTCAAAAAAAAGGAATACATGGCTAGTTAAAAACTAGTCCTATGGCACATTATACCATCAGCCAACTTCCAGCAGAGCCTAGACAGACCTTTGGGTACGGAAGGAAGCAGGTCTATAGGACCATAGGAAAGTAGAGCTAGAAAGGACCTCATGAAGTCATCTAGTCCAGCTCCCTGTTCAAGGCAGGATCATCCCCGACCAAACCAGCCCAGTCAAGTGTTTGCCTAATCTGCTCTTGAAAACTCTGAAGGAATCTCCATTCCACAGTTTTTCTGGGTAACTTTTTCCAGTGATTGACCATCCTAATAGAAAGTTCCTCCTAAACTCCTAAATTTCTCCTGCTGAAGCTTGAGGCTACTGCTCCTAGTCTTGTCCCCTACAGCCACAGAGAAAAGCCCATTTCCATCCTCTCTGTAAATCAATCAGGTATTTGAAGACTGCTATCAAATCCCCCCTCAGTCTTCTATGGCTGCTTGTAGAGGGAAGAGATTTGAAAGGTGCACCACAAGCCAGGAAAACCACTTCTGTCCACCTTCCCCTAAACATAACTTTTATTTATCATCAGCACTGAATCATTTCCCCCCGAAATGAATTTTGCAGGTCACGTCAAAATACAGGCTTTGATGTTAGAAAGCGTGCAAACTGCATGCATCCTATGCGGGGGATGGGGATCACACCCAAATCCTTCGTGAGCTACCCGAGTACCTGAGAATGCAGGTTACCCACAAAGTTGTTCCGAATTCCAACAAAAAAATATATAAAAAGCATATATATATAAAAAATATATAAAAAAAATAAGTCAGATAAAATATATAAAAGATTATAATATATATATATATATATATATATATATATATATATATATATATATATATAAAAAAGCAGTAGCAGCTTAAGCAGTGTGGAAATGCAGGATTTAGAGAAAGTACATACTGAGTTCCTGACAGAGTGAGAAAGATGATCTGCTCAGATCCCTTCCGACCCTACAAATTAGGAAACTATGAAGAAGAGAACACAATTCACATACCTCAATGATTTTCTTGAGGATCTGTCGGAATCGAAGAGTCAAAGCATCAGATTTTTTCTTTAAGAGGTTGCGACCTGTCTGGGCCCCTTTCAAACGAGCTTTCATGATGGTCTGAGCCCTGTTAAACATGGAAAGAGAAGGTCTTTCTGTTGTAACCTAATGGTATCAGGAGAAAGTTGAAAATATTTCTGAAGCAGAAAATGATCAATATTAGGAAGTAACAGAACAAATTCCTCTTTCTTGCCACACACAGGCATTTCAGCTTTTTACAAACTGGAATTCATAATACCACCTCACAAATGGGGTTTACAAGGTTAGTGATTGTAAAGCTGAGGCTCTCAAAGTGCTGTAAAAGGCATCATCACTCAAGTAATCCTTCAGTTATTCCACTATACAAAGCCCTTCAATGAGCGATCAAAACTCCCAGAAACTTAACTGATCTAGAACCAATACTGAAAAGCAAAATTAACCCACTATTGCCCTGAGTAGATTAGATTTACTTTCTGATATTTTAACTCTTGAATCTTCTCAACACCCAGCAAATACTACCAAAAAAAAAAAAAAAAAGATAAGGATTCCTCGTCTGACCCAAGTTCATTAAATATTGATACAAACCAACTTTCCTATTTTGCCTCAAATGCAACAAATTCATACACATGTGTAGAGGAAACACTGTCCAAAGAGTGGGGTAAATCCCTATCCTAAGAAGCAACTTGGGAAATTTAGAAGTTACTGAAATAATTTATGACTGTCTCCAAAGTAAAACACTTATAGTGTAACACATCCCCTATACCAGAACAGAATATTAAATTCGCTCCTTGTGCAGACTTAAGAACTAAAGTCAGAAGGGCCATGGGTTTGGTCTCCATCTCAGCCACAAAGCATGTCCTCACTGCAGAGTTTAGTGGTAGCAGTCACATTGCAAAACAATAGTCAAGCTACACACAGTGGCTGTTAGCAGGCAACAAGTTGTGCTAACTTGAGCAACAACCTAAGCATTCCTAGCACACGTAGAAAAGACATTAAAAGTATTGCTCAGCTTGTCTCTGTAGTGGGGACAAGGCCACAAGCTTCCTGTGACCTTGGAAAAGCCATTTAACTGCCATTTGTCTCAGATGCCCACAAGTACAGTGGCAATACTACAAAGGCATGTTTCAAGAATAACTTCATTAAAAGTCTGAAAGATGTTCACATCCCATAGTGATGGAACAACATAAGTATAGAGGCAGACAAACCCATGTGCATGTACACACACATACTTTTACTGCAAATGTCAGCAGTACCTTAAGGAACAGAAAGGAAGCTTCCTTTTTTTTTTTTAAAGAACTAATTGCCTGAAACATCACAGGTCTGGAGGTTTCACAGCCCTGTATCAACTGGCTTATTCTGTCATCTAGCTATCAAAGGCTGGTTCATTTTCTGGTCCAAGTAAGATTTAACAGGCTCCATGTATAAACTACAGACAATTCTGTTTACCATCAGAAAAGGGCAAAGCAGGTACAGCAAATGACTCCAAGCTTCTGATGTAGAAAGACATATGCTAACACGATACTTAACTCTCTCCAAATGTTAAAGTGAAATCACATTTCACTTTGTGTAACCAGTCTTTAATGGAAAACACATACTTTATCAAAATGACTCAACTCACAGAACACCTATTCTAACCCTGGAGTCCCTACATCACCAGGGTTAGCAAACTGCATTTCAGGAGTGAGAGGCAACTGAACTGGAGGTATCAAGACTGAGGCAATGACCTTTCTGAGACACTGATCACCACTGCATACAACAAACAGGAGCCTCCCCACACCGAGCCCGAACAAGGAGGTGAAACTCACAGCCTGAACACCTGGATCAAGACAGCAGGGCTGGAACTACCATTGCCAGTTTCCTATTAAAGGTGTGGGCAACAGCTGGTAATTTCAAACAGACTAGGAATGGTCTTGCTGCTCAGGGCAAAATTTGGATGCCCCTGGAGAAGTTCAACAACACCATAAGAATAGCTTCATAGCTCAAGCATCTCATGTTCTGCTGCAATGATAGCCACATTGCATGCTTTGTCAAATACATCTGACTATGTGACAAATCATTTGCTGTTAGGATCTGGAAAATTACTAAAATATGGTTTTACACTCCCAAGTATTTAACTTCCTCTCTTTTCTTAATCTCACATGTCTCATTTCCCCACATGCTGTATTTCGCTATAACCATGATGCAGGAGCATTTCTTATCTGAATGAAAGGAAAGGCAAGTTTCAGTTCACCTTCCCCTACCAGCTCTATAAAGAAGACTTTAAAAGGTCTAGTTCTGCCTTCAGGAACAGCCTACAAGTAGCATGTGCATTCAAGCAGAGAATCAAGGCCTCACTTTCCAACTCACATAATGTCACCTTCTCTTAAAGAGTCAATTATCTTGCTCCTAGCCCCTAACCCATTTTTCATGTCTAAGTCAGGGCTATGCTAGCGCCTGCTGTCGATACCCTTAGGTCACAGGTTGCACCCCAGACCAAGATGGGGATCTGAGCAGGAAGAATGGCGAGTACAGATGGTTCTCTCAGCAAAGCTGCGCCTCTACCAGTACCCAGTGTTTCACGCCCGGGAGGAAGAAGTAAGCGGGGCTGACAAGGATACAGCACTGACCCCTCAGGAGCTACATTTGCTGTCTGAGCTCACTGCCACGGCTGCTGCCGGAAGGCACCAGCAAAGCAGCTATCCCGCAGACCTGCACTCAGCAGCACAAGCCCTGGAGCGAGACCCTGAAGGTGGACCGAAGCACCATCCGTCCGGCAAGGGGACCCTCACTCAGGGTGGAGCGGCCGCCAGCCCCTCCACCCGCCTCCTCTCCAGGCCAGTCCCCCAGGGCCCGGCGGGGGAAACATGCGAGGTGCAGAGCGAGGCCCCGAGCCCCTGCTAGCAACCGGCCGCCGCAGGGCCCCGCAACACTCACATCCGCGAGGGAAAGACCTCGATCCGGTCCTTGCCCGACATGGCGGCCGCCGCTCGCGCTCTCCCGCGCCGCCGCCACCCGAACGCCCCGCCACCAGGTGCAGGGACAGGGACACCGGCCGACTCGGTTCCGAGATACTCAGCTAGCCCCACCCCCCGTCGCTGAGGTAAAGGAAGAAGCCACGAGTGATAGGCTGCTACCGCTGCCACCGCTTCCGCTTCCGCTCCCGCTCCAGTACATCCGGCTAGTAGCAGTCACGTGGCCTTCCGTAGCTGAGGTGCCATCTTACCCTTGCCACAGGAAATGACGGGCAGAACTGATTTCTGGGGGTGGTTTGTGCCACCCGGAAGTCCCCGCACCCCAGCGGTCCCTTAGGAAGGAGCCTATCCGCCTCCCGCGTTGCGCGCGAGGCTGCTGGGCGGAAGGGGCGGGTGCGCGCCTGCGCAGTGCCGGGCGGACACAAACGGAGCAAGACCCCGAGAGCTGCCAACGGCCCGCGCGGACCCGCCAGGTAGCGGCGGGGACGGGATGGGACGGGGCGGTCCGCGCGGGCTGGCTCCTGCGGGCGCCGGGCCGGGCCAGGCCACGTGGCTCCTGCGGCGGCCGCACCCGTGCGGGGCGAGGCAGGGCGGCCCGGGCCTGCGGCGGCCTCTGGCGCCCTATGCAGTGCGTGTGCCGGCTCCGCGCGGGCGGCCGCGGGCAGCGCCCTGGGTGCATGTGAGCTCTTATGGGATCAGCTAAGTAGTTGGGAAAAAAAATGTTATTTCCAGTTTCTGGGCACAAACGCCCTTCGGGCAGGGGGAGAGCCCACTGCTGGGTTGTGTTCTCCTGGGAGCAGTAGAAGCCAACTCATGGAGCCCCCCTGCACGATATATTATGTAGAGATGTGTTATGAATGCTCTGGCAAATATTCTATATCTGTGTGTTTCTATCTAGATAGATAATAGTGGGTATATAGGGGTATATACCCCTAGAGAATGGACGTTCCAGCTCCTTGTGCCAACATGTGTGCATAGAAAGGTATAAATATATATTTGCATGGGCGTGTACACACAAGGAGTGGCCAGGCTCCAGGGAGCTGCTCCAGCTGGGGCCAGGGTCTTGCGGTGGTGACAGCCCAGGGCGGGGCAGGGGCAGAGCTGCGATCCGCTGGCCGCGCACCTCTGCAACCAGGGCAGGGGCATGTGGGCAGCAGATCATGGCTCTGCCTCAGCCCCACCCTGTACTCTCACCACTGCCAGATCCCGGCCCAAAGCAGCTCCCTGCCCTGCACACACAGTGCTTGGCCAGTCTTCAAGGAAACCATAGGAGCGTGGGGACATGACAGCACCAGGTCTGGCTAGGGCAGAGCCCTGGGTCTGTGACCCAGCGCTGTCATGTCCCAGTGCTCCCAGGGGTCTCCATGGAGAGCAGCTGGGACCCAGGGCTATTGCGAAATGGAGTCCACCGTGGGCCTGATCTTGGTTGCAAGCCAGAATTGCCCACCTCTGGTCTAGACACGCGCACAAATATATATAGTGTGGTGGAAGCCCACGGTCAGCTGCTTTGCGCAAGGCATTGTGAGAGTGACGTACACCAAAATATAGTCTGTGTGATTCTGCGTTCCTCGCTCGTTGTGTGCGACACGTGTTTCTGTAGTTGCCATCCCCATTATGATATGCTTGTGCTTGTGTGTATAGTCTCCTGTTGGTGAGTACCAAAATTGTCTTGTAAAAGTGGTAGAAATGGCTCTGGGGGCACAGTGGAGGTCTCAGAATGTATCCCTATTTGTTACAGTGTAAAGTGGGTTCCCTTTATGCAAAAATGAGTTATGTGCCATTTTCTAGGAACACATGTAGAGCATAAAGCAAAGGAAACCTGTATACATAACGCACATGTTCAAAGCTGAAGAATTCACTCATCCTCAGAGGTTCCCTCTGCCCAGGCCCCCCTATCCTGGGGAGTCCCCATCTGTCACACTTCTTGCTTGCCACTGTCCTCTTTCCTTCCTCCTCACAGGTGTTGGAGGATGGAGACGAAACCATTCTCGCTGGGGCCTGACCCACCAACAACTTTGAAATATCCAGATTGAGGCTCTGCCCTGGAAGTGGGAACAGATCTTACAGAAGTGGGAGGAGGGTCTGAGCCTCATGGTGCTGATCTCATAGTAGGTTGGCTTGTTGAGGAGGGCAGTTCCAGGCAGCAGTGTCTGAAACCTTGGCAGCAAATATTCTAGTGGGGGTGTCCTAAAACAGTGGTTCTAAACTGGGATGCCATGGGGCTTCTTCAGGGGTGCCACAGCAGTACAATCAACCAACAAAGCTGTATCATGCCATACAGCTCTTTCTGGTCTGCACCCTCTGTGTCCCTTCCCCCCACCCATGTTTCCCCCAGATATGGCAGGAAGAATGTGTGCACATGGCACAGCCCTTCCCAGACTACCCATGCAGCTGGGGCAGTTTTACAGCCCTTCCTGGCAACAGAGCGCAACTGAGAAGCACTCAGGTAAGATGAGGTAGCACCAGCTCTGGTTCTCAGGCAGGGGTGCCTCTGCATTCCAAAAAGTGGTAGTGGGGTACCCTGGCCCTGAAAAGTTTGAGAACTACTGTCCTAGGGTAATGCAGTTACACAGTATGTGGATTACCATGAGCAGATTTTCCCTCAGAAGAAGCAACAACTTCCTACCAACTGAAGATTGTAGAATGCACCTTCTTTACCTCATGCTACGTGATCATCATCTAGGGTTAATTCTGATTCTGACTGGATCTTGTGAAACTTTGCACCAGTTGGATGAGCAGATTGAGAGAATTCACTATAGGAGGGGAGGAGAAAGTTCCATGTAATTCTTCAGTGCTTCCTCCTGCTCAGCATCTACGTGGGTTAACCTGAGTTTCTCTAGGACAGGGGTGGGCAAAATAAGGCCTGGGGACCGGATGCAGCCTGTCAGGCCATTCTATCCGGCCCGTGGGGCCCCTAAAAAATTAAGAAAATTAATATTTATTTCCTCCTAGCTGCCTGTCAAAGATGACAGGAACCAGGGGCAGTAGGACCCAGAGGAAGCTGGTGGCAGGACCCATCAGCAAGGCCTGCCCAGCTCTGCCCCCTCAACCAGAAAGCCCTGCCTAGCAGAGGCTTCAGGCCTGGGACCATGGAGCTATTTCTGCTTCCCTGTGCCAGAGAGGGAAATGTGGCCCTCAACAGCTTGCCAAAACTTGGTAAGCAGGCCTCTGCCCGAAATAATTGCTCACCCCTGCTCTAGGACATGGTTAGGTTTGGATTGGTCAGTGCTGTCTTCCACTCTGATAGTTCCTTTGACCCTAGCCTCCAGAAAGCCCCTTTCAGAGGATTTCCCAAGTAATCTGCACTGAGTCTGGGCTCCCCACAGGACACAGAAGTGTACTGTATTTCCCCAGCCGTAACTTCAGCATCCTACTTATCCAACAATATTTGTTTTCCTGTGAATGCCAGATGTTTTCCTTGTATGTTTTTTCTTGTTGCTGGTGAAGTTTGCAGTTTTGCAACCTGTTGCAAACCAGACAGTTGAGGAACCTCAGTATCTCTCCTTATCACCTGCTCATGGTGGGATATAGCACCTCATTAAAACCGGATAATATGGTGCCTGGGTGACAGATCAGGGCAGACTTGGAATTTACTTACTTAAAAGGCCTTACGCATGTGCACGATCAGGCATTGTGCCCAAAACCAGATTTAATAGTTTTTAGTAGCTTTGTTTCCAGCATTATTGTGCTAATACAGATACCAGTTTTAAAAGGAATACTTTTTAATAAATTACTTCTGCTGAGTGAACACTAATGCAAGCACAGCGTTTGTAAAATTGGATGTCTGCCCAGTTCCTGATCCCAAGCAGGCAAGTGTTCCTCTTCATCCTGCACCTGCAGTTTAAATCTCACCCTTTTTCCCATAATAGTGGATTAGTTGTGTCCAGTGTTGTACTGAGGCAAACAAAATTCTCTGCTTTTTCCTCCCATTCCAGAATGCCTGGATTAAACTGTAGATTCTATCAACATAAATTTCCAGAGGTGGAAGATGTAGTAATGGTCAATGTCAGGTCCATTGCTGAAATGGGAGCATATGTCAGTTTACTGGAATACAACAACATTGAAGGCATGATTCTCCTTAGCGAGCTGTCCAGAAGACGTATCCGCTCCATAAACAAACTCATTCGCATCGGCAGGAATGAATGTGTTGTGGTTATAAGGGTTGACAAAGAGAAAGGTATGTTTAGAAGTATTTGGAGAGACATCTTAGAAAGTAGTTTTGTTGGCTTCAAAGGGACTCTACTCACAGGAGTGAGGACAAGCTGCAACAATGAGGATTTGCAGGATTAGACCACCGGGCTTGTATATAGATATGTGTTTGTGTGTCTGTATGTTTATACATATACATACATACAAAGGCACACTCCAGTGCAATTTATTGACAGATATATTTTTGTGTTTGTATATTTTCAGTTATTTTCATTGATACTGACTGATGAGAATCGTGACCAGAAACTGCTGTTTTAGACAAAAGCATAAAAATCAGAGCTCCAGCACACAGAGCAGTTTCTCTGTGCGTTAGGACAAGAATCCCAACCCTAGAATAGTAAACAAGCATGTAATTCCTGTACCTCATAATGCATACGCACAGAGTAGAGTTAAACCTCGCCCACCAACCTTAATCCAACATTTGTCATTCAAGTAATTGACATCATTCAAGTCTTTTTTTATGTATTCTTGTGTAAGAGATGGTATTTGATGCTATACTGAGTATTGGCATTTAACAATGCCATCTCAAACCTGTTTTCTTGCACATCTGAAGAATTAATGAAAATGCTTTCTTAGAAGCTGGAAACTAGATTGCTTAATTTGTTATGGTAAAATGTATTTCTGAAATACTTATCAGAATTAAATATAGGTTCAGAGTTAACAATAAGTGATAGAAAAGGAGTGGGCAATTGAGAGGCTAAAGATGAGGGAAAAGATTTTCAGAGGAGACTTGAAATGATCTGGAGAGATGCAGGAACTCTGTTCCAGATGAGAGAAACTGTGTTGAAGGACACAAGCTACTTTTCAAACAAATTCAATTCTTCTTTACTTAACTTCTAATGCCACTTCCCTTATTGAATCTTGAGGAGAGCCCCCCTGGCTTGTTTTAGAGGAGAACTAGATGGATTCCCTTTCAAATCATCAGTGCTGCTCCTTGATTAGCTGTGATTAAGCAAGAGAAGGCATGCCTACTCACTGTATATGGGCATCTCCCAGCAGTGCTTCCAGCTCTTACACAAATGTGATCAAGGAACTGTATCCAGAAATCAGGGTTAGATTTTGCCTATGATAGTGGAGAGCCATACCTAGATAAACTACCAGAGTATCAATGTGAGTGTTTTCTAAAAGTGTGTAGTTTCTGTGTGCCAGCATCATTGTTAACCAAGACTGCACAGTTCAGGGAAGAATGATGATTTGGTTGAAATAGAGCATTAGGGGGGAAATGCACTGAATTTGGGGACAAATATTCTTAAATGGAGATAGTATTTCAGAAACATTTGGGGGAAGGGAAGAGGTGGTTTTAGTAGATTTAAAATCCAAAAAACAAGTCTTAATGTCCTAAAACAATTTCAGTCTTCCTGATAGTCATTCTGGAGCAAATTAATTGTCTTAAGCTTCACTTGGCTTATAACTGCTGTCAGTGGCAAGTGGGCACAGGGAGGAGGGGGTGGTGAAAAGACAGCAACAAGGGGAAAAGCAGCAGTAAAGAATATTGTGGATTTTTTTTATTCTGAAATTTTGTCTCCTCTTAGGCTACATTGACTTGTCAAAAAGAAGAGTTTCCCCAGAAGAGGCAATCAAATGTGAAGACAAGTTCACCAAATCAAAGACAGTAAGTTATATGATGCTTTCCAGCTGTCAGAATTGCCCACTGTATCCATAAGTAAAAAGAAAGCATGGCGCTGACCCAGGATGAAAATGAAATACTGTTCTAATTTAATTAAATATATTTTCTAATGTTTCCCACAGCACTGGGAGCTGGGATTCCTAGGTTCTGTTTCCAATTTGGCTAACTCATATTGTAACTTTGTACACTCTTAGTGTCACGTGCTACTTCAGGATCTTTAAATATACATAGCATCTTTTTCACACACATGTGATGAGGGCTAGTATTTATAAACCACTTTGATACTTCAGAAGTGCCTGGAGTTAAGCATACTGTTGTTTTATGCACTGGCTGGAAGGTGGGGGATTGTAAAATGTCAGCATCATACAGTTTAAGACTTAACCTTTTATCATGGATGCCTCTTACTTGAACAGTTTACTTTTACTCTCCATTTATTGCAGTAGCAGCTAGTGGCCCAGACATAAATTGTTTTTTTTGTGTGCAAACAGGAATTCCTATAGCACAAATCTTAGAATCTGAATAATAATCTCCCCTGAGTCCCTTCATCCCCACTCTTTTATTTGTGTCTTAGGTTTACAGCATCCTTCGTCATGTTGCTGAGGTGTTAGAGTACACTAAGGATGAGCAGCTGGAAAGTCTATTCCAGAGAACTGCCTGGGTGTTTGATGACAAGTACAAAAGACCTGGATATGGCGCTTATGATGCATTCAAGCATGCAGTCTCGTAAGAGCACCTCTTTGCTTTTAGCGGTTTAGTTGCAGACACATTTCCTGGGATAGACCCACCAAAATTTTCCTTTTACCTCTCAGACAGGCAGCAGCCTGGTTGTAATGCCCTAGTCAGATAAGTGCATGTTACCATCTGGAGGAGTCATGGTGTCATGAAGGAGTTTAAAGTCCAGCTCATCATTCTTGTATTCTTCTGTAGTCATTGCACTCCTTTAGTAATTATTCTGTAGAACTACTTATGTCAATCTAGTGCTTTAGGAACCAATTGAGTCTCATTTCAGTTATCTCTAAATCAGATATTCTCAAATATGTGCCTATCACAATATAGAAATACGTAGCTGTTGAGACTGATATATTCAAAAAGGATGTTGTTTACCTGTAATCCTACAGTTTTGCTAGATTTGATTTTTTTTTAATAGGTTCTACCTTATTTTTCTAGGGCAGTAGTTCTCAAACTTGAAAATTGCTGAGGGTTTCAGCAGACCACTTAAACTTTTTTTTGTTCTACAAATCAAAGCACGCAACTCATATTTTAATATCAGTAATCTTACCTTACAAGTACAGATATCCTTGATTGTTCCGCAGCCTTTCTGTGGACCAACTGAATGGAGCTCAGGGACCACAGTTTGAGAACCTCTGTTCTAGGGCATTTAGAACAGAGGGTGTGTATCACTTTGAAGTCTGATCCGTTTATGTTCAGCTAAAATGGAATTGCTTGGAATGTTAGTCCACTTTAAATATAATGATATAGTAAGACCTGTAGTTGATTCTAATGAGACCTTCACAAGCCTTGACTAGCAAACTAGACAGACACTGGTTTCTCAAATATGTCCCCTTCCACTTCTCTTTTAAAAAAAAAAACAAAAAACTTAAGAACTGTAAAGAATATGACTTTGATCTACCACTAGGTGGCAGTGACAAGTTATATTAAGGCAGGGTGTCCTTTATAGACTAACTTAATCAGAGATGCATAATGTTTTGTGACCAAGAACTCCTTTCATCACATGCTATGAAAGGACATGGACAGAGCAAGCTATTGAGTAGAGGGGATGATTTGAATACAAAAAGCAGGGCAGGGAGATGAACAGGGCAGTGCCAAAAGAGGCAACAAGTAATAAATCCATAGGGACAAAGGGGTTACAAAAGATAATCCAGGTAGTGGGATAAAAATGTCCCTGTTTAGACCATACTTAATGCCATCTGGTCTGTGGATGATTGCTTGTTACTCAATTTTGCATTCAAACCAGCTTTTAAATGTTTGCTGTATAAGAGCGACTACTCTGAGGTCAGCAATGGAATGCCCAGGAAGGTTAAAGTGTTCTGCCACAGGCTTTTCTGTGGTTTTGGTCTTAATATCAGATAGGTGTTCCCTTCATTCTTTCACGTAGAGATGGTCCTGTCTGTCCAATATAGAGAGCAGACAGGGCACTGTGATGGCATATATGACTTTGGTAGAGGTGCAGGTAAATGGACTTTGGATGTTGTAATCCATGTTATTTGGTATTGATGATCGGATACAGCTTGCATCTGGGTCTGTTGCTAGGCCCAGTGCCTTGGTGAGAATAGGCAGGTAGCCTGTTACTTGGATGATTCAGGTTGTGGGGGGTTGCCAGTAAGCAAGAAATGGTTTGTCCTCCATGGCTACTTTGAGTGAGTTGTCATTTTCAAGGAGGGGTTGGAGGTCATTAATGATTTGGAAGGTGTTCAGGCTGAGCACTATAATTCACAACAGAGATTCTGTTGTTCTTGTCTTGGGGTCAGTATTGTAGCAGATTGGAGTAGATTCTGAGTCTGGCTTTATTGATTTGAGTGGCTATGGTTTTGGGTTTGTAAGTGTAGGACTCCCTGCTCCAGATATTTAAACTGTATACTGTGGTTGGTGGGATTAGTGTAAATAGTCATAATGTGGAGCTTGGCTGTAGACAATGGCTCTAGTGGTGTGATTAGGATGAAAGCTGGTGATACAAAAGTAGCTGTGGCATTTGGTAAGTTTCTGATGCAGTGTGTTGGTGATGCGGTGATTGCTGACTTTCGCTGAGATGAAATTCGCTGGTGGAGTATTTCAGTCAGTTTTATGGAGGGGCGGAAGATGTTAAAGTCCTGGTGGAATTTCTCTATAGGGCTTCCTTCCTGTGTGTGTGTCTATATAAAGATGCAATTGATATATCTTAGGTATAGGTGAGATGAGAGGGGCATTTGCAGAGGAAACAGACTTCAAGGTCTGTGACAAATATATTAGCCTATATGGACAAATATATTGGTCATACTTATGCCCATGGTAGTGCCAGTCATTTGTAGGTATAGGGAGATTCCAAACCTGAAATAGTTGTGTGTGATGTCAAAGGAGGAGAGTGTATTGGAAACTGAATCAGTTCTCTTGTCAGGAATAATGTTCCTTATGGCTTGTAATCTTTTGTCATGGGGGGATGTTGCTAGACAGCGATGTGACATCCATCTGATATTGGCTAGAAGCTTGTCAGTGGAGGCCAGTATTTTTAAGAAATCTGTGGTGTCTTTCAAATACCTGGCAGCTCCAGTGGCAAGTAGTTACATGATGGAGTCACTGTTGCCCAAAACTCCCTCAGTGATGGTGCCAATGCCAGAGACAGTGTGGTGGCCTGAGTTGCCAGGTTTGTGAATCTTGGGTGATAAGTAAAAGTTTCCTGGCCTGGGTTCCTGGGAGGTGGAAGCATTAATCTTCACCTACATTTCCAGAGGCAATACAGGCAACCCCCGCTTAACGCTGTTTCTCTTAGCACTATTTTACTATAACACTTATTTTAAATTGATACCTGATTTCACTTAACACTCAGTGAGTTTTGTTATAACGCTCACAGTCACCGGCTTGGGTCATTGAAAACGATTGCGGTGGACATTTTGGGTCATCAAATGCTTTTCGTTTCGCTTAATGCTCGTTTCCCTTAACACTCAGTTTTTCAGGAACCGATTAAGACTGCTAAGCTGGGGTTGCCTGTATTTTTAAGAGGTCGGGGTCCTTGGTCAGGAGTTTGTAAAACTCCACATTGGAAAGTTGTATCTCGGCTTTCTGTGTATATGCTGTTTTTTCCATGACAACCCCCGCCTCCCCCCCCCCCCCCCCCCCCCCCATCAGCCTGTTGTATGATACTATCAGGGTTGTTTTTAAGGCTGAGTATGGCTCTCTGTACTGCAAGACTGAGGTTGTACCTTAAGGGGTAATCTCAGAGTCAACATGAGGCAGAAACAGTTTATATAGAGGTCCAGAGTGGGGCTATGGCCATCAGGAAAAGTCCAGGAGTTGTCCTTGTGCTGTGTCTGGTCTGTAGTGGGTTGATCATTGCATGCTTTGTCATGGAAATATTCCCTTAGTCTTAAATGGTGGGGGAAAAAATACTTAAAGCAGACAGATTAAAGGGAGAAAGCTGACTGATTAAGGGTAGATCAGGACACATTGCTCCAAAAAGAACCGCAGATCTTGCTGTCAAACTGAGACAGTCATATACAGTAAAATCCCTGTTAACTGGCATGAGTTGGGAATGGGGGGTGCTGGGTATCTAAAAATGCTGGTTACTTGAGGCCGGCAGTTTTCGGCTGCATGCAGAGCAGGGGGGCATGGTGGCCATACACAGAGTGACTGCAGTGTCCAATGGTGGGTGGCGGTGGCGGCCACTGCCACATACAAGCTTTCTCCCCTCCCACCTGCATCCAGCCGGCTAGCCAGAAATTCCGGTTAATAGAATTTCTGGTTACTTAAATGCCAGGTAACAAGGATTTTACTGTACTTGAGATGGCCGTCTTGTACATCTAGAGACCATTGTGAGATTTAAGCCTATCAAACACATAACTCATCATAACTCTCAATTAAGATTAGGGTTTAGAAGATTGTAAAAAAAACAGTTTTATCTGAGATACCTTTAGTTCTGCTTTTATATGCTGTCTTGATAGATAGCCTCAGGAACTAGATTCAGGGCTGCCCAGGCAACCTTGAGGCTTTCTGACATTTGAGAATGTTTAACTGAGGAACCATAATTCTTACTGTAATTGAATATATTTTCTATACAGAATAAACTGCAACAAAAGAGAATGGAGGCAGAATGAAGGTTATAGCTATGCACTTTCATAAAATCTGTGCCGTACTTGTTTGTATTTTTAGCTTATTCACATTGGCCCTTATGCTCTATCTTATATATAAAGCCAGTAAAAGGGTATCATGATGTAGCAGAAAATAATCTCCAAAATGCTTAAAATTAAGCCTGTTGCATAGAGTGTGCTGGTTAATATGTAGTAGAAAAAGGTACTGTTTATTAGCTAGTGGTGTTTCAGGTGGTTGTGTTGTCACTCTGTTTCAGAGAGTTGTCACTCTTTGAGCTTACTAATTGAGGCCTCTGAAGGGAACTGGTAGGATTTTGACTTCCTGAGCAACAGGGAATGACTTGCTCGGAAGACTAACCACTAAGTGGCAGTGGCGTGCTCTTGGTGAGAACTGTGCTGTCAGAAGCTCATCAGTAGGTTCTGCTGTTTGTGTAGCAGTGTGTTGAATATAGTAGAACAATAGAGGGAAATGCCACTGCTGGTAACCACACTATTTTGTGTGGGTCAGCAACAGCAAAGCTTGCATATGGGGTCTGGTTCTTAAACCATTTGTTTGCAGAGGCTGTTAACAGATTAATCAGTTTGTGGCCCAGCCACCTGCAGAGGGAGATATAGCACTACACTTCTTGGGTAGAGGTTGCATAGTCTCAGTTCCAAATTCATTTCCAGATGAATAAAAATTTGCCCCAACCAAAGCATTGTTTTTAATAGACCATTATTTTAGATCTTTCCATTAAGGTTTACTTTTTCACATAGCTATTCCTCAGTTAAGTAAAGGATAGTGCTGGAACATTATGCAGCCAGATGCCTTTTCACTTAAAGAATAATGTGTGCTTGCAGCTGGGCAGTAGTTATTTCCTCTTTTGAATTAAAATACTTTGTCATGTAGTGTTACTTCCTCTGCATAATTTGAATTAAAGGTTGAAACAGCTATGTACTTCCTGTATCAAGAAATGCTTCCAGAGAGAGGGGTTTTGAAATTGTAGCACATGTTAATGTTGCTTCTTGTCTTTGCTTTTCCTCACTTGCACATGTTTATCAGTTGCTATAGCGTTATTATGTTTAATATATGTGTATTGCTTTGTCGGACTCAGAGATCCAGCAATCCTGGATAGTCTAGATTTGACAGAAGATGAGAGGAAGGTGCTGATTGACAACATAAATAGACGACTGACACCACAGGCAGTGAAAATTCGAGCAGGTGAGTCCCCTGTGGCTATGTGTTTGAGGGGCAGAGCACTTATACACAGAGCACAGTTACAGAAATCAAGTTACAAATGCTGTTAAATTATAAACCATGTTAAAATTGTTACCGTTGTAGTAACACAATATTTGAATGAATTTGCTGTTTCAGAATTAGGCTGTCCTTGAATAAAACACCTTATGACTGTCTGTCTCCATATCCCTTTTCTGTACTTTTTTTTAGGAGAGACAACATAGGTAAGGCCGATTGAATTGACACTAACAATAGCAAGTTAGATTCTGGCTCAGTTTTAAGATGCATTGCTTCCTTAGGTATTTCATAAGCTTGTTTCTGAGGTTTTAATCTTTGCGTGGTTGAAACTGGAAGTTGCTGCTTGGGAGGTAATCTAGTTCATCCCCTTGTCCTGATGCAGTATTGACTTAAAATATGCGTCAGCTGTGTCAGATTGGTGATTTCCCAACCTCTGACAGCTTCTTGTTGCCCTCTGACAGGATCTTCCATACAGGATACTTGGCTATGTAGCAGTATAACTCAGCAGGATAAAAACTCACCAGCCAACAACATGTAGTGGATACTAACCAAAATCAGTCTGCTGTGCAGGGATAAAAACTGCCTCTGCTCCATAGTGCTTTGTTAATCAGTGTTAAAGCTTTTTGGCAGAATGATGGGGTCAGGGATGATCCAGATGTGTAAAAACAGGGATATGGAAAACAGCATAAAATAAGAAGCGTAAAACTGCCCTTGCCTGCATCTTCAGGCTATTTCTTCACTGCAGTTTGTGAATGAAAGTTAAGACTTCATGTAGCTATAGAGGTTCTTATCTCCATACTAAATACAGTAGTCAGAACAAATGCTCTTTGACCAGATTCTTATAAAACCATTGGGACAACCTAAGCAGGTTTTTTTAATTCTGTCTTTAGAGAGTACATGGGATTTTCTTGTGGGATTACAAGGGTTAGACTGAGACTGACTAAGGTACTAACCCTGTTATCCAACTGTAATTGCAGCCCCTTAGGACTAACTTGATGTATTATGAATCACCTGGGAGGTGAGACTGATTTGCAGATATCAGGTGTATACAGCTGTTATATTAAATTTAAACCTACAAATACCTTTGTCTAGTGAGTAATCGGGTAAAAACAGACGCATGCTTTGTGGTTCTGTGTCTTTGTCGTGAAACTGGTAATTCATTAAGTGTGTATGTGTACATGTAGTACAGATCTCAACCACAAACTAACGTAATTTATGAAATTCCTGTTGCCATGAGGAGATGCTTCAGGTATTAGTACAGACAGACTCCTTGATTATTTGGAGACAACAGTTTCTCAGCTTTCATCTTTCTAGATGGAGCTTTCATCCTGATCTCTTCTGCTATCACCATTTTGATCTAAGTCTTTTTTACCTTCTTGTCATCGCTTACTCAGTACATGCAATAACCTTGTCATTGAGTCTATTTCAGTACATTCTTTTAATAATTAATTGATGTATTTTCACTACGAAGCTGCATATGAACAATAATAATCACAAACCTTTTATTAGAGCATAAGTACTTTCTCTATTTTACAGATGAGGAAACTGAAAACAGGGCAGGCATGAATTTTCCAAAAAGCAGTGAAGACATTTTGCTTGTTGTGTACTAGTCCTAGAATGTGCAGCTTTTAAAAATGGTGTTATTTTTTGCATTGAATTGTGTTTGTCTGCCTTAGATATTGAAGTTGCCTGTTATGGGTATGAGGGCATTGATGCAGTGAAAGAAGCTCTGAGGGCTGGCTTGAAGTGTTCAACAGAGAACATGCCCATCAAAGTAAGTGATATTGATAACCCTAAGATTTTGTCCTTGTTACTACAGTGCTGTGTTCAGATCCCTGTCAGTAGCAGCATTAGAAGTTTGTCAGGTGCTGAAGTCAGGAAATAGTCCTACTTGTCAAGCATTTTACACGCTTCTCTTCCCAAATATTTGGAGGAAAGTTGTTCCTTTGTCAGTGCTGTGACCTTGCAGACCTTTTTCCAGGGAAGTTCAACACATTACATACTTTCTGTTGACCCTGGTAAGCCTTGTCAGTTAATTCACTTTATACATAAACCATACTTCACAACTGCTGTTCCTGGTTCTATCTCTAAAGTCAGAAGGGGATAATGGGTGTGATTTGTTGAGACCAGCCTGGGTAGAGAGGGGTTGCTTTAAGCCCAGGTAGGTTTGGTTTCTCACTCGGAGTCACAGAGGGACTACTATGTCCAGTCAGTTCTGCATAGTTTTCTGTCCAAATGATTACAGCGTGTGTTCTTGGATGATCACTTTCCAGAAACCCTGAATTGTTTGCCACTTTCTGGAAGCAACTAATATTTCTTATGGCTGAGCAAATGTCCCATCTTCTCACACAAGTATGTAATCACTGTCTGGATTTTCAAGCCTGCATTTCTGGAAAGGTGTGCAATGGGTCCATGACCTCTCTGTACTTCCATTTATCTGTCTCCCAAAGGTTGATAATATCCCCTTCAACAAAGTCTTTAATGAAAGATGCTAGATGAAACCTAGATGAGACTTAATTTTCCAGTATGTTTCATAAACTGTAAACTTAACTGTGTGTCATCATAAGTAGTTCATGTTACTTGAAAAACCATTCTTGATGGAGGTGCGCTTTTATCACTATTAATTGTGTTGTTATGCTCTTTCAAATAAGAGTGGTGTTTGGTTATTTCAGTTTTTGTTGTCATCTTTCTTTTCATTGAATCATACTTTTTTTTCCTTCCCCATCAACCATATTCTGTAGATTAATCTGATAGCTCCTCCTCGTTATGTGATGACCACCACAACACTGGAAAGAACTGAAGGCCTCTCCGTTCTGAATCAAGCCATGGCTGTCATCAAAGAAAAGATTGAGGAGAAGAGGGGAGTTTTCAATGTGCAGATGGAGGTGAGAACAGTTCCTATATTTAAAAGTGTTTCTTTTTTCCTCTATTTTGAGACCAACTCAGGTAGACAAGGAAAATCTCAGTCTAGGATCTAATAAAAAAAACCCAAACAAACATCAAGATAATGTCACCCTACTTCATATCTTTGTATTGAACAAATCTTGGTCTTGATTAAACGCTCAGTATCAAACTTGTTTGTCCCAAAAGGCTTCCCTGTGTTCCTTGTGATGCTCTCGGTTGTAAACACAGATTTTTTTAAACAGCTTTGTTCTTTGGTTGTTTTAAGGATTGTTTTGTTTTGTGTTCTGCATTTGTAGTCATTTTTCAGCTTCATTTTCTTGCAGTAAAGCCCTAGGGCTTGTTACCAGCACCACAGGGCATATCGAAGACAATAAAACTTGTGTTGTGTATGATCTGAGGTGGCGTTTATTTAACAAGTGAAAAGAAAACTTGCAGAATGTTCTGATTTTCCTATCCCATGTGTGAAATTTTACATTGAGTAAATGCTATTAAAGAAAACCTCATTAACAGTATGCATGTGTGTTCTATTTTTCAGCCTAAGGTAGTTACTGACACAGATGAGACTGAACTTGCAAGGCAGCTGGAAAGGCTGGAGAGGGAAAATGCTGAAGTGGATGGAGATGATGATGCTGAGGAAATGGAAGCCAAAACTGAAGACTAAAAATGTTATCGGATGAGTACAATTTAAGGATGAAAAATTAAGGACCCAGATACAGACACCATGGACTGAAATTTTCCAGTATTGAAAACTCCAGAAGCAAATACTTCAAGTATTTGACTATTTTGAACAGACCAATACATAAAATCCTGTATAAAATAGAGCTGCTTTATACAGCAGCTTGTACAAATTGAATTTGTCAGAAAAAGGTGCCTGTTGTCACTTGAGACTCGAACTCTGTGGGCCAGGGAGGGGCCATAGACCTGCTTTAACGTTTTCATATCTAACAACGCCAGACTTGGAGCTGTAAGCTCTCTGTCTCTCTAAGTGAGGCTTCCTGTCTCTAAGTGAGGCTTCCTGGGAACACCAAAACCAGGCAGCCTTCACCTTTCTGCATAGAATGTATTCAAGCAAATAATAAATTTCTGGAATATTTCACTTCAAGATTTTTTTTTCTTCTTGTCACATGTTCTTGAATGTAGGGTCTTCAAGGGGGCAGTGAAAGGGTGACTTTTTATTATGGCAGCAATTTGTTTAAATGTATACATCTCTTTAGCTTAAAAAATGGATTATTTTCTCATAGGTTTATAAATGTTAAGATTTACCTAAAAGCGCTTTTTCTTTTGCCTGTACAGATGATTTTAGAGCTTGGAAACATGAATTGTTACCACTTCAATAAATGTAGTTAATTACTAGAAAGTAATACTTAGTTGCAGTTTGCTGCTGCTGTTACACATACTAGAATGATGCCAACATCTGTTGCTTGTGAGGTCCCTTCCAGCCCTACTTTCCTAGGATCCTTTATCAGATCTGAAATTTATTTGGTTCTTGCTAAGCATGCACTGCCACATAAAGACCTTTGAGTTGAGTGTGATTTTTTTTTCCAATGACCAGTTAAGAGCAAATCTAGACCTGGTGCACCCTAGAAGTGACCATTTTAGATTAGGTTAGTGATTAGAGAGACTAGGCACTACCTTTCTACTTTATCTTGTTACATCTCTCTATGAAACTCACCTCTGCCATGGTGTCTACAAATCTTGACAATATTTTGGCGGCTGGTGTGTCATGAACAGTACTTACATTGTTACCTTATACTCTTTTGGTGTTGAATCCACCCAGTTTCTTATCCTTGAATTATACACTGCTTGGGAAAGATATTGTCTAGTACTGTGGTTTTCAGCCTGTGGTCCACAGACCTCTACAGATCTACGACTATGTCTAAGGCAGGGGTGCACAAAATACCTCCCATGGGCCAGATGCAGCCCACCAGGCACTTTCATCTGGCTTATGGCACCCACCAACAAATTGCACCAGGCCCAGACCTTCCGCCCATGACAGTGGGAGTGAGGTGCCTACCTCTGCCCTTAACATACCCTGTTATGCCTCACTCCCATCTTTGTGGGCAGAAGGGCCTAGCCCCATCAGCACCGAGAAGGGCTGCTGCTGCAGTCTTCCCCAGCGTCCCGCTGGCTCCAGGCAGCAGGTAGGGAAACGGGGTGGCGGTGGGGCTGCTGCTGGGTGGGAGGGCAGATTGTGGTGCTGGGGCTGATGGCAGTGTGGAGCCTACGCCCAGGGGAGTGGTGGCAGCATGTACCTCAGGTGGGAAGCGTGTGGGTGTGAGGGAGGGTAGGGAGAGACCCTCCCACACTCCCCTCCTCCCTTACTCCCCCCTATGACACGCAGCCCTGGCAGGAAGCAGGGGCAGCAGCAGCGGGGAAGAGTGGAGGGACTCTCGTGCTTGGCACTGGTGCCTGGCTCCAGCCAGCGCTACACATGGCAGTAAGGAACACAGCCCTCGCCAGGCCATCTGTATCACCGGTGCTCCTCTCACTCGCATAGTGCAGGAGGGAAACCCCAGGCACTGGAGCCAGCTAGGGTGGGGAAGGCAGCCAGCTCTAGCACCTGGGGCTTCCCTCCCCTGCAGGGTGAGTGCAGGGAGCACTGGCAATAGAGACTGCCCAGTGTGGGCTTCACGCCTTGCTGACATGCAGCGCTGGCCAGAGCTAGGTGCCAGCGCCCCTAGTGCCCCTGCCTGGTGCTGCGCTATGGCGGAGGAGATTCTCCCCACCCCTCACACCTGACAAATGTCACCCCCACACTACAGTGTTGCCTGTGCTGACTGCAGGAAAGGACAGTGGTCCAGAGACCAGTGTGTTCCAGAGCCATCCACCCACATCCTACAAATGCCACACAACCCACAAACATACCTTATCCCACCCCCCACACACACAGCCACACCCCCTCACAAACTCCCCCTATACACACCCCCACTCCTACCATACAGACATCACCACCACATCCCACCATACACATCTACACCCACACCCCCCCATATCCCACCATACACCTCCCACACACACACACCCCACCATACACACACCCCTATCCCCCATCGTACACACATACACCTCACACACCTAACCGTTCATACACATATACACACCTACCACTACACACACACACGCAATATTTTTGAGTTATTATGCAATCCCCTCTATATACAGTACACAAACACAAATCTTGACAAAACTATTTTGTGTGATAAAATATGTTATAGTAGGTGTTTGACTTTAGTGTATGATTTGGTTTTTTTCTGGCTCTGAGATGGCACCCCACCCTCCCAAAAGGAATACATCCGTGGGCAAGAGGAGGGATTTCCAGTAGTAATGGTCAGGGGTTAGGGGGTGAGCCTTCCAGTTTGAAGATGGTGACCAGGGGGTGTGGCAACTGTCAATGGGCGGGGCTACCCATGCAGCCCTTGACAGCTCACCAAACCTCATTAAGCAGCCCTCCACCTGAAATAATTTCCTAAGGGATCTGCAAAAGATTTCTATGATCAATCAAAAATATGTGAATATCCACCTCCAGTCAAAAATTTTTAGTGGTCTGCAAATGAAAAAAGTTGAAAAGCACTGGTCTAGTACAATGGTAACAATTCTTTGGTTGAAATTGAGATTAAGGGCCCCATTACACTAATTTTAGGTGATTTCTGGAGCTCTTAACCCCTGGATTTGCTGCACATTAACACCTTTTAAGTGGTTGCACTTATAGTTTCACAGTGCTCAGGGTTGGGAGGGACCTAAACAGATCATCAGGTCCAACCCCCTGCCATGGCAGGAACGAGTGTGGGGTCATAACACCCCAGCCAAATATTTGTCCAGCCTCCTCTTGAAGACCCCCAAGGTAGGAGAGAGCACTACCTCCCTTAGGAGTCTACTCCAGAGCCTGGGAGCCCTAAGTGTAAAGTAATGTCTCCTGATATCCAGCCTGAACCTTCTCTCTAATGATTTGTGGCCATTATTCCTAGTAACCCCAGATGGTGCCCAGGGGAACAGAGCCTCCCGCAATTCTCGCTGGCCCCCCGTGGTGAGTTTGTAAACGGCCACCAGATCCCCTCTCAGCCTTCTCTGGTGGAGGCTGAGTAGGTTCAGGCCCTTCAGCCTCTCTTTGTAGGGCCTGACCCACTGCCCTTTGACCATGCAAATGGCCTTCCTCTGGACCCTCTCAATGCTAGCCACATCCATCTTGAAACGTGGCACCCAGAACTGGACACAGAACTCCAACTGCAGCCTGACCAACACCACATAGAGGGGAAGGATCACCTCCCTGAACCTGCTTGTGATGCATCTGTAGATGCACAACAAGGTGCGGCTAGCCTTGCTGACAGCTTCCTTGCATTGGCGGCTCATGTTTATCCTGGAGTCAACAATGACTCCAAGATCCCTTTCTGCCACCGTGTTGACAAGAAAGGTGTACCCCAGCCTTTAGGTGTGTTGCTGGTTCCTTCTCCCTAGATGCAGTACCCTGCACTTGTCTGTGTTGAATTCCATCCTATTCTCATCCGCTCACCCTCTGTAACCTGCCTAGATCTAGCTGGATTCTGTCTCTCCCCTCCAGCTTGACCACCTCGCCCCACAGCTTGGTGTCATCAGCAAATCTGGACAGCATTCATTCCACACCCACAGCCAGACCGCTGATAAAGATGTTGAACAGTATAGGCCCCAGGACAGAGCCCTGGGGGACTCCCTTGCCCACATCCCTCCAGGTCAAAAACAACCCATCCACCCCCACTCTCCGGGTGCGACCATCTAGCCAATTTGCCACCCATCTGACTGTGTAGGCATCAGTGCCACAGTCATCTAGTTCTTTTAAGAGATTGTGGTGGGAAATAGTGTCAAAAGCCTTCTTAAAGTCCAGGAAGATGACATCCACCTCAACACCCTTGTCCAGGGACTTTGTGACCTGATCATAAAAGGAAACCAGGTTAGTCTGGCAGGACCTGCCCTCAATGAACCCATGTTGGCTGCCCCTGAGCATTACCTCCCCTGCCGGGCCCTTGCAGATGCGCTCCTTGATAATTTTCTCAAAGGTCTTCCCAAGGACCAAGGTGAGACTAACTGGCCTATAGTTACTCGGGTCTTCCTTTCTCCCCTTCTTGTAAATGGGGACCACATTCGCCCTTTTCCAATCCTCTGGTACCTGGCCAGAGCCCCACGAGCACTCATAAAGCTGTGCCAGGGGCCCCGCTATGACCCCCGCCAATTCCCTCAGCACCTTCTGGTAAAGAGCATCTGGACCTACTGATTTAAATACATCCAGCCCCTCCAACTATTCCCTAACTAGGTCATCCCTGACCCTAGGCATGGCAGTGCCTCCCCTGGGTCTGTCCGTAGTCCTAGTGGGGGAAATGTCCTGGTCCCTGTTCAAGAATATGGAGGCAAAGAATTCGTTAAAAAGGTCAGCTTTTTCATTAGCTGCAATCAACAGATTGCCAAGCCTGTCCTGTAGGGGCCCCATGTTCCCCTGTGCTTTTTTACTTCCTATGTATTTGAAAAAGCACTTTTTGTTATCCCTAATTCTGGTTGCTAGCCCTAGCTCCATCTCTCCCTTGGCCTTCCTAACAGCCTCCCTGGAGTCATGAGCAATGAAGGTGTAATCCTCCTTGGTGATAAACCCTTGCTTCCACTGTTTGTACGTCTCCTTTTTTGCCCTCAGGCATTCCTGGATGCTTTTGCCGAGCCATGGGAGCTTTTTAGCACTCCTGCCCCCCTTGGTGCTCATTGGGACTGACTCCCTTTGAGCTTGGAGGATCGTCTCCTTGAGGAACAACCACCAGTCTTGGACTCCCATCTCATTGAAGCTGTTATTTGGTTTAAAGTTATGCCACTCCAGGTCAGGGTTATCTCTAGTCCGCCTAATTTTGCTCCTGTTCCATGAAGATGTGTCCACTCTTCACAGCTTTTCTGCTCAAATTGAAGTCCTCCAGTATCCCAGGATGCAGTGGCCTCTCCAGAGGTGCTCACCCCTCCTGCTGACTTGTGTTTGAAACTGTGCCCACCCCTGCGCTCTGCTGCAATGTGTTTGCTTTCCGGTGCCTGCCCCCTCCGAACCTGGACACATGCCCTCGTGGGGCCAGGTGGCTAGAGCAGGGTAGAGCTTGGCAGGTGCAGTGTAGCAGCCTGAGTCCAGTTCTCCCTGACTCCATGCTCTGCCAGGATGTGCAGGGTCCAGCCACCAGCTCCCCTTGCCTAGCTCACTTGGCAGCAGCCATGGTTGGCAGGCACCTGAAGCCCCTGAATCCCCTGTAGCAGCCGGGTGGCTCTAGGAACAGAGTGCAGGGCTCAGCACTGCCCATTTAAGCTGGGGCTGCACAGAGCAGGCAGGGAGACTGTGCTGCTCACAGCTGCCATCCAAGCCCAACAGAGAGTCCCGTCCCTGTATCACCCCCTACCATGTTCCCATACAGCTGGGCCCAAGCTGGGCCAAGAGAGAGAGCTCCAAGGCTGTAGCACTGGCTTTGCTCAGCAGGAGCAGCAAGCCTTCTCATCCTGGTCATGGGGGTTTGCAGGAAGAGGACTTCCTGCCCCCACCAGGCTTTAGAAGCAGCTGTGAGCAACACAGCCTCCCTGCCTGCTCTGTGCAGCCTCAACCCGGTCAGACAGTGCCAAGCCCAGGCTTCCTGCCTGGAGCCGCCCAGCTGAAACTGGTGGGGAGGGGACTCAGGGGCTTCAGGCCCCTGCTACCCACAGCCAGTTGAGCTTGGCAGGAGTAGCCAGCAGCTGGACCCTGCACAGCCTGGCTGAGCTTGGAGTCAGGAGGGACCAGTCTCAGACTTCTGCACTGCAGCCACTGAGCTCCACCCTGCTCCAGCCTCCTGGCCCCGCTGCAGTGTGTCCAGGTCCTGGGAGCAAGATCCTTTTTTTTTCTCCAGGGTTTGCTGCCACTAGGCTTCTCCAAGAAACCTGATCCTTTTTGGAGCTCAGGTGGCACCCAGCTGGCTAATGGCGGCTCCAATTGGGGCAGCATGGGGGGGCGGGCTCTGGAGAAAAACAGTGTCTGGCAGTTTGGAGCTGAAGCAGCATGCCAGTTTAGCCAGCAGTGAGAGGCACCGCAGCTGTCGGGCTCTCTGGGAATGTGACACATTCTGCCCACCAGTAGCACCAACAAGTTGGTCCTGCCCCTAGCTCCTCTGTTCACCAGACCTGTAGTGGCAAATCACAGCTGTGCAGGTGAAAGACAGGCAGTGATGGTTTTTCACCCTACAGTGTGACGGGTGCATTAAACAGAACAACACTAAGCCGATTAACCTTTGTTTGGCTTACAGCATAATAAGGTGTAACAAGGCCTTTACTTGTACTCTGATAGAAGAGCCATTGCAATGTAGGCAGGATAGAAAGAGTTCAGAAGGTATTCATTCTTGCAATGAACAGGTGTGCTGTAAACCACAGTTAAATACCAGACAGGGTGTTTTCCACAATCTCAATATAAAAATACAAAGAAGTCAAGTGATCTTTAGCTCTGAGAAATTGTTAGTAAGAAAAGGTCTGAAAAGTGCATGCCGTGTTAAAATGTGCAACAAAATGCTTTCTCAGGTCACTTGTATAAATGGTCACTCTTAACAATTAGAGTAATAAGCATTTCCTTGCTTGAAGTCCTGTTTGTGTAGCAGGCTGCTCCTCTCTGATAATTTATGTTCCCTCTTATCATTAGAACTCTGTTCCGGACTAGCCTCACAGAGGAAGGCTAAAATAGAAAACCACACCCCAAAATAGCAAATTGACTTTCAGCACTTGGAAGGTCCCATGCCAAAATATCTCTGTTTATAAAAGAACAGAATATTCTTTGTTTTGATCTGCACCTCAGATTAGTGCATAGAAGTGAGGCATTTGGAACAAGCAACTTTGGCTGTAGTTGGCAATCTTAAATAATTAAGGAAGAATTTGAGCTGCATCTGTCTCCCAGAGGGCTGCAATCTTTTTAACTTGATGCTTTTCATCTCATATTGTCTATGTGAAACCTTATCAAAATTGTTCAGTAGCTTCAGATCCTTTCTAAATAGGACAGTCTCAGAATACTGTTCTATGCAACTTGGTGAGAAAATTGCTGCTAACTGAAATGCTGGAGTCTAACTGGAAAAAGCTGTTTCTGAGGGGTGAGGCCAATAAATAGCAGAGCAGCATAAGACATGTTCAATTCAACCATTTACTCTTCCATAGACGGAGCAAAGCTCTGCTTTTGTTGCTTGAACAAACCCTAATTATCTTGAATTAAGGGCAAAGGAAAATGATATTGGGAAAGGCACTACAAACTGACTATGTTTAGAGGTTTGTCAGCTGGTCATATTTGGTGTAGCACTGATTTATTTTTAATCATATACATTGCCAGTCTTGCTTGCTCTGGCTATTGTTAATGGTTTATATGGAGTATGATTTAAAAGATTTTACAGTTCCTTTTTAAAATGATGTCTTTTAATGCAGCATATCTGCTCTGTACCTATCTAGAACTGCATGTGTTTATTATGTGAATAAATAGGTTACAACTGTCTTGTAGAGCCAATATTATGAACTGGAATATTCCTAGCAACAGAATAGCTTACTAAAATCCACATGGGCAAATTCTCTAGTTATACCTTTGCCATCAGTTATGGCACTGTTTTGGTTTAATTATAGCTGAGGACAAAAAATTGGCCTACTTGCTATCTATTATTAGTGATGACCAGACAAGAAAGAATCCATCTTGAATTCTGTTCTCAAGTTGAAGTAAGACTAGCAGTTTAATACATCATTTCAGTTATCTCAATTATTCCAAAGCAAAGAGAGGTATAGTATGATAACAGAAGAGCTAGTGTCATTCCATAGAACAGAATATGCAGGGAGGTGATATTTTATTTGCGGTAGATTTTAGCACAGTATTAGAATGCAAAACGCAGCTCAAATCTGGGTAGCCACATGCCCCTGCAAACCATTTGCTGCCTTGATCTGCAGCTTTTCAAATGCTTTGAAATTCTGAAACCTTTAGAGCAGCTGCCAGCTTCTTTCCTGTTACCTGGATACTTTTGACTGTATTCTTCTTTTGATGTGGTTTGTTTTTATTGTAAGCATGTCCCTACCTCACTTCTAAGAGCTCAATTTACTGTTTCACAATGGAAAGTGAGGGACATTTTTAAAAGGATGTGGAGAAGTTAGAGAGTGTCCAGAGGCAGGCAACAAAGATGATCAGAAGCTTGGAAAGAAAGTCATATGTGGAGAGGCTGAAGGAGCTAGGCTTGTTCAGCTTACGGAAAAGGTGCTTAAGAAGGGACATGATAGCAGTTTTCAAATACGTGAAGGGCTGCCATAAAGAAGAGCAAAACCACCTTTTCTCTCTTGCTGCAGAGTGGAGGATGCAGACCAATAGCTTGAAGCTGCAGGAAAGTACACTCAGTTTGGATACCTGGAAAAAATTCTTCATGATTAAAACAGTGAGGCAGTAGAACAGACTGCCTAGGGAAGTCGTGGGCTCTCCATCACTGGAGGTGTTCAAGAAGAGGTTGGACACCTGTGGTCAGGAATGATCTAGGCATAGCTGTGCCTATTCTACCATGGGTATTCCCCATGCTTCTGGGCTTTGCTGGTTGCTCTTACTCCTGCCCCCACCCTTTTTCTGCTATATGTGTCAAGGTGTTTTTAGGCCTTCCCACAGGCGTTGAGTGTTGCCTACAGCCAAGTCTAGGACTTTGACTGGGATGTGCCAATGCTCCTGCTGGGACCAAAGCCACAGGTTCCTGGCTAGGGGGTCTTGCCTCTAACTTCAGGGTCAAACTGATCACCTTTTTGGGGGTTCAGGAAGGAATTTTACCCCATAGTCAAATTGCTATAGACTTTTTTTTGAGGGGGGAAGGGTTGCCTTCCTCAGGGGGCAGGGGGCATGGCCCTTGACCTGGGACCTCTTGAGTGCATATTGACAACATTATAGAACCAGGACATTGGCTGCTTTGATTCACCTGCTTTACCTGTGGCAGGCTAGGGTGTTAGGTCTATGCTGAGTCACAGCTGATGGTGGTCTTATGTAGCATGTAGTATTTAGATTATGGTTGTATGGAGTGATTTGGATAACGATGATCCTGCCTCAGGCAGGGGGTTGGACTAGATGACCTCTGGAGGTCCATTCCAGCCTGACTTCTCTATGACTAGTATTCTTGCACCAGGCTTGAAAGGCCTGTGTTTACAGGAACCTGAAATTTGCCTGCTGGTGCTTTGCAATCTGTATTCTAAGGAAGGTATTTTGGGATCATGCAATCACTTTGGAAAGAACTTTTTCACCACCTATTCTCAGTGCTTGTTGGTGACATGTGAAATCAGGTGGTCTACACTGACATGGAATGATGGTTTTCATGTCAAGACACTGCAACAGAGGAAAATCCTAATCTCTCTGAAGGCATATGGCGGGTATTCCCTACCCTCTTCTTAAACCCAACCATTGTCTGTTGCTTTCCTCACCTCAGAGATGGCTGCAGTTCAGTCATCTTAATGAAATAACAGTTCATTCTAGAAGATGATCATTATCATTGACACCGGTCTCAATTAATCAGTATGGTGTATTGTGTATACATATTGTTTATGTACCCAAAGGACCATATTGGGACTAGCTACATTTTCTAAACTAATACATTCATGTCATTATCTAATTAGAGAAATATTTTTATAAATTGTTGTCCACCTTAAGAAGTTACCACTTCACTGTGCAGTAACTGCTTTCAGCAACAGAGTTCTTCAGTACCTCAGGTACTTCCCCGCAGAAGTTGTCCAGGTATGTCTTTAGCTTTTCTGCAAAAGCTTTGGTGGGCTGTATGCAAGAGAAAAAGTAAACTGCTTGCTCTATGTAAATTCTCAACAATGACTTGCTTGTATGTAATTCTGAGATCACTGTCTGATTAAGAGAGAACCATGCAGGTTTCTACCTGTTTTCCCTAGCATGAAGTCATGTTATCTACCACATTGAGCTGCCTGTGATAACAAGTTGAACAATGCTGAAATTCAGGCCTCAAACCTTAATGCCATATGGTGGAATATTAAACTCCAAGTACTGTTTATCTAAAGAGTTCATTTCACAATATATGTCAATGGTAATAAGATAGACTATAGTCTGTTTTTCTTATATATGGCTTTTCTTATGCAAGCTGCATCATCTTATGAATCTGCTTTTCTAAGAAATTAATAACTTTAATTCATCACTAAAACTGTTCAGGAAGGAATTGTAGGCCAGCTTTCAATTCTAACAAATGTCATTTAGAAACCTGCAAATGTGTCTTCTGTCCCATGACATTATTTGCCTTTACATCTCCCACTTGCAGCCAGCAGTTTTCTCCCCATAGCATGGGGAAATCTGTAGCAAAACCACAGTCAGCTGATTATGTTGTGCTTCAAGGCCTCAATCATACAACTATGTAACTTCATGTTAGCAGTCCAGTGGATGTTAGCAGTTCAATGAACATCTCTTGGGTTTAAAGTTGTCACACACATGTTTAAAGGTTTAGGGTAATGAAGCAGCTGCTACTTATCAAAACGCTTTAAAACTAATTTCTCAGCCATTACAAAATACAACAAATAATTTAAAAAACTATGGCATAGTTTAGGCAAATACCATCATGAACGTATCTGGGTTTTTCAAAGGAGTCTAAGGGAGTTATTTGGCTCCCCTAAAAATCCCAACCTATGTTTTATTATTTTTAGAATTTTTTTTTTTCTGAATTTTTCAGTTTTTAGAAATGATTTTTTCTAATTACAAAAAATAAATGGGAAAAATAGATGCGAGAGTTTATACACACATGTAAAAGTTAGGCTAGTCTCTTTTATATGTGTGTTCCTGTGTGTGCACATGTCTATGTGCATGCACGTGCGTGCGCACACACACACGCACACGCGCACACACACACACACACACACACACACACACACACACACAATCCTATCCATTCTATTCCTGCTGGCTTGTGCAGCTTCTCTAGAGCTCTGTCAGATACCTCTGAAGTATCTTAGGCAGACAAGGTTCTTTGGGTGAATCTGATATCTTTTATCAGACCAACTTAAATAGTTGGAAAACAATTTTTAAGCAAGCTTTCATGTTCAAAAACCCTTGGTTGGGCTGAAAAAGTTTCAGCAGTTGGTGTGTGCTCTTCCTGGATGGAATGAAAAGTCAAGAAGCTAGAGGCTGGGCTGGTATGCATACAAGATGCATACACCAACTGCTGAAACTTCCTTAGCCTGACGAAGGGTTTTTGAACCTGAAAGCTTGCTTAAAAATTGTTTTCAAACTATTTGAGTTGGTCTAAGAAGATATCAGATTCACCCAAAGAACCTTGTCTGCCTGTGTCCTTAGACCAACACGCTACAACCTACACCCCGTCTCAAGTGTCTTTACGCTTCTGGCCGGATATCAAGTGTCTGCAGAACAGTGTTATAAAGATAACATTTTTACCTACTTATTCCTTTTTTTTAACATGGGAAAGTGTGACCAGTGTTTGGACCCATCAAAGTATGCAACAGTTAGTGACTTATGCTTCCTGTCCTGTGACTCACTCTGTTGGGGACTTTGGACTGTTGTCTGTGACAGCAGCCAGTTTTGCTTATTATTTATCCTAATGGGTGTTTCTTACAACAGTCCCGAGTATTTTAAATGTTTTCTTTGCCATAGGAAATGCAAACCATTCAAGACAGGCTTCAAATATTTCTTTGACTGAAATACAGTTAGCTTATGTTTATTTACTTGAGCAAACCCCAAAGAAAGCGATTTATCTTAGTCAATATTTTTTTTAATTTCTAATGTTAGGCCTCTTAGCCTCTAATATTTTCTACGGAAACTGCTGGTGCCCATCTCTTCTGAAATGTAAGTCTAAAATTTACACACCTGAATATGAACTATTTGATCCTCTGAACTTCTAAAAATCAGTTTTAGTTTCAACTAACCTAACTATTAACAGTCATAGTTGAGAATCTTGGTCTACATCTTCTGACATCACCTTAAGCTTAAAATGTGGGATTTGTAAAAGTAAATTTCGGAAATGAACTTTTAGACTTAAAAATATATATATATTGTAAAGAGTATTGTATATAGTATCCTTATATTTATTAAAGGATAAAGCTCATACTGTTAAACTAAGCTGTCTGGAGTCTTGATAGGCTGAATATTCAGCTTCTGCTCCTCCCTTTCCCACCTACACAGTGTCTTGTCTCTTTCCTGATTTGTATTATTTTGTGGTTGCTTGTAATGTTGCCTGAGTCACCAGATAGGTGTTTTCCTCCTGTTTTAAGCCCTATACAAGTCACACTGCAATCCTGTTAATTTTTTTCTTGATTTCCCTGAGGGTTGGTGCCTTATTAGAGCCAGCTCAATGTTTAACTAATGTTTCATTGGTAGGGTTGAAAGGGAAAGTGGAGGAGGGTGGGAAGGGGAACGTCACAGATGATGGGGGAGGAGGAGGGCAATTTGTACCTCCTTAAAAATCTTGAGTGCTGAGAGACAGGTTAGGACTGCTTCAGAGCTTCTTCGCAAATGCTCAGCCTGCTTACCTGGGGCCAGGATGGAAGAAGCAAGTGGAGTGCTGAGGAAGGGCTTCCTCGTTAAACGGGTAAGGGCACAGCTAAGACAAGAGTCCAGCTTTCTTACCATCTTGAAATGCTTTCTAAATATATAACTACCTCACTGTTGCTTCTGAAGTTAGTCTGATAGAGTTAGATATAGGGCACTTAGGCCATATCCAATGCAAGTGTTCAAAGTTTGGGTCCCTTTGCTATTACCCCATCTTTACAATGGAGGTCTATTTCTGAAATATGCAAACCCCTTTTAAAATTGTAGAAATATTTTAATTATAACCACAGCACAACTAAAGTAAATGAATTTAAAGGGTTAACCTCCCTGATTCTGCTTCCCTAAACCAGTGTTTTCCTAGAGGGTGGAGGGAAAAAAATTGTTATCAAAAAACTAACATTGGACACACCTCAGCAAATTATGTGGAAGCAGTAGGATGGGATAGGCTTGAAGGTAGGGTGAAGAGAGATGCTCCTAGAGGAGACTGACAGCCTCTTTCCTCTGGCACTGGCTTCCACAACCTGTGCAAGGGGACTACAGAGAGGGAGAAAGAGAGAGGTTTTATAGAGGTACAGAGCAAATCTGGTCCCTTTTTTATCATGACTATGACTGTGATCCATTTTGAAATAGGCAATCTATTACAGGCTTCAGCTGTTATCATTATCTGTCCCCATAGGGCTTGACCCTGACTGATAGTGGAGAACAGAACTTTTTACCAGCACCAGTAGCTTCTTGGTACTAAGGCACTATCTCAGTTTCTTAATAAAGGAGCTATTTGCTGTGTGCCAACCAGCCATTTTTGGACAGAGAAGCAGAACAACTTGCAGTTTTTCCTGAGTATCTTCTAGCACAAAATAGTTTCCAGCAAGAACAACAATTTCATGCAGGCATTTGTTGTTATTTCTGGTGGAAAAAACAAAATGAGGTGTTTAATTTTGGAGGGGTTTGACCAGAGGTGAAGCATTTTGGATTCTTGAACTGGCACAAAACATTACATTTATCAAACAAGTGCACTTCCATCTTGTGGCATGTTTTCTGATGGGTTTCATAGTAGGTAGGGTTGGAAGGGATCTGAGCAGATCATCAAGTCTGACCCCCTGCCATGGGCAGGAAAGAATGCTGGAGTCAAACGACCCCGGCGAGGTGATTGTCTAGCCTCCTTTTGAAGACCCCCAGGGTAGCAGCGAGCACCACTTCCCTTGGAAGTTGGTTCCAGATCCTAGCCACCCTGACTGTAAAGTAGTGCCTCCTGATGTAATGTAATGTATCTCAAGCTCCCATTCTCCTGCATGGACTGAGCTCTGTGGGCAAACTGCACCTTCCATGATGCAAGAATTTTCTCTCTGAGCAGCATGGTGCATTGTGGACTCTGGCTGCATAATGAAGGGAAAATGACGGCACATTGAACTACAACTTCATGACAGAATGCACCGTTACAGGGAAATATGGTTTAAAGCAGGGGTGTCAAACTCACTCCAGGCTAGATCCAGACCACAGGGACTCCTCTTAGGCCAGATCTGTGGGGCTGCATTTGTGTGACACCATGGGTCCACAAGTGTGTGGCTGCACAGAGCCACATTTGTGCAGCTCACAGCTGGGGGCATGCATCCATTAGAAGATAGAGGCATGTGGCAGTGCAGAGCCCTGGCTGGGCAGCAGCATGGAGCAGGGGGTGTGCAGCAGCATGGAGCTGCATTTGTCCAGAGCTCTGCACTAGTGCATGCCCTGGGCTCCACACTATACAAGTGCAGCTCTCTGCAGCCACACACCCTCAAACCTATGCTGCCACACCTGTCTGGCACTGCCAACCAGCCCAAGCTCCATGCCACTGGGCAGCAGCATGAAGCTATATTTCTGCAGCTGCGTGTCCCCAGCTCTGTGCCTGGGGGCATGTGGCAGTATGGAGCCAATGGGCAAGACACTTCTGGTAGCCCATCAAACCACTGGTGGGCCAGACACAATGGTTCCATGGGCCAGATCGAGCCCACAGGCTGTATGTTTGGCAGCCGTGGTTTAAAGATTTGGACTGGATGCCCTGCGGGGCAGAGCTGTGCTGCTACCCAGCATGTCCACAGGTGATGGATAGTGGAATGACAGTCAGGGAAGGTTAGCTGTGAAATAAGCAGGGGTAACTCCGATGAATTAAGCAGTTATGGACCAAGCAGTAGCAGCACCACCAGAATGTGGTAAGGACAGCAGATGGCAATGCTTTCCTTCCTGAAAAGCTACATATATCCTTTGACCGCATTGTGATAAAGCAAGTACAGGTTCCACTATAATAAGTCTGCCCAGCCCCTAGCCATGGGCCCACAAGTCCTCAGTGGTGGAGCAGGCAGAAGAAGTTAAGAGTCTTAATGTCTGCAAAGGGAGATGAAGGCTGCAGTGGAATGAGATCCCCAGTTGTCTTGGTCTCTGCCATTGGATCAAGGCCCTGTTCTGTCAAGAGCCATCTGGAAGCTGATGTGCAGCAGCTTCTCCACAATAAAAGAAGTAATGCACAGATGTCTTCCATCAAATCGGCGGCAGACAATCATCCTTGATTGCAAAAGAAGAAAGATTCTGAATCCAATTTTTTTGTGAACATTGAAATATTCAGTTAAGAATTCCAAAGTATTTATCATTGTCTAATAGGCTTTTTTTTTAATCTTGTCATTTTGCAAATAAGTTTGATATTTTAAATATTGTTCCAAAAACAAATGTCAAAACATTCTGTCCCATTTTCTCTGGGACAGAAATCCCAATTTTCAGTCAGCATAGGTGTCATTGGTCTAGAGACTATTTACCTGATGTGAATGAATAGAGCAGTCATTTTTTCTTTGCCAGGGGAAGAACTGAGTAGAAAAATCACTGGGGTCTGATGGTAGCCTTCAGCAGGGGGAAAGCAAGTATGTATGGACAATAGAGCTGGGTAGGATAAGAGGAAGAAGGAGAAGGAACAGAGATGGAGAAAAGTGATATGGGGTCAAGCAAAAAGGCTGATGTGGTGTAAAAGATTTATGGGGAAGAGAGGAGAAGCACAGGTGAAGAATTAAGAACAAATATAAGGCAAATCAAGTGAGAGGTAGAAACTATGGAGAGAGAATGACTTCCTAAGGGGGAAAAGTGCCAGCAAAGGAAGAAAGGAGAAAATTGTTTGGGGGGGAAAAGTTAATTGAGAGAGCCCACAGGCAGTGAAAAAGAGCAAGGGAGTGAGAGTGAAAGATGAGAAGCCACAAAGCCCAGCAATTAGATTTTTGCTTAGCCTGAGCAAGATGTCACTAGTCTTAAAGGCAGGTTAAAAAAAAAAACTGTAACAGAAGTTTTCAACGGGAATCATATTCCCCTCTGCCCCTAGAGAATGAATGAGCCTTCATTCCTGCTGTGACGGGACCTTACATGTTCCACTCTATCAATTCACGAGCATCAGGACCTCCATCTCCCATAAAAATGTGAAGTCAGATCCCTTGCACCAGAACTAACACCCCAGGACAGGACCTAGCATGTCTATGCCAGATCCTCCCCACCCCTTGGCAAGCTGTTGTTTAGCCACCATAGCAAAAAAATAGCCTTCAGGCTCCAGTTATTCACAGCTGTGACTAAAAGGGGTGGGTTTTTATGCATAATAGCCCTAGAGGCAGTAGCAGTCACCACTCGGGTTCCAATAAAAAGATCATGTAGGAAAGAACATTGTGAGCAGGTTAGTCACAGAAGATGAGAGACAGATACAATATGACTAAAGCCCCAATTAGCAGTGTTGTCGGGGAAACTGTGTAAACCAGGAAAAACCCCACTGCCCAACTGCAAGTTCTCAGGGCTTCTTCTAACCTTATATGCTACCACATGCCAGAGTGATTGACAGAAAATTAAACTGATATGTACTCCTTGAACACCAGGCAGAAACTCCACAGATAATAGCTCCCATTGACTTCAGGCTCCAGTTCAATACGATAGACCTTCCTCCCTATTCCTGATGCTGTAGACCAAAGGATGCCTATGAATGGCAGTTCCTCTGAATCATTCATCTGAGCTGTGCTTCTGGAAGTAAAATGCTTGCCATCAAAGAGGAGGCTTATTCCAGGGAAATATCTGATCTCTTTTGCTCAATAATTTTATAAAATCAGAGGAAATACTTTGTCAAACAAGATGATGGTTTGTGTCTGAACTCCTGGATTTCTGCTGGTGGTACATTTCTAAAGATTTCCAGGTTAGAGAGGTGGCTGAACACAAATAAATGAAGTAAACTGAACAAAAAACAAGGTAGGCAATTGTTTTTTAACTCAAGTGTAATAATTATAAATATTCTTAAAAGATATTGAAAAGAGCTCAGTTCAGAAAACAAAGTTCTGAGTAGGCCCAGGGATCTCCGCCGTAGGACTTTTGTTAAGGGGCTTTGCTGAAATTCCTGGATAATGGTCCTCACTGGTTAAGCCTGCAACCTTGCTGGTAGGGTTATTACGACATTGTACATAATAGACATTATGAAGAGAGTAGTGAGTATGCATATCATAATGATAACGGCACAATGCCTTTAATGTAAAACAGAAGTGGGTAGAGAGAAACATGTTTCTCTCACATCTGTATCTCTACTAATCATGGGAATTTCTTTTCCTGCAGGGTCACATTGTCCATAACTGGAAGGTAAGGTGGTTTGTTCTGCTGCAGGACAAGCTGCTATATTATAAAATTGAAGGAGGCAGGAAGGAACCACCTCCAAAGGGCAGGATCCTCTTGGACGGTTGCACTATCACTTGCCCGTGCCTGGAGTATGAGAACAGACCGGTATGTCTGGAAAAAATAGATGGCATCCTTTTCTTTTCCTTTAGTTTCTCCCAGTCTTTTCCTGTTCTTGACTTTTTTAATCTCTTTGTCCCTCATCACCCTATATACTCTCTAAAACTGGGCCCAGCTGATACTAAGCGACCTTTCAGCAGTGTGGGACAAGTCAGGATCAGATGTTGTACTGCATTTCTTCATGCTGTCTCTGATTCCCACTCCTGTTGGCAAAGTCATTCTCCAAACGCACTAGTTCAGATATGGAACCATGTATTTAAAAACAAGTCTGCATATGGGAGATGTGGGCATAGATGAAAATGCCTCAACTTATTCCACTAAGGAGAACAAGGGAAACTTTCAGCAGCAGCCAATTCCTGTTAGAAAACAAATAAAGGAAGCAGATTAAGCTGGCTGCTAGCCCACATATGCAGGACAGGGCAGTGCAGGGCAGGGAATGAAATACAGAAGATGCAATCCTTGAAGAAAATTAAAGAAACTATACCTCCTTCCTCTTCTTCACCCCCTCTGTGTTTTACTTTGCTCTTCTTGGAGTGTCTCTGTCTCCCTCCAAATGAAATAAGTTGGTTTAATGCTTATGTATGATGCTTAGCCTGAACTGTATGTCAATAAATCCCTCATTAGAATGATTGTAGTAATGGCTTTTGGCTCTTACCAGGTTAGGGTGAATTGGAGGTTCCTAAGATCCTTGCATTCTCCAATGTTTGGCTGGTCTGCTCACTCAAATACAGCGGCTCTATGCCACAGACATTTCTTGGAGCTAAGCAAAAATCTGCAAAACAAATTTCCAAAGATCCCTTCAGAGTTGATCTGGGGCTGGCCTCCCTCTGGCCAAGGACTGACCAGGATTCTGTGTAAAATCCAGCAGGCCGCCTTATTTGTCTCAGGTGGCACTAAGGAAGGTGGAGCATTCCTAGTTGATTATAAATGCTATTACTGTTTCTCTGCCCCTAGCTGGTAATTAAACTGAAGACAAAAACCAACACAGAATATTTCCTAGAATCTTGCTCCAGGGAAGAACGGGACTCTTGGGCTTTGGACATTACAGGAGCCATTCATGCTGGGCACCCAGTGCAGGTTCAACATCTTCACAGAATGAAGAACTCCTTCAAACTACCCTCAAACATCAGTCTTAAGTAAGTGTGCAGTTTCCTGCCCTGTAATACTTCATGCAGCCACAGAGCTACATAGTCTACACAGGTACCATGGAACCCAGATCATTTCTATCACTTAATTTGACAACCCAGTGTGAACTAAACGTGACATCCTCAGCTGTTTGCTGCAGATTTTACTTCAAAGAACCCAGTTTCTTCACTCAGCCAGAGCTCATCAGCAGTCCTATGCAGTGACTGGAGAATGGGTGCCCTTCGAAGTAAAAGCCACAGCAAACAACTGAAGGCCCTCAACTGCACTGCATAGGGTTTACTGCAGCTCTGTATGCCCTTGGTTACTTCACAAGCCCTCATCTTTGCAGGGGGTGGAAACTAACCCTGCTAAAAATTCTGTTTCTGTTGTATCACCCAATGCCAAAAGGGCCCAGGTAATCTCCTCCCAAAATACCTCTGCCATTTTGGTCCTGTATTGCTATTCAATCCAGTTGTGATCTGCAGTGCACCCTGTATCTTATGGCTGACCTGAGAACTTTCTAAGTCCTAGCATCACTAGTGATGTATGTAAACCTAGAATGTGTCGTGTTGGATTGAGTGTCAAAACGTGGTCTTTATTGATCATCATTCACTAATTAGGCAGGTGGCTGGTAAGATTTACAGAGCTATTATCTTTCTTTTGGAAGAATGACCAGAATCCATGTCATGGCTTTATGGAGGTCCAGATTTCTAGGGACTATTTCTACGGCTGCAAAAGATTTCAAGAGGTCATTTAGTCTAGGCTGCTACTCAGAATGAAAAGAAAATAACCCTGACTATAAAATAAATAGGTCCACAAAATAAATAGCTCCGACATAAATGTCTCACTCTAAGAATGTCTCACTCTTGAAACAGAAGGTCTCCAAGAGTCATTAAGCCTGTTGCTCTGTACCATGGGACTTCAGATGGGACATTTAATCCATTTTTCCTATGCTGTGCTTTGAAAGAAATGTTAGCATGGTGTCTAGTCTATTCCCCCATATTGGAGCAGAAAGTAGTTATCTATTCTTGAAATAATGCCCCTGCCTCTGAGGCAGTAAAGCATGTGGCCAATCCCCGTCTGTCCATGTAACACTGTTCTCCTTTGCTCTTTTACAGCCACATTGTGGACAAAATGCATGACAACAGTTGTGGAATTAAAATGACCCCCAATGTGGAACAAGGCAACACATACAAGGAGACCTTCACAGGTATGCAAAGCCCAGATAGCCATTCTTCCAGTGTCTGAGACTTTATATTGCAGAGAAAAGGAATCCATTGGAGAGAGCCCTTAGTTAGGGACAGATGCCTGTACAAGAGAATGTACTGGCCCATCTGAGCCCTGATTGCTTTGTTGTCCACTCTCTAGAAATATGAAAGTCAATATAGGATCCTACATCTTTGGTCAATCCTGTACATCAGCAGGATTTAGCTTCTAGGGCCTCCATGCAGAGGTCCAGTTTGGGGATCCTAGTCTTTATTAGATTATCATGCTAAAATGTAACCATAAGGTAGCAAATGCCACTAGCAACCTCAGGCCTGCATGTAAGCTGCATGGTTCACGCTGCCCTAACACTGTCACTGTTGCAAGGCTCAGCATTGACCTGTCTTTGCTATGATGTTAAAGCTAGAATGCATTGGGGGAGAGGGGCCAACAGGGATAGTGATCAGTCTGTCGGTCACTGTGATAGCTGTTTGAAAGCTGTCTTTCTGTTGGTAGGTTCTGCAGTGGTGGACTGGCTGATCTCCAACAATTTTTCTGCCTCTCGACTTGAGGCAGTCACACTTGCTTCCATGCTGATGGAAGAAAACTTCATCAGGCCTATTGGAGCCCGAAGCACTGAGGCCATGCGCAGTGGCAATCTAGCTGAGCAGTTCCTAGATGACTCCACAGCACTGTACCTGTTTGTAAGTGATGTGACTTCTAGCAGTGGCATCTCCCCATGTCTCGTGACATGCTTACTTTGGGGAGTGGTAAAAAGCATGTGGGGAGATCATTTGTATGTGTTAAATGGCAAAATATATATAGAAGGTGAAAATGGATTTGAAGAACAACGTAAAGATGAGAAGCTTTGGGATTTCTAATAGTGCCAATGCTTTTATTTTAATCAGAAAAGAATAACTATTTGGGTAGGGAAACACCTACCAGTTGAAAAATAAAGGATTTGAATGGGGACTCCTGCTGCAAGCTTAGAGAGCCTGTGCTTGAACTAACGGAAGATAGAAGGAGGCTTGGCTAAAAATTAAAATCATTGTGGTGTACATTTTGTGGTCTGTTGGTTGTTGTTTGTAATTGTATAACTGATGAGATATGCAACAGCAATGCAGAATTAGATATATTTATCTGGAAACAAAATAACATATTAACAACAGCCGTGTGCAAGATGAGAAAATCCATACAAAGGTATTCTGTATGTTATTTTACTAGTATTCACTGGAATTAACATTTTAAAAAGTTTTCCAACTATCACATTTTTTTTTCCCACTTGCAGGCTGAAAGCTATAAGAAAAAGACCAATTCTAAGGAAGACATGCACCTCAGCATCCTGGAATTAAGTGGAACAATTGTAAAACAAGGATATTTAGTAAAACAGGTAAATACAACTTTTGATTATCTTATTAAGAATCAAGACTCTGAGGCTACATTCAGGGTAAATATGAATATTAAGAGCAAGAATAAAGTGAGGTAGCTGCAGAATTATACCTTGTGTTAATACTGCAAAATAGAGAGCAAGGGTGGAAATGGGAAGGAAGTCTCTTTGTTTATAGAATGACATGTAAGAAAACAGTTGAACTCACTGCTGCACAATTCCATCTTGAGTATTACATGTGCCTCCATAGGGCATCATGCTAAAATGTAACCATAAGGCAGCAGGGGCCACTGACTACCTCAGAGCTGCATGCAAATTGCATGTTTTGCACTGCTCTAACATTGCCACTGTTACCTATTCTTCTGCCTCATACTTCTTGTAATCTGTTTTGTGGTGCTGTTAAAGACCTGTTGTATCATTGTCACAGAGCTGGCTGCATTTCAGTGCTGAGTGATTAATTTATACAGAAATAAATTCTATTCCTGCAAACAGTTACATGTATACATATAGTTGCTCGTGTGTTAAGTCCTATTGACTTCAAATGTAATTCTACCAATGGGTAACTGTTTGCAGGCTCCTAGTCTTCGTTTGTGAAAGTTAGACTCTGACACTTACCAAGAACAAACTGGTTTTTTAATCCTCGTGTTTCATACTGTAAATTAATCACCTGCACAAGGTGATGTCAGGCAGTGGGTTTAATGGGGTAGGGGAATCTCATTAAACCTATTGCCTGACAGTTGTTACAAGAGTGAGAGGTCTGTGAAATGGGGTGGACAGAAACACAAGGTTTGGAATCCCATTTGTCAGCTGAGCAAATAAATGTGTTCTGTCCTTTGCAGCCCTCTAAAATTGACAACTTTTACCTAAATCCTCCACAACTCCTTTCCTGCAGCAAGATCCTTTTTCCTCATAAAGCCCCTTGCCTTCCAGTTGCTGGCAAACCTACCCCTACTTCCAAAGGCGCAGCAGTTCTTTATGTGCTGGCATAGAACAAAGCTAGGTTCTGTGCCATTTCTTTTTCTTTCTAGCCTCATCATCATGTTCTGCTGCCTCCTGCTGGTTCCTAATCTCAGAGAAGAGTGAGGAATGACTAGTGGGTGGAGACTGAGTACATTAAGCAGAAGAAGTGGGGGCAGTTGAGACTTTAGGAAGGGGTTTTACCTGTCCCTGTTCCCTAGTGGCTCAAAATCCTCCTTTGAAGTTGTACACTACCTCAGGGACCTAATCATTCCAGAAGTTAGTCAGTGCTTCTTTATCAGCCGTTAACCTAATGTTTGACCTCTGTAAATGCCCATGGATTGGAACAGGGTCAGTGAAATATCAGATGTTTCTAAAATGATGCTGGAATAGTTTTATCCTGATGAAGAGAGGAAAATCCTATGCCTAGTCACATGGCTGTAAAACCCTAAGTACAGGGGAAGGCAACCAGGACTCACAGTAAAGATTATATCTTTTTTTAGACCAACACAATTTTTGCAAAACACTATTCTTTAATTGCAAGCTTTCAGGCACAAACACCCATCATCAGGCATTGAAGAAAAGATTATAAAAGTTCTCCTGGGTAGAAATGTAAGTTCATATTTCACAGGATTTCACAGAGGAGTCAATAGATGGAAAACTCCTCTGGGCAGTTTTTAGGTGGTTTGGAGCTTCTCGCCTGCTGTGAGGATCTGAAATATGAAAATAAAATATGAACTTTCATTTATACCCAGGAAAACCTTTACAGTCTTTTCTCCAATGCCTGATGAAGGGTGTTTGTGCCTGAAAGCTTGCAATTAAAGACATTTTTTTGCAAAAATCTTGTTGGTCTAATAAAAGATATCATATCTACTACAAGTCTTGATTGCCTTTTCCTCTAGACCAATACAGCTACAACCTAGATATTTAAGTACATGGGAGTCTGTTCAGCTTGCTGTGCCTGCTGGGAAGAAAGTCCCAATCTGGGTTTAGCAAAGGAGCAAAATTTCAGGTTTGACCTCTACCCTCGCCCTGTTAGCACCACTGTGTCCACTCTTGCCTGAAATGCAAAGCTTGTGCTCTTCATGTGAAGTGACATAAACTAATGGAAGTGCTTTCCAGGAGTATGTTTAAGGACTTCCAGGACCTTTAGTGAAAATGAGAATGTTAATTCTAGTTACATTTCTTCATTTCTCAGGGGCACAAAAGGAAAAACTGGAAGGTCAGGCGCTTTGTTCTGAGGTCTGAGCCTGCTTTCCTGCACTACTATGACCCCACCAAGGTAAGTCAGACTTTTTAAAGTTCCTCTAACGCAGGGGGTCAGCAACCTTTTTGAGCTGAGTACCAAAAATACCCACAACCTCGACTTTTAAGATATTGGCGTGCCAGGGGCAGATGGTGGAGGAGACACAAGGGGCCCAATCCTTATTGTGGCACTGCAGCCCTGGCCTCTTCCCTGCTGTCTGCCCTGAGGCGCATGTGCCAGGCAAAATGCTTTGGAATGCCACACTCTGCACCCATGCTGGGGGTTGCCTACCCCTGGCATAATGCATATGAAGGTCCTCCCTCCCTTCTCCTTCCTGATCAAAAGCCCACCCCTTCTCTGCCCTTTCCCTCTCCTTGGCCCTCCTCTACCTGCTTTTCCTTGCTGTTCCAGGGCAGGGAAGCACCAGAGCCATTCCTGCTCCTGGTGAGGGGGCTAGACCTAGCTGAGAACATGAGGGATCTTCTACCCTGCACCTGATATAGGCAGGGTGGAGGGAACTACTCTCCTGCCACACTGTTGCTACTGTCCCCTTCCCAGCTGAGCCCAGCTCCAGCTCAGTCCAGCTGGCTCTGGAGCTTCCCCACCCCCAAGCAGTGGAGAAAGCCACAGCAACAGGCAGAGGAGTTGGAGAGGAGGGAGCTGACCCACTGAACAGGAAGGGGAAAGGAGGTGGGGGGTTTCACCTGCATTAGGGATTTTAAAAAGTATGCCCATGCTGGTGTGGGTGAAGCAGGCTGGGAGCAGGGGATTCAGCCACCCCTGCAGTGCAGGTTGCTGCTCCCACACCCCTCTTTGGGAAATCCTGGATCCACCTCTCAATGGTGGTGGCCTGGGGGACCTAGATCTAATTACACACATCTTGCAAACCAGCAATCGTTAGATAATCATTTACTTACAAAGGTAATAAGATTTCCCTCCACACCTTTTTTCCAAGGTCATACACTCTTTTGATTTCCACCACTCATTCCCTAAGGCCTGGACCTCTCTGGGGGACCTGTACCTAGTGTGATTCCCATTGGGGCTGTGCAAAGCTTCATGTGCTGATTCAATTCAGAGGAGATTCGGCCCAATTCGGTGGCTGAATCTCCAAATCCGAATCAAATCAGGGGACCAATAAAAAGGTCCAAATTGATTCAAAGCTCTCTGAATCTTTGGAAAAGATTCAGAAAGCTTCGATGATTTGGGCAGCCCTTGCTGGCTGCAGCAGAAAGCTGGAGCGGGACTTGGAGCTGGTAAGTATTAGGGGCTTGGGGATGGTGAGGGGAGGGGACCATGGGGGGACCCCTGCCAGCCCCCAGCCCCTGCCTGCTCCCCCAGCCCACCCTGCATGGCTGCCCACCTGTCCCAGCTCCCAGTGCTTTAAAAAAAAGCTCCCACTCACTGGGTGCTGCCGGGTGGGGGGGCAATCCCTGCTGCCCCCACTGGCCCACGCTGCATGGGGGGCTCTGCCATGAGCCTTCCAACCCCCCCAATCCCCCATGGCTGCCTCAGCTCTGGCCCTTTAAGAAAAAAACCCTGAAAAAAACCCCAAGACTCACCAGCTCTTGTGGTGGTGTTGGGGCTTCAGGGGGCTCAGAGAAGAGCCCCTCATGTGATGCAGGGCAACAGGGATTTCCCCTGCAGGGCAGGAACTGGTGAGCCCAGGGTTTCTTGTGGTTTTTTTTCTCCTTAAAGGGCCAGAGCTGGGGTGGGTGGGTGGGTAGCCATGGGGGGGCTGGGAGAGTGGGCGGAGGTTGGGGGGCTCATGCAGAGCCCCCCATGCAGCGTGAGGCAGTGGGGGGTAGTGGGGATCGCCCCTTTGCCCGGCAGGACCCAGTGAGTCAGGTCTTTTTTTTTTCAAAGAGCCAGGGGCTGGGGTGGGCAGAGCAGCCATTGCCAAGCTAGGAGAGCAGGTGGGGGATGGGCCTGGGTGATTCAGAGATTCAGCTGATTCGGCAGCAGCCAAATCTCCGAATCAGATTTGGCCAAATCAGTTCGGGACAGTGATTCGAATCACTGATCCCCGAATCAGCCAAACCTGAATCCAAAGTGAATCCTAGCCGCTTTGCACAGACCTAATTCCCATATTTATTTTCCCACTTATGCCTTCTCCCTTCTGGGATTCCCATTTCCCCTCCTTTTGTACCCATGTGCCTCTTGGATTCTCTCACAAACATGCTGGGGCCATGCTTTTTCTGGGATCCTTCTTCTCCCCACGTCTGGGGCTAAATTATCTAGGATTTTCAATTCTCTTATTCTCGTCTTGCCTAGGACTTGATCATAGAGTGCTCATAGAAATGTCTGCTGTTCACTTCTGTGTGATAACTTGTGTGGTGAAGAACGGCGTTTATGGCAAGGTTGAGTCATTGCCTTCATGTGCAGAGGCATGGTGCCTAGTTCAGTACAAAATTGAGTATGAAAACAAGTGTCATTGGTGAGATTTATAGAAAATATTAAATGAAAATGTTATTTGATTTGAAACATTTCCCTTCAGTGCTATCAACTCAAATGCTGGAGCCTTGGAATAATGAAAGGGAACCTGGAATTGAGGCTGATTAAGGTTTATTGTTCAAGCTGAGAGAACATTAAAAGATGAACAAATAGGATCAACAGGGAAAACTATATTGAAATGTTTGGGTTTTTTTATGTTAGCTGTTGTTAGTAAAATAGTGAATAGGTTTCAAATATCATTGTTATCCTGTGTCTGTTTAAGCAACTACCTCTGGTATCCATATTAAGGAAAACCCCTGTGGTTGAGAGGGACAAGGTAGAATTACATCTGAATAAATTTGCCTGGCAGAGTTTTCTTATGAAATGGGTGGTCTTGCCTTAATCCACAGTATTCAGCATGGTCTCTTGTCTTCACATCTACAAAATAACAGACCTGCCTCAGGAAACACTTCAATTCTACCACCTTCTAAATAAGCCCAACTCTTCTTTCTCTCCCCAGGAAGAAAACAGGCCAGTTGGTGGATTTTCTCTCCGCAGCTGCCTTGTCTCAGCCCTGGAGGACAATGGAGTCCCAACGGGTATGCATGAACTTGTACTTACAGACTTGCACTAAAATTGTAGAATCTGTTTTCATTCACACGTTCCATTACTTGGTGCAAACAGACCAGCCTGGGACTCAAATGCCGAGCAGGGGAAGCAGCAGAGCACAGAAGGTGACACATCTGTCTCCTGCCACTGGACTCATGTCTGAGAACATTTTAGGGCTACTTTTTGTATAAACCACAAATTTCCATTTGCTTATTTTGGATTTTTCAGTCAGTTCTGAGTGACTAATGGTAATAGAGTAGGGCGCTGGTTGAGATTCCAGATGTAGCAGTAAAGTGGGGAATTCTTTGTTGCTGGGTAATGCTGATACCACTATCTAGAGGCATTTCTTGTCCCCCGTGCTCTTTTTTTCAATTTGCTTCAGTTGCTTCCTCTCCTATTTCTTCCAACCTTCCAAGGTCCAGATCTAGTGGACTTAAAATATAACAGTGAAAAAGCAGTCACTTATGGAAAATCAATCTGTTTAACTTAAAAACATTGTCTGGGACCCCAGCTGTGCGATTCAACATTTCTTCTGTCAAAATCATTTATCATATGAAAGTAAACTAGCACACGATGTATGTAGGACAGAGCTAAATGTGGATCTTGAATGGGAAACATTCTTCCTAATGTAAAATACTCAAGAAGGGTGATTCCTCTTCCTTCCTAACTAAAAAACTACCCAGTAACAGAGATCCTAAAAATTAAAGCTGTGATGGGCTGGGGAGGAAGGAACTATTATCCCATGAAAATGGGGCTTGAAGATGAGCAGGAGCAGGCAGGAGCTCAAATCTAATCTATTGTAGAGTTTTTGCCGTATCTGACCTCAACGAAAATATTTAGCATGCAGATAGCACTTTACAGCACATAACATTAACTAGTTAGTCCTACCCTTGCCAGGTTGTTCTGTTTTTTACTACCCCCATTTTTACAGACAGAGGGTGTGTCTACACGAGATGCTTACATTGCTGTAACGATGAGCTAGGGTGGCATAGCATGAGCAGGCACCGACTGTGATGCTGCTGTTGCTGCGCAGTAGCAATGAGCTACTGTGCAGTAGCTTGTTGCTACTGTGCAGTAGGGTTGAAAACAACCCAGGCCCCACTGGGACTGTGCAGTACCCACTGGTACTGTACAGTCATTTAGTACTTTCTAAAGCAAGTACTAAATGATTGTGCAATACCAACTGTTCATTCAGGAAACGTATAGATGTGCCCAGCGAGACTGAGGCACAGAGGGATTAAATGGCTTATGCAAAGTCTCACAGCAAAATTTCACAGAAGAATCTACTAGGTTTTAGTTAGTACATTTAAATTCCTCCCTCAATGAAAATTCACACCTGCTGCAAACCAGTTCTCCATGTACTCTCCACTAACATATTGCTTGCTTTCTGTGCAGGAGTGAAAGGGAATGTGCAAGGCAACCTCTTCAAAATAATCACCAAGAATGACATTCATTACTACATCAAAGCCAGCTCCAAAGCAGAGCGAACACAGTGGATCGAGGCCATCAAGCGACTGACATGAACCAAGTGGACTCTCCATATGATATGGAGAACGGGTGAATGAGTTGCATTCAACAGTAAATTTGCTGCTGTCTTCACCTGGGAGCATTATTCAATCTTGGATGGCTTCTTATTATTTATTATTTGTATGACTATAACATCTTGGAGACCCAGGCTTGAAGCAGGTGCTGGGTACTGTACAGACAGAACAAGATTGTCCCTGCCCGACAGAGCTTACAATCTAAGTTAAGGGAAAGAAATGACAGATGGATATGAACAGATATGAGTGTATGAAGAGACATATTATGAGATGAAAGAATGAATCCTGTCATTTAAATAGTCACCCTGTATCTGGCAGATCTATATTGTGCTCCACCTCAAAGCAGAAAAGCCTTATTGGTTCTCCTTTGCTATGAGACTTGTAAATTGCAGTAGTTGGTGCTGACTGCGCTGAATGACAAAAGCAAGGCCTGTGGGTTGGCCAGAGCCAACACAAGCTCTGGGCTCCAAGGCCACCTCCCTTAAGATAACATTAAGTAGTCTTATTCTGAGTGCACTTTGATCAACACACTGGAATAAACTAAAGGTTCACTTATCAATCTGTACCAGTATTCAGTTTCTTACTAGGCTGGAAAAGATCCAACGTTCCTTTAATCCAGGGGTGGGCACAATATGGCCCGTGGGCTAGATCTGGCCCACCAAGGGATTCTATCTGGCCCATGGTGGGTCCCTCAGCCCCACCCAACTTGGGCATGGTGGGCAGCCTCAGCCATTGTGCATGCAGCTGGTCCCACCACCTCCAGGCGCACAGTGGGACAGGGACAAGGGTGGCACAGTGCTCAGACTTGGCTTCCTGGCAATCCCCATGGTGGTGGCTCACTTTGCCCAGCTTCCACTGCCAATATCTCTGCTGCTGCTGGATGCAGCCCCACTGCCTGAGCGCCTCAGACCCATCCCCCCCACACCCACTGATGGGGTCACTGGACAGAGCAGTCAGGCAGGCAGGAAGGGTCTCCATGGAGACCGGCCCGGGACCCCCACAAACGGCACGTTTGCCCAGGCGGATGGGATGGGATGGGATGGGATGGGATGGGATGGGATGGGATGGGATGGGGCAGTGAGTGTGCAGGGAGTGGCATCCGGGATGGGCAGGCAGGGCCAGGATCAAGGGGTGGTGGCAGCACGGGGCTGGGGCCCGAGGCAGAGCTATGATCCACTCCCTGATTGTGGCTCTGCCCTAGGCCCCAGCCCCACGCTGTCACCCTTCTGTGATCCCGACTTCACTTGCCGTCCTGCTCCTGGATGCTGGTCCCCATCCCCCTAGTACCCCATCCCATCTGCCTGGCTGAGTGCACCATGTCTGTGGGAGTCCTGAGCTGGTCTTCATGGAGACTCTGCCCACTCACTCTGTCCATCGCCCCTGGCAGTGGGTGTGTGGTACACAGCTCCCTCCACACTGCAACGGGCTGGGTCAGCACCCCGCCAGCTCACAACAGCTTACCAAGCTCCTTAAGTGGCCCTCCAGCCCAAATAATTGCCCACCCCTGCTCTAATCCAATATGCAGACTCCAGATATGCTGGAAAATCCCATAGTGTCACATGACCATATTGATTGTCATACCCAGTTGGATCAATAGTCCATCTCCTTGGATATCAATATCCTTAACAGTGGCCAGTTCTTCATATTTTAGAAGAAAGAGGGGAGAACTTCAGAACTAATTTATGATAAGGCAGGGCTTTTCCTCCTGGCTTTCACTCTAAATCAGTTTCTGTGCAGCACCATTAAGATTGATAACTCTAATAATATTGTACTAGTTAATGTTGTTTCCACTTAGAACCATTAAACTTTACTTTATTTTTCTATTAAACTTGACTCTTGTTTCATTAAATCTAGGAAATCTAGGAAAAGCTTAGTTTTCTTGAGACAGCCTTTTCCTTTCATATGATCTTTCCCAAAGGTCAGATTGGGGTATGTGGAAAATAACAGTACTTCACTTAAGCTACATGTTCAAACTGAAACTTCACCCATAGTTTCTCAACATTGTTGTTATGGAATAATCTCCTATGCACGATTCACAGGACCCTTCATGTGAAGGACTTGCTGAAAGCAGGGAGACTGGCATATTGATGTATGGGGAAAATTTTCAAATGAAAATGAGAGGGATCTTTTGGACTAGTTCTCCCTCAGAGCATGCTAGTACCCCTTTTTCATACTGATAATATGCCATTGCTTACAGACTGAAAACGCGTGATTTATGTGAATGATTTAAAAAATACCCAGATAGTCCATTTACTCATTTAGAATATCCCTCTTGGTTTCTGAGCACCAGTAGACATATCCTCTACAGAGCATCCAAAAAAAATCTATGACCTTCTGTTTTATATCTCTCCTCCAACATCACACAGGAAGTTGATGGCAATACGAGAAACAGAACCTATGATTCTTAAATCCCATTCCAGTACTTTATGTAACAGATCATGCTTCCCTGAATAGCACCTTTTTGTCCACCCACTTAATGTATATACTGAGAAAATATCCTCCCTTCATACAGAGGATTTCATCTCCTTCCTATATTGTAAGCACTTCTTATTGGACAAATTAACTTTCTATAGATGCAATTTAGGACAGCAATGCACAGTAGGGGATAGGGAGAGCCAGATGTTTTTGGTTGTTAATGTTAATCAGCATGCCTAGAGGAATTGGGAAAAGATGACGGGGGGAAGCAGCATCAGAGGGAGAACCCAGAGCATAGGCAGAACCATTGTCAGCAGCAATTTGATATGCTGAAGTATGCCTGCTGCATATGTGATCAGGCTAGTGGAGTTACTCCAGATTTGCACCATGATAACTGAGATCAGCATATGTTCCATTGTCAGCAAAAGGGAGAGTCACAAGAAAAAGAAGTCAGAGGCATGTCAATTGAAAGTCTCTGGGAGGGATTATAGTTCTTTCATAGTTCACAAAGCACAAAATCCATTGTGATTATAATGCATATATATGTATTCATTATAGCTACATGTTTGGAAGCTTTGCAAAACATACAGGTGCAAATAGTCATCACAACATTAAAGTGGTACAAATATTAATTTAACAAAATAGCTAAAGGGATTTGCAAGTAAGTAGGCATTTTCAGCTGCATATAAGAACAAAGGACATACAGAACAGAACAAAACAGGTGATAGGTTTAGCTACAGGCAACATTGCAGAGGACCAGTTCAGCTAAGGCTTCTAAACTTGCAGTTACAGAGGATTCGGAATCACAGGGGCAGCCCCAGGAGAAACAGAAATGCTTGTGGAGCAGTTACTACTTCATGGTGTGAAGAACTAGGGGTTTAGTGCTGACAGAGAAGTGTAGTGATGGCTTGAGCTCCCTTGAGTATTAGGCTTGCTCTCCCTCTAACATGAATCTAGTTCATGTATTTCAGATTCTCTCACTTATGTTGCAGAAAATCATCATCCTCTATACCTTAAGCCCAGCCACAATCACACTTTTCAGTTTTAGACACATGGTTAATGCCCACCTCTACCCTCAGGGTACTGAACCCCTCCAGCTGATAACAGCTTAGAGCTGATGAGGGTAGGGAAGGCTGCATACTGAATCATAAGCCTTTCAGTTTGAGAGGTCAAGTGAATGGCTTTGCATTGGGCCTCAGATTTGTTTGAACCAGCCCTGCCACTGCAGCTCTACAGTCTCTATGAGAAAAAGCAGATTTTCTGAATTTGTGAACAAAACTAAACAAAACCAAATCAAAGTCCACATTTTAGATCTCAAGAAATACTCAGAAGAGAAGGGAGATCACTTTTCTATCCAACCAGAAGTGCATCTGTCTTAATCTACTGATAAGATTGGGGTCTTTCTTTCAAGCCACCTTGGTAAGTATGACATCCCCTGAGATGTGTAAAGATGTTATCATGCTCAGGGTCTGAATGCGGTGAGTGAAATCACAGAATTGCCGCCCATCAATCAAGACCCGCATCTGCTGGTGCTCACACAAGAGTTCCATCTGCAAAGAAACAATGGCAAAGTGGACATTAGAAGTCAGCGTCACAGATTTAGCAGCCTAGAACACAGAGTCACAGATGCTCTGGGAAGTGCTGTGCAAAGTCTGTCTAGAACAGGGGTGGGAAAAATGTGGCCCGGGTGCAGCCTGCCAGGCCATTCTATCTGGCCCACAGGGCCCCTAAAAAGTTTAGAAAATGAATATTTATCTGCCTGGGGCTGCCTGTCATGTGGCCCTCAATGGTTTGCCAAAACTCAGTAAGTGGCCCTCTGCCCAAAATAATTGCCTGCCCCTGGTCTAGAACCTCAGTTTCCCTCCTGCATAGAATGCATTTTACTGCTGCTGAAAAGCCACCGTGTGGTCTTTTGTTTTACAAGTTCACAGTAAACTGGAGAATTGAGTTGCTCACAAAGGTATTTCTTTTAGTCAACAGGTGTTGGGAGAAGCTTGCATTGCTGCTGTTCCCCTTCCAGTACACTCAAATGGCAGATAAAGGAAAACTGGTATAACTAGGACCATCAATTTGGTAACTTTTGATAATGATAAAATGTGCTGTGATATACTCAGTGAAACCCTCGATCTAGTTTCTCCTCACCCCACCTAAAAAGATTACCTTAAATGTGTCCCCTGCTGTGAATGGGAAGTAGGGAATATTCTTCTCCTCTCTTCCCCATTTCCCAGCAGTCCGTGCATTCCGAGTGATAGACTTATCACTAAAATTGACTGCAAACAACAGCCCGACATCCTTGCTTATATCCATAGGGTCAGAGAGCAGAGTCACTGAAAAGCTGAAGGAACCAAGTAAATGGTCAGGAACAGGATTTCAGGAAACAGTTGGCATGACAGATGTCCATAAGGAGATACTGTATCCACCATTATCATTCAGTGTGCGCTAGGGCCATAGTTTAATGACCTGATGGTTGTAACATTCAAAAACGATCTCTGTGTTTGGATTTTGGAATAAGTGAAGAAGAGCCAACTAACCATAAAGAATCCATTTCAAGTTTTGGCTTTGGAGGTGCTTAGCCAATCTTATACAGACCTCGTGCCAGTGTGGTCACATTCAGCAAGGCTGGTTACATAGGACATGACGACACTGTAGTTATAGCCAATTACACTGTATTTATAGCCAATGTATTGACAATAATGTAGTTATAACCAATGTATTTTAAAAGACTTTAATGTGTGATCACAGATTATTTTTCTCCTTTGTTTTCTTTGAAAAAGGAAAAGAAGAATTGAACCTGATACTGTCCAAGAGAGAAAAAGGCTAAATGTGCACACCAGATGGTATATACCAACCACACAGACAAGCAGAAGAAGGTATTTGATATATCACTTTCCCACATTTCAGGGAAATTGGGCTGTGAATTCTTGTCCCAGCTTCAGTTTTGCTGTACGAAGGGAGAGATTAGATTAGCCCATAAATTAAATCAGTACGGCTTTCCTTCCCCCTCATCCCACCCCAAAAGGGTAGACTCTCCAGGAATCTCTTGTACTTATGACCAGCTATAGAAGGCAGCTACTTCTGTACATGACACAACCAACTAAACAGCAGCTCCCTCACTTACCTCTTGGGCCTGGAACTTATGGCCCCGATGATAGTGATTTTCATGGCTGGTTTCAACCCTCCTTTAATTTCCCCAACATATTGCTCCACCTAGTGAAAAAATCCCAACAATATTATCAGTCCATCTATATTTATGGATGCATGTGGTGGTGATGTCTAAGATAAGTTGCAGAGCCATGTGACAAGTTGCATTTATTATCACCTTGAGTTCTCTCACATGCCTTCTATCCAAATAATCTATTTATCCGTTTAAACTTCTACCATTTACACACACATACACACACAGGCTTCCTAATTAAATCAATTCAATCTTTATTATACCAAGTAGCTCCCGGATCTGTTGCAGGGGCTTGTGATGATTAACAGAGGCAATGGTTAATGCAGAGGTATAGAACAAAGATTTCCATCAGATATGAACAGAACAAATGGTCTGTGAATTCGTGCTTATAAACTGTTTTGAAAATGTAAAATGCTATAAACAAGCACTATGTAATTGTATCAATTCATTGTGTATACAGGAGTTTGAATCTCCTCAGAGAGAAGGTGTTATAAAAATGTGGGGTGTTATTGGCAGTTCACTTCATTATGTGCATTATTTTCCTATTTGTGTGAAGAATTAAGGCTGATTTTAGAGGCAAAAGGGTAACTCTTCCTGGCCTTATTCTGCCAAAAGACCAAAAGCTCTGCCCAAGTGAGGTATTGCAAGGTTTAACTCAGGAGTTCACAACCCCCAGTCTGCAGGCCAAATCAGGCCCCCCACTCTGAGTCATATGGCCTGCAGGGTTCCCCACAGGTCTGAACTTTTGGTAGTGAGGGAGTGGTGGCACTGCTCCCCTGCTGCCACATTTCCGGACCTGTGAGCTGGATTGTATGGCCCTGCATGCTAGATTGGGGTGCACGGGGTGGTGCAGGTCCTGATCCCAGGGAGTGGGGCCAGGAGGAGGTGGCATAGGGCTCCAGGTCCCGATTCCAGAGCGCAAGGGTGATGTAGGGCTTGGATCCATGTGTGCAAGTGGGGAGGGAAGAGCATGGGACCCAATCCTGGCATGGCAGCCCAATCTGACCCACGAAACATTCCCACACCCCTCATCTGACCCACAGTAGAAAAAAGTTCAGCACCACTAGCTCAGCCCAGGAAGAAAGAAATTAAAAGAACAAAGTGGGTTGGTCAATAAATATATGTGACAAACTCCTTTGAGTAGCACAGGTCAAAGCCCATTAAACATTCCATCAGTGTAGCAGTTTGCATAGCCTTTTGTTCTAATAAAGCAATTTCCATTCAGGAGTAAGTATTTCACATTGTGTTTTGGGTTATTTTATAGAGCTAATTGGAAAATTTGATCAGTATTAGATCTGTTGCAAGATTACACCTGAAAAAGGACTAACTCTGCAACTCCTAAAACATCTGTCCCTTTTCAGGAGGAGTTCCAGAGCTGAGGAATGACTAAAGAAAATGGTGTCCCACATGTTTTGATGAAATGAACGTGGCGCATTGATGTGACTTACAGGAGGTTGCTCTTGGCTGACCTCAGGGGTTGTGATGTTGCATAAAGGAGAGGGCTGTCCCTTAGATATGTAGGGCCCAGAACTTTTATTGTGTATTAACATGTAACACACAGGTATAACAGAGCAGCTCTGAGCTGACTGCTGCACTGCCACCAGTAGTGCAGCCAGCTGCCAGCAATTATTTGGCAGTGGTTATTCCCCACTGCCTCCCCACCAACTAAGGCAGTGCCTGGTGCTGCTGCCCTGATCCCCACTCCTCAGTTACAGTACTGCCTGACTTCAGACTTATATGGTAACCACCTAAGAATACCCAAGTAATGCCTGAGCCTGCACACTTTCCAAAAGCACTTTAAGACCTTCCCATTTTAGTTTAATATTCCACCTGCTTTTATAAATTGGCTTGTTCTTCTTTTGTTCTCTTGTTTTATAAGTTTTTTTTCTCTTACAGTAAGCTGCCCTGGGCCTCTGTTGCGAAGGGTGACATATATCAAATATATAAATAAATGCGAATATGAGATAGAAATGGTGTCTGTCTCCCTGGGCCTCATGTGGGAGTGTTCCAAGACTTTTCCTAGAGGCTACTTTGGCTTTCAATCCCCTTGGGAGACGATTCCAGGTGTACTTTTTGGTATTTGGATTAATGTTTCCCTTTCCTGTTAAACAGATATAATTGGACTGTGCATTTTTGTTTGTTTGTCTAATTTTATTTTAAATCAACAAAAATAAAACTTCTACATTAAAAATGTACAGATGTAATAATAATACACAGTTGTTCACTGTAGGAGGCTGAGACCTCAAGAGTATAATTCAGGCTGTCTAGCAGAGGAAGAGTACCTAACCTAATGTGAGATTTATTAAACTGCAGAGTAGCAATAGTAGTGGCAAAGTAGCAGAGAGTTTAATGTAGGGCACAAACCAGCACTGACCTTCATCACTGCATAGGTATGTTTTGATTTGAGGCAACCTTGTGGCTGCCTATAAGTTCATCACGGGGGCACAGAAGGGAATTGGTGAGTATTTATTCACCAAGGCGCCCCCGGTGGTTACAAGAAACAATGGCCACAAGCTAGCAGAGAGCAGATTTAGATTGGACATTAGGAAGAACTTCTTCACAGTTCAAGTGGCCAAGGTCTGTAACGGGCTCCCAAGGGAGGTGGTGCTCTCCCCTACCCTGGGGGTCTTCAAGAGGAGGTTAGATGAGTGTCTAGATGACCCCAGCTCTTTCCTGCTTATGCAGGGGGTCGGACTCGATGATCTATTGAGGTCCCTTCTGACCCTAACATCTATGAATCTATGATTTCATCAACCCTTCTTGCTTTATTTTGTTATAAGCAGCACAACTAAACAATGCTTAGTAATCTGAATGGGGCTGAAAAGATTAATTAGTGCTGGAAAGTCCCTACACCCTGAGAACAGTTGTTCATTTGCATCTGGTTTCCATGTGATTATAACATTCATCCCTCATGCTCTGAATTGTCAGAGGTCTGATCCTTCCTAAGCCATTTTTTGGCTGAGCAGGGCCTGAAGGCACTCTTGGAATCTGCTCATAGATCCAGCGGGAGGTAGCAGCAATAGCTCTGGAAGGGTCTTAATTTGGTCACAGGAGGGCTCAGGAACCTCTGGCAGTTTTGTCTTTTTCATGCACTTACATATGCAAAAAACATATTTCTAGCAACAACAAAATTTCCAGTAAATTATTTCACTTACTTTTGTGTGCTTGTCATTTTCTGTCATGGCTTCTGTCTTTACAGTTGTTTCTTTGCACAGCACCCTAGGAACTATGTTTACTTTTCTTTTTGCATGTGTTTAAGAAAAAAAAGCTAGTGAAAGTCCCAGAAAAAGGGAGGATGTAGTAGGGGGCATTATCTTTGTCAAACACTAGATAGACCCACCCGCCCAAAGAGCTGAGTCACAACAGCTTACTTCTCCTCTTCCAGTGATCGGCCAAAGGAAATAGAGAAATTGGAAGGGACTGGATGGCTGAAAAGTTTGGAAACTGATGGATGCTAATAATCAGTTCTAGTCTTCAGCTAGAGTGCTCAACCATCACCCTGAAGTGTGGCCCTATGCTTCTGTGGTGAGCTGCAGTGACTTTAAAAAATTCATGCAAGAACATGCAAGAGCTCAGTACAGTATTAACATCGGTCATGAGTGAAAATCATATGACTGCTTAATGGCTTCTGTATTGGTGGTCCCAATCCAGTTTCTCTTAGGACCTTTTACCATAGGTGCCAACTCTGTGGGTGCTTCAGGGATCAAGCACCCATGGAAAAAATTAGTGGGTGCTTAGCACCCACAAGCCACATCGGGCAAGACAGGTTGAAGTAATGAACTGCCTCTTCTGGACATGCATGGGGCTCAGCATGGGAACACAAAAAAATAAACCACCCACCAGCAAAAACCAAAGGCAGTGTCTATGCATCTTACCCATCACAAAAAGCAGCATAAACAATGGCAGTAAGTGGACTCTTTGCTATGAGTTTAAAAAGAAAAAAACAAGGATGGGATGGGTGTGAGGGGCTTCCTATGTCCTTCATGGTTGCATGCAAGGTGATTCATAGTTGAGATGTATCAAAAGTGCAGTGTGCGAGATGTATGTACTGCCACTGCCCAAGCTGTATCTTCAGGGAGTATGCAGAAGATTTAATTCTCCAGGGCTGTCAGTCAATAAAGTTCCTTTGTCCAGCATTAAATTAACATACTATATATTTTTAAAAAGAGTAAATTAGGTCAACTTTTATTTCAAACAGATGGATGGGAATGAATTGGCAAGTCTTCCTGGATGTCATGGTTAGTTTGTTAAAAGAAAGGCCTAGAAAATGCTACCAAAAGTGGAATTTTTTTTTTACTTATTTTATATTTGACTTGAGTTCTGCACTCTCTGCATAAGTCAATGGTTCTCAACCTTCTTAGACTCAAGGCATCCCTCAGAAAATGCCAGGTCTTAGCTTTCACTCATTTCTCGACCATCGAAAAATAAAAAAGCAATTCTTCTGTTGCAAAGAAACACCGAAACAGGTCAGAATGTTTTTGACACCATGGACTCCGTTTTGAAATCTCTAGGCTTATCTTGTGAATCACATATAAGTATTTGCACAACCAACAGTTGTACAGCACGCCATGGCACCCTTAAAAAGGATCTCACAGCACTCTGATTGAGAATCACCCAGGTGTATAGCATGGACAACTCTGATTGCTTTATCACAAATCTTGTAAGTACTGTTTTGCTTGAAGTCCAGCTGTGATATTTCCTGAAACTCTTGGATTTTTGTAGTTATTAAAATGAAGTTCTTAGCCCTTGTGTTTGTTAAGAAATCTTGTAATACGAATCCTAGAGGATCAACATCCAGAGGGCAGTAGATGGAAAATTAAAGAAAGAAAATATATAATGTTATATATTTTTTAAAGTCTCATGAGTTTTGGGGATCACTTCTAGCTCCTGTTTGGAATTGCTGCTTACGTGATTGCGCAAGGTACAAGAAAACCCCCATCCTCTCCTCTGGGAGAAAGGATTCAACAGACATCAGATAGCTCTTAGTAAAGCCGTGGTTTCTTGACTTTTTTAGACTCAAGGTGCCAGAGGGGTGGATCTATAGGCAACGCATGGGTGGGGCATGACGGGGCATATGCCCCCCTAGATTTCTGCACCAACAGCGAGGTGCAAGGCTGTAGCCTGGATGGAACCAGGGCCTGGGAGCAACAGGGTGGGGGTGTGATTTCTGCCTCTACAACAGGGCATAGGGTGCAAGCCGGCAACCCAAATGGAGCCAGCACCTGGTAACAGAGGGGGCCGCAACAACAGTGTGAAGTTCTGGCCCCCCACTGTCAACACTTATGCATTATCTATCAATGGATCCAGGGGGAGGTACAATGATATAGTTGCATCCCCCTTTGATTCTTGGTTCACCCAAAGTTTAAAGCCAAGTGCCTGGAAGTAGCAGTAACATTTCTAGTCAGACAGTGCTAAGAGAGTCAACTGACTTCATGGCTCATTATAGTCTACTACCCCATCCCTTCTAAACTCTTCATTTCACAGGTGTTAATGACTGTCTCCTTTTTAATGGTCTTGATGTTCCCCAGTCAAGCTATCCTTTGTTCTGCAGTTCTGCTATCTGTTAGCCGTTTTGGGTAATGATGCTCCTATATCACAGCCCTACAAACTGTTTTTAGCTCATTCTAATTAAGTTACATATTGTTTTGCTTCAATACAGCCCTAGGCTCCTAGCATATGAGTACAACTCCTAGTTCATTTTTAACTGGAGAAAAATGTGTTGTTTCATATGTGATGGTGCATTTCACCACCTGCATCTCCTTTTTCAAAATTTTAGATCTGCCCATAAGAAACTCATTGGAAAATGATGGCTCTTAGTTTTCACTCAATTTTTAACCACAGAAAAATACTAGAACTATTTGTCTGTTGTAAAGAATCCAGAAAGAGCACTGCAGGGCCAGTGGTTTTGACACTCTGGAATCCTATTTGAAATCTCTGTGTTTATCTTGCGATTGATATTTGTGCATCTAGTGGTGCTAACATGGTGCGGCACTCCCTGATGCCCCAGCCCGCAGGATCCAGCATGCACTGTGGGAAAGTAGCAAGGGGCAAGGAGCAGCTGTTGAGGAGGCAGGCAGGAGGATGTGGGAGGGAAGGGTCTCCTGTACCATCTACACTGAGAAAGGGAAACTCCAGCCTCAGGGTGGATCCAGAAGGGGCACAGTGGTGCACCTGGACCCTTCTTTGGTTCCTGCTGTACCCAAGCTTTAAAACTAACTGCCTGGGAGGGGCAGTGACATTTCTATTCAGGCAGTACTGCTTCTCATTTGTCATCACTGCTACTGTGTGACACCGGATACTGGGCAAGTCTGGACCTATGGTCTGACCCACTAAATGGCAGTCCCTATGTTTTTAATTCTTCTCTCTCTGATTCCTGTTAATCTCTCTCCACTCTACAGGAGTTAACCACCCTCTAAATCTTGACGTTTTCCTATTCAAACTATGCTTTCTTCTGCAATCCTGTTGCTGTCCTGTTGGCCAGTCCTGGGAAGGTTTCTATTCCATGCCACTGCTCTGCAGATTGTTTTCAGCTCTAATGACAAACATGTGCGGTCATATTAATTCAGGTGCAGAAAAGATTGACAGTGAAGTAGTGGAGGCACTGTTAAAACACTCCAGGAGGCTACATTTTGTTTAATGAACCTGAATAAGAGATGCACATCTAACTATAATGACCGCAGAAGGACTAAAGATACAGTATCTTTTGACATTTTTTTTTGCCTAGTTGGTTGGGTTTTTTAAAACTTTATATATACTGTAGTTCAAGGGTGCTCAGCCTCTGGCCTGACAGCCAAATCCAGCCTGCGGAGCCATGACATGGCTGGCCGGGCTCCCCCATGGGTTGGAAACTGGGCAGCAGTGAGCACTGTAAGCTCTGGGGGGCTGGCTCCAGCCTCGCCACCCACTGCTTGCACAGTGGGATCCCTGCCGCCCTCCACGCATCCCGAATGGGCCAAGCTGCTCCTCCCACCCACCCACCCACACATTTGGATCAGGGTTCCTTTGCCCTCCCCCTGCCCTTCGGATCCAGACAGGGACCAAAATTGGGACCCAGCTGCCCCCCTCATCCAAAGTGGGGGCACCCTGCCGTGACCCACACGGGGTGTTTCAGGGTTGGGTTACGCAGCTGACTGGGCCGGTGGACGGGATCCAGCCTGCGGAGGGACCTGGCACAGTCCATCCACTGCCATCCCCCATCTTCCAGTCACCCTCTGTCCTGGGCACCGCTCCTCCGGGCAATGCCTGCCCTGGCAACAGCTGTGCGTGGTTCTGCTTCAGTCTGCAGCTGCCTGGGGGCGAGGGGCGGAGGAGGGGGTCCTCCTTTCTCTTCAGCTGCAGGAACACGTGTAGTGGGACCCTCCGCACCCAACCCTGGATCCGCACGGCCCCAGGGCGCAGGTGTCCGGGGGAGCGCCCGCTCAGCCCCCGCCCAGCTCGCGGCTTCAGCGGCGCTCCGGGGCTCGGCCGGCAGGGGGCGCTGCTCCGCTTGGTAGTCCGCGTTCTACAAAACAAGGGCGGGGCTTCAACGCCCTCAAGAAAGATGGCGCCTCATTTGCATCTCCCAGCCGTCGGACCAATAGGCGCTTCTCCTTCAGGGGGTTTCGGCGAGCGGGTCGGTCACGTGAATAGTGTTTCAAGATGGCGCCAGTGGCGGGCGGAGTGTCAGCGGCGCGGACCGTTCCATAGCCCCGGGTGCGGAGGGGGAGCCGGGCCGTGCCACCGCCGCCGGGCAGGCCCCACCAGGTGCGTGCGTGCGGGGCGGGGGGGCTGCACCCGGGCTCGGGCCGGTGCGTGGGCCCTGGGGCGCCCGCAGCCTCAGGCAGGATCGTCCCTGTGTCAGGGGGTGGTTACCGCACCTGGGTGTTGGCTGCAGGCAGGGCGGGGGTGCCAGTGCGCCTGTGGGACCAGAGCCTGTGGGTCTGGCCCCTCCGCTCGGAGTGGCATCCATCCTGAATCGGGCGTCAGGAAGGGAACTTACCCTAGCGTCAGACCGGTCTGGATGGGTAGCCCTCTAGCCTAGGTAGATGGCCCTCTGCCCTGCCCCAGGGATCTCCAGCATCCATCAGTGAGGTTTCATCGGCGCCGCGGTTGTCTGCGGTGGTTCTCCTGCTCTACCCCACTAGGTTTGGGTGCCAGGCGTGCATTGTCAGGCAGTCTGACGTAGAGCTTAGATCAGTGATCACCAACCATCAGTGAAGATCACTTTTTGTGGGGTAAGGGGCACCCCAGGATCTGTCTCGCCCTCCCGCCCCACATGCCCCTGGACCGCAGAGACTCACAGACCCAGCCGGGCTGGGGCCCCACGCCACGTTCCTCTGGCTGCCAGGCAGGCACAACTCAGTCCAGCAGCAGCACAAAAGTGGGGTCGGGCCCCCCTCATGTGAGTGCCTGCTGCTGAGCTGAGCCGCGCCTGCATGTGGCCAGCTGCAGCGGGACTCGAGGTGCAGCAGCAGCTGCCTCTGTCACCTCCACCCCGGCAGAGATGGGAGGGAGCCCCCCCACACCCCTGGAGGAGTTCCCCCGGGCTGCAATGCTCCCACCACCTGGCCGGGCTGGAACCCTGCTTACCTTTCCCTGCCCTTGGCTGGGCCGAATGGTCAGTCACTCGCCCCTTCCCTCCCCCACAGATTGGTCTGCTGGGGCTGGGGGTGGCAGGTGTGTGCATGTGCACATGTCCAGCTGTCTGCCCAGCCCAGGATCAACCTAAAGAAGCTCTGGGATCTACGGGTTGATTGGGATCCCCAGGTTAGTGACCACTGGTTTAGGTTGTGTTTTATGTGGGGTGATTCGATAGGGATGTGCCTCAGACAGGGTCTGGATGCGATGACCTCTGGAGGCCCCTTCCAGCCTGACTTCTCTAGTGTACTGGCATCCAGTCCCACAGACCAGACTAGTGTCCCTCAGCTGGTTTGCGGGACTGACCCCTCCAGCCTGTCTGCGGCACTGGGTCCAGCCTGCACTCTGCAGGCCATGGGCTGTTGCAGGCCATGGGCTGGACCCAGTGCTGCACACGAGTTCTGTGAAGCACCCTGTGCTGCCTGCAGTGCATGGGATCCTGGGGCCAGCTCGTGGCACAGGGCGCTGGGGCCAGTTCAGCAACGCACAGACCAGTTCATACAGCAACACGGGCCAGATCCAGCCCACAGGCCATATGTTTAATACCCTTGTCCTAAGGGAAAAGTAACTCATGCTGAAGGTGTTCTGTTGACTTTAGCTTTTTGGGCTGACAAGCCTGCCCCTTTTACTTTCCCTGCAGAGGTCACTAGGCCAGCACTCTCTATCAGCACTGTGTTTTCCTTAATAAACAAACAGGTGGATCCCTGGCATTTCCTAAGAGCATTGGATCTCTAAACAAGTGTCAGTGTGTGTTCCACAGTGCCCATGCTTGGGTCAGCTGCTAAAGCAAAGGTTGGTGTTTGAGTCATGTTGCTGGCTTGGAATGCAATTCCAGACTTTCAAAAAACCCTTTGTGTTGGTTGATAGCTGAAACTTGGCTTCTAACACTCGTCCTGTTCTGTTCCAGGCTCCCCATTTAATTTGTTGAAGATGCACTGAGGAGATACTTGGTGTGACAGTTTCAGGACAGCAGCTGGTCTCTTTGGATGTTTGTTTCTGCTCCTGGGAGTTCAGTTGCAAGGGGAGGATGCATCCTTTTGGTAAAGAGGACACAGCCTCACTGGAGCATCTCTTTGGGTTTTTCTGTGAGTGTGTACGACGGGGCGATTGGGAGCTTGCACAAGCTTGTGTTCCTCAGTTACATCAGTGGCAGGGAGACGACTCTGAGAAAGTGGAGGAGATACTGCATGCTCTGATAACTTGTCCCTCTCAGCTAAGGTAAGTGCTGGATGGTACTTTTTTGTCTAATGGGTGGAAGTAAGCATGTTAAAGGCAGTAAATACTGCAGTTCCCAGCAACCCAGAGTTGTGCTTTATTTTTGCATGCAATATGATCTCAAAATATAACTTGCTTCAGTGCCAAGCTATGTTCTCTTTCAGACCAGTATGTTCCCATATGTGAACTGCATAAACAGTTATGAAAGAGTTTCAGCTCCAGTGAGCTTACAACTTTGTTCTTTCACATGATAAATGAGGGGTGGTAAAATCTTAAGGATGCTCAGAAACCAAAGAGGAAGTCAGTTTTGAGACTTCACTGAAATAGCACAAGTTCAAGGAGGGGCTGGGGGAGTTGTACTAGAACTGTACTGCTGCTGACAGTCATCACTTCATCTTGAAGGTGACTTTTCTAAATGAAGATGTCCATATTTATTTAAAATGTTCTCTTATTACTAACAATGCCCAATGTTGTTAAAACTGAAAATGCTTAAACGTTTCATTATTCGATATTCGTCACTTACTCTCTTTACTTCTTGCAGGTCTTTCATTTTGGCTATTGAAACAACATTTGGTTTTTACGTTTTTTAGTTGGTTTTGCTCTCTCAAGCACTTGTGTAAAACTCTTTCAGGCTGGGTTTCTTTCAGTTCAGTGGCATGTTTATAAATTTTAAGAAGAGTTGAAAAAAATACCCCTCACCTCTGCTTGTTGAGTTTTGTAAAAACATTTTGTAACAACTCTTGGGCATGGACTTCATTGATAGTATCCTAGGAATTGCTTATGTCTGGAGGAAAAATGCATAAAATAAAAATAAGAGTTGTCAGCAAATATGCAGGAAATAACAGGTATGTTGGACACCTTGATAGCTGTACCATAGGTGGCACTGATTCCGTCTAGATTGTGAAGGGTGCTGGTCCTTCCTTCTTCTCTCCCACGTTGAAGTTTCGTAACACAGTATATCTTGGCTTGCATGTAAAGGTATTGGGAACGTGGTAAAGCAGGTGGGAATTGTATTTATCCTTTTACTTTGCATTGAGCACAAATGGTTGGTTTCGAGCTTATAGTTGAATCTGTGTGCAGTTGCGAGCTAATCGCTTTCATTCTTTGGGGGGAAGAAATACCAGGAGCAAGACTTAGCAGTACTTGGCAAACGCACAATTACCACTGAAATCTGCTGAAGTGTGAAAAGGCTTTTCAGCAAACTGAAACTTAGACAGGAAATAAGTTGTATCGTGGTTGGAAGCAGGGAACTATGGAGATAATTTCACATGTGTCGAACACCAATTTGCTTGTACAGTAGTGGTCACTGGAATCTTTTTTTAAACAGTGTCCCCACTCACCGTTTGACTGATCTTCAAAGTTTGAATCACCTTCCTTTTTATTCTATACAGAAAATTATAAAGCTAAGCTGAACACTGGCATTTTTTTTCTGGGTTCTGAGAGTTGGATATGGACAATCCATGCTATGTATTTATTATATTTATAGATGTGGGAAGAATTACAGCCCTCAGAGACTTGCATGGCTTTGGCTCCTTGTATTGAAGAAGTGGCTGACATGCAGTAAGGTAAAAAAAAAAAGTTTGTTCTAGCTGGCTTCCAAATGGAAAGCAGTAGTAAGCAGGAAAAAAAAAATCTGTAGTTGGTTACTAATTTGCCTCTGCTAATAATTCCAGTTGGTCCCTGGGCAGTCTTTTAAATTTAAACCAGAATGATTAGCAGTCATTTCTTAATATTTCAAGCTTGTAAGCTGGAGGGGCAAATGAGGATTTTTTTAGGCCTCATGAGTTGAGTTTTTTTAATGTGGAATGTTACTATGAATGGAAAGTGGGAGTTAAGTTATATTTCTGTAGTGCTTTTCATTCCTGAAATAGCCCCGACACTGAACAGTTCTTTATTAAGCCTCTTTTCAACCTTGTATTCTATCACTGTAATGTCTCCTTTTGGCCTTTTTTCCCCTACTTTCTTCCCCCTCCCTTACCTGCCTTACCTTTTGTCTTTCTCATTTCTACCTACTTAAATTCTCACTGACATCATGCCACACTCTTAGCTTCTCTTATTCCTTGGAGTCTCAGACCAGCAGATACTCCCTATGCCTACAGAAGGGTGACTGTGCCCAAAAGCTTGCCAAAAACTAATTGCTAACTATGAATTCGGTGGTAGTGACGTGAAATCCATTAGTGCAGGACCAGACACTTGATAGACTGGGATGGGAGATTAAACAGATACTTCTGGACAGAGGTCTTCAGAGGTATTTCAAACACCTGAAATGTTTCTGAACCATATGTGTTGACTGACATCTTTGCCATGCTTTTATCTCTTCCTTTTGTGTTGACTTCAGAAAATAGTCTCAGTTGTTCTCCAAAGGGAAACAGAATTCTTACTGCTACTGGAGGAACTGCAGAAGGATGTCTCTGATGATGTTTTAAAGGTGAGTTACTTTAGTGTAGTCAGTACTTTCCCCCTGTTAAGAAGTTTGGGTGGAGTGCTTGCCTCTTTAATCATTGCGATCAAAATTAATGCTCATTGTGAACTTTAACTGATTCTGTGTGTGACAGTTGAATGTCCTGTTGACCTTCTGTGGATAAAATAAAGACAAGTGAATGAACAATTCGAGTTCTACTCAATGTAGCAAGTGAAATGAACATAAAAAATAGCAATGACTATGTGGGGAGAGACTGTATAGACAGATGCTGAACAAATTTCTTCTCCATGTGATTTTGTTAACGGACCTCTATCGTGATTTCTGCCTACTGTTTCAGTTGTACCCAGACAGTTGTAAGTGGATGTATCTCAGTCTTTGTCAAGCCTGTTATGTCAGCCTGCCATGAACTGATAATAGTAGTTTTATGTCAGCTGTCTGGTTTTGAAGAAATGGGGACCAGGATGATGGCATTATACCTGCTTTCATATTCCACATCAAACTGAGATGAATTTTGGCCTCAATAGAAGAAAGGCTAATGTACTAACTTAACATACTGCTGAGCCGTCTTTCTGATAGCTTTTAAATTTCTGACAGCAAGAATAGCATTAGTCTTCAAAGTATTTGTTATCTTGTGCCTACATCTCACTTTCAATTGTGAACTGAAATTGATCAATGAATCAATTGAAGCTGATGCAGATGTCTGGAGAATGGTTTAAGTTTATAAATGCTATTTCTGAGAGAACTTATTTAAGGACACTTGCTGGATTATGGCTGTTCTTTTTGCAAGAGAAAATCCCAGTTTTGGTAATGGTTAACTGAAGGGACTTTGCAACCGCTCTCATGGAGAGTGCAAGATCATAAGAGTATTAACATTGTATTGGACTAGTGTTCTATCTGATAAAATTATTCTACTTCTTGACATACTAGGTCAGACCTTACATCTTCCTGGCACCCCATCTCGGACAATGACCAGTGCTGGATGTTTGAGGCCCGTGAGGTTCCCATTTTTGTGATATTTATCACTGTATATCAGGGACTATTCTTTCTATGCGTGATCAGCTGAGGTCCACAGTTGTGATGCTTGATTAGCTTTATAGACAGCATTTGAGCCCCGTGGGAAACTGCAGTGCTTTAAGCACTGATGTCAAGTGCTGGCCAAAAGTGCATTCTATCTGGATGGAAACTGAATACCTATCCTCTCCTTCTACCATAGCATTTCCTGGAACTCTTAATTGTATATGTATATAGGCACAGTTCCTGCTTTTATTTTTCTACTCTGGTCCTAAACTCAAGGTTTGAAGTTATCCTCTTATGACTTTCAGATGAACAAAGTACATCTGTGACCCCACTTAGTCCACCCAGTTTTAATTTTGGTTTTGATGGCATGAAGAAGGGTCTTAACATTTTGGAAATTGGTGCTTTTGTTTTCCTCATTTAGAGGGAGATTATCTTTGACTGGAGAATTATGTCCATGCCATTTCAAATCAAATCAAATAAAAAAATGAAAACAAATAAGTAGATTGCAGAAAACTTTGGTTGAAGGCACATATGGCATGTCTCTTGTGGCTTTTTGATCTGTTTAAGATGAGACGGGGATTAAATTCCTTTGGGAAGAATATGATGCCTGTGTTCCTTACTGTTTGAAAGCTCATGTGCTGCCAACTGATGACAGTTATGAAATATGTTCTCTAGGCTTTAGGAAAGGTATGTTTCATGAAGGTAGCTTGACAAAACATTGAGATTTTCTAGAAACTGGATACGTGCCTTTTGCATCGTGATGATAAAAGGTGGGGAAGAGGTCACTGTGGTGAAAAACATTGTTGCCAGAATTGTGAGAACTAGGTGGTATAGCTCAGGAGGATGCAGCTGTCTGCACGATAGTTTTATTTGTGATTAACTTCTTCAGTTGGACAAAAGAGGAGGTCATCCATGGGGACCCTCTCTTCTCTCAAGGCCTTTTCTGTGCCTATTTAGCAAGTCATAAGGTCAGGCTAGTAGTCTGAAATCACACTCACATGCTCGCTCTCTCTTTGTTCTTTCCATCTTAGTTGGGATTATCTGTATGGAGTGGAGGGTATAAAGAGGTTTGAGTTTATGAAGAGCCTCTTAAATACAGTAACAAAATTAAATCTTGAAAACATATTTTGGAGTGTGTAGAAGAATAGAAAATTCTTTTAAAGCCCTTGCTTTTAATATTCTAACCGTGGGGAAGGAGATTTGTCTTTATATAGATAGGGGTGTGTGTGTGTGTATGGGGATGCACACAGATGCACCTAGACAGACACAGAAGGATCTGCAGCCTTCATGACATTAACTGACCATCAAGGGGGCCACTAAAAATCCCTCCCTCACACATGGTGAATTGTAGAGTTGGGCCCATTAAGTGCTTCTTATTCATGTATATCTGCATTTGGCCCCTGCAATAGACAGGACACCTGACTAGATGTAGTAGGATTCCTGTTCCTTAAATAGGGTTAGTTTCTAGGGTATTTTGATGGTACCAGGTGGATTTATTTATTAATATTAAAGTTCCTCCTTCAATATGCATGTACTTTTTTCACACACTTATGTGAAAACGAAGAGGCTGCCAGCTTTCCAAATGTACTTGTCTGATTTCCCCCAGGAACTTTTTGAAGCATTTGAATGTATCCAGAGCAGGCATGAACCAGATAGGAGAAGGAGAGATGGTCACACTCGCAGATTCAGTGTGGAAGCAGTTTCGGCTCTCTGCAAGCTTTTGTTGCGGACTCCTTGGCGGGCCCAAGCCTTGCTGGAGTTCCTGCCAGGAGAACAAGGTACACGCAATTCTGCACAGCATCAGAGTTGCTCTCTACAAAGCATCTATGTTGACTTTCTCCGTGACTCCTTAAAATCTCTTCAGAGGCTTCAATACAATCCTGAGCTGTCAGCAGAACTGGATCAAAGAGAGACAGTAGATGCAATTTACAGAGCCCTTAGTGTGCTGCATTTTGAGGTGGAGCATCAGATGGGTGAACTACGACACTTGTGCAGGGAGCTGTTGAATGCTTGCTGGGTCGAAGGAAGCCTCCTGAGAGAGGAAAAACTGTTGAGCTGCATGCTGAGGAAGCAGAGTCATGCCTTGCTCAGTCTGTATAGCAGTGTCTTCACAGAGAGGACAAGAGAGAAACTTCTGGGGCCAAAGTCACTAGGAAAAGGTTTGTTTCCTTTTGTCATTGTGGCTTTGCAAGCAAGACAAGTGTGGAATGGAGTTATAGAGTTAATGTATGGCTTTTATTTAACATGAGTCCTCAATTGCTCTGCTTTTAAAACCTTTTCCAGTTCCTGATACGGATTCCTTGTAGGTCATTAGTAGTTCTAAATATGTGGCCATATGCTAAGAGGAGTATTTTATTCTTCAGCTCAGATATGGGTTACTTTGGTGGAAACACCTCGCACAGTGTTTCATTCGTCATTTGTTTTTCTTTCTTTCTTCTCTTTGGTTTCTCAGTGTGCTGTGCCCTGTTAACCAGTAGCACCATCTTGGGGTCTTAGTTATCAAAATGCAATTGTTGGCTTCTTATTCAAGACAGTACAGCATGTTGCTCTATAGTATCATGCAGCCTGCCTTCCTGAAAGGTAGCTCCCTGTGTTTTTGAGTATACTTGGAAGTAACCCTGTTTTTGTGCATCAGGTTCATCTGAGCAGGTGGACACAGAGAGGGCAATGATGACTTTATTCTCGGACCCCGAGGAGGATTATTCTTGGAAAACTGCCTATTTCTACTGCCTGAGCAGCAGCAAGCACTTTCTGGAGCAGATTCTGGTATGACCATAAAGATGATAGTGAGTGAAAAAACCCAGTGGCAAATTTTAATTGTTATTCTTAAAACCAAGGTTTAACTACCAATGTTTTTTATAATCTCTTGTTATCAGAACCAGTTTCATCTGCATGATGCAATTAAGACATCATGAAAGACTTCCCTCATTTGCAGCCTGTTGGTTAGATTAGAAGATTTGGGAGCTGGGACTAGTGTGTTCAAGTCCCAGCCATGCTAGTTATTTCTCTCTGACTTGCTTCATCGTTTTGGGCAAGTCGTTTATTTCTTGATTCAAGTAAAATGAGAATAACGATTCTTTACAAAGAGTTTACAAGGTTAAGTTAATAATTTTTAAAGTGCTTCGAAACCCATGAGTAAAATATACTATATGAGAAGGTAAAATTATAGTAGAAAATAAAAATGCATAGAGGATGTTAGAATCCAGGCAGGTGATCCTTTGACATGTAAGAGAAAATCTTGGAACAGAAGTTCAGTAGTCTCTTCTAGTTGCTTCATAAGATATGAGGGAAATATGAAGAATAGAAAGAAGCCAGCGAGACTGTAAGAAGCGAGTAAGTGTGGATTCTTCAGCTACTCCTTGGAATGATTACTTCCCTTTTGGAGACCAGTTGACTAAAATGCATAAAAATAGTCTGGATATGAGGAAGTTCCAGTTGCAGAACTTCACAACCTTTTTTTCCCAAAACTATTGGAAAAGTCTTTTCCCACACCACTCTTTTGGGATTCTGCACTTTTTACTGCATCTTCCTTCTATTTTCTAGGTAACTGCATTAACATTACTGAAAAGGGAAGACTTCTCAGGCTTGAGCAGCTTACTGAGGAGAGAATTCAATCCTCTTGGCCGTCTCTTGGTATTGCTCGGATGGACCCACTGTCATAGCTTGGAATCAGCAAAAACATTGTTGCGGACACTTCACAAAACTCAGGCAAGCAAGCTAATGGTGATCAAGGTGGAAATGGCAGGATGAAATAACTCCAGTCTGATTCTAGTTTGTGCAAGTTAGTTGCATGGGTTATTAGTCAGTTCTGAAGTTTGTGTCTATTTTTTCCCCTAGTTTTGAAAATAGTGTGGGGAGGGGGGTTAATTTCATGAGAGTCTGCAAATATCCTTCCACACACAGGAATGGTACAGGTTAGGGCTTTCACCTTTTTCTTAAAAGGGGTTTTCAACTCTCAAACACTCAAAGTGTGTACTCTGTTCAGGCCTCCTTTAGTATACTTTAACACAGAGCTGTCCAACTGGTGACCCATGCAGGACTAACATAGCCTACAGGCTTCTGCCTGCGGGGGTTCTCCTCGCTGCTTTTGATGCAGCAGCTGTAGGGTCTCTAAGCTCCCTTTCCTCCCTGGCTGCTTCTTCCTGCACCTACTCCTGGGGGTGGGCGAAGCAGTACAGTAGAAGGGGATTAGGGTTCCTGTGATACATGTGTAGTGGGGGTGGGACCATTGAGAATCTGGATAGCCTTGTTTTAACAGCAACCAGAATATCTCATCCTCTGAGCTACATAGTATTTAATACTCCAGGGCCCATTCAGCTCTTGGCCTCTGAAACTACAGGAAGCCCAGGAATGTCAGCTGTCGTGAATCTTTGGTGTTGGGCATCATTTGGGTCTCTAAGAACTGACTTATGAGACCTGTTTCACACAGGCCAGTGAACAGACATTGGATAGTGACAACTTTTAAACCATTGTTAATCTAAATTGAGTGCTGCTAATCATAGATGAGTTTCTCTGTTCCAGGTCATCCTTAATCCCAACAATAAAATTAACCTAACCTAAATGGCAAGAGCCAAGATGAGGAGGATCTGCCTTCCTCCTTTTCTGGTTTTACAAAACCTCCTAATACTGCTATAGATACACAGATAATTCTTGGCCTCTAGTTCCAATCTACGTGATCTTTAAGAGTGGCTGTCCTGGGAGACTGATAACAAGACAGAGGGGGAGCCTTTTGCTATTAGATCGGTGAATCAAATCCAACCCAGATCAGCTGTGTCTTTATGGAGTTCCCGTGTGGTGTCTGCCTGATGTCCCATGTAATCTGTCAGTATTGTGTCAGTTTTAGTGGGTAGGCATCCACAGCAAAACATAAACATGTTGGACAAGGAGGAAATTTGGGAAATCTGCACATCTGTTACTCAATACAGTATCTGTTCTGGGTATGTAACCAGAATGGCAGTTCTGGAGATTGTAGTTCTGTACTAGCTTTTAGACGCATTAAATTCCTGTTTACAAATAAAATGTAAAAGAACTAGAGGGATAGTTTTACAGACCAAGGAAGATGGCTGTGTCTAGGTTCATCAACCTTGAAGGTGCCCTTTAAGCCAGAATACAGCTAACAACCTTTACTTAATTTATGCATGAAAGCAACAAGCAAACATGCAATGATTTATTCACCCGGTCTATTATGGGTAAAGGAATTTTATGACATCACATATGTGAACTAAATTTTGTTGTGGTAGTATTCTTGATAAGAGATATGGTAGAAACGTGATCTCTTTCCTTTATGCTGGTGATGTTAACTTGCTTTGTTTCTCCTTAACAGGACCTGTGTAATGACTCAGTATTAAAAGACTTCTGTGATGGGCTGTGGGCTCAACTGGAGGTTCTTGAATGGTGCATAGATCGAAATAGGTAAAATGGACAGAATTACTCTCTTGCTAACTCCACTAGCCAGAGTTACATATGCTGAGGCTACGTATGCAAATATAAAATATTTTTTGCAAACCTCTGCCAAGCCTCTGTTAGTAACTCCTTTGCGATAAGCTACAAAAATTTGCTGCTTGGATTTTGTCTAAACTTTTTTTTTTTTTTTTTAATTCAGTTGAACCAGGGTTGGACCTGGAAGTGATCCATAGTGTATATAAAGCTTAGATAGGTTGAACCCATTTCCCACCACCATTTTGATTAACACTGTTTTCTCCTGCAGTATTGCTATCCCAAAGAAGGTGCTTTTGCAGCACTTGCACAGTCTGGATTGCCACTCTGCACTCTACTCTCTTCATCACCTCACCAACCTTCTGGCACTGAATGAAGAGGAAGTCATTGAGCTTCTTCAGAAGGTTCCAGCCAGAGACCAGCGGACACAAGGTAAACATGCAGGCATGTGTGGTGGCGGTGAACTTCAAAAACCACTTGGCATGTATCTCTTGAAATTGGTATCATACTGAGAGTACTTGTGTCGGGGAGGACCAGCATGTGCAACCTACATCTTGGAAAAACTTTACGTAACTCTTAGCAGAACTTAAAAATGAGGTGAGAGTATGTGAGGAAATGATTCTCATGCTCATTCTGCAGGGGAGCTGTCTCCTTATGAGGAGATTGTGAAATCCAGTTTCCTTTAGGATGCTGATGAACTCTATATTTAGCACTTTCTATCACAGTACTTTAAAAATACTTATTTTAGACTTTCCTTGTATATCACTTAGTAAAACCTGAACCAATATTAAACTCTCATACTCTTTACTGCTATCTCCCTACATTTTATAGAATTCTTAGCTTGCAAAGTAGAAGCAGAGTGTTCAAGTTTCTCTTTGGCTCCCTTGCAGCACAGAACCTAAATCTATTTGCTTTAGGTTTCCAACTGAAAAGGATTAATTGAATTATACTTACTTTTTCAGTGTTTTAAAAACATTGCTGATACAGAAAACCCAAGCCATTTTCTAATATTACAAAATCCTCTTAAAATTTTAACTTTACACCTATGCTACCTGATTGACTATTTTGAATTAAAAGAAAAAATCCAGTGTTTGAAAATCCCTTTAACATATGCTTTTCCATAGTAAATTATTTATCAATCTAAGATATTTGAAGAAGTTTCTAAAGCCCCTGTTCTTGTTTCTCCATTTAAGTGATGTTGATGTGTAGACTAGTGGCTGGTGCTAACAAGAGAGGAAAACAAACACAGTTATAGCAAACCTAGATTTAGAAAAAGCTTATTACAGAGTGGATCATGATTACATATTTGAGGTGCTGCTTCATGTTCTGGTGACGCCGATTTCCCTCATCAACTTCAGATTATGTAGGCTGTGCTTCTTTCTCAAACCACCCCTTACTTGGGGAGTGCAGTAACAAAGTGTCATCACACTGTGAGGGGAGAGAGCGTGGGTTGGTGTGACGCACTGTGAATATTCAAAACCGCGAATCGCAAATCTGCAAATAGCGAGGGTTTCCTGTATACAGAAGCAAAGAGCGTAGTCCAAATTTAAAATCTTTAAAATCTAAGCAGGGCCTTTAAAATCTATACTGGGTGAGATGAGAGTGCCCACTGTTGCCGCTATTGTTTGCGTGCATCATGGAAAATTTAGCACAAAGAATGAGAAAAGACAAGGTTATAAGCAGAGTAAAGATACTGGGAGGGGGAGAGGTAAAGTGCATATTATACATGGATGAGATAAATGTAATAGTGGTAGTCTTTCAACGGAAAGCAGAGTATGGAGAAGTGATGGGGGCTAAACTAAATAGATCAAAAAGCATGATGATAGGAGCGGGGAACTAGAAGGAATTGGAGAAGTTGGGCCTTCAAATAAGAGAGGGAGAAATTGGGAGTGCTAGGGGTCCTGATGGATGCCGAGGGGGAAGGTACTACAGCATGGGAAAAGTTGATGGCAAGGCTATGGCAAATACTTTGATTATGGTCCAGAAGGACACTGTCCTTTGCAGGAAAAGTGGCGACTGTTAAGGCTGTGCTACTGCTGAATTTTCTATGTACAGGAATTGTATTCCCATCGACATGGCAGCAGATAGCAAAAGTACAGAGGGAAATGCGTGTGTTCTTTTGGAATATCAAAAGAGAAAAGTTGGCTAGAGCTGAATAGTATGAAGCAAGAGAGATGGGGTGATGGGGGCTGTTGGACTTAGGAGTGTTCGTCTATGTGAATTGTGTAAATGTGGTATGCAAGGTATTAAAGGAGGGAGAAGGGAAAGCATGTATCACCCGATTTTCATGCAGCTGAAATTTGGAGGAACTGGGGAGTATATCAGACCTCTTTGAAGAGTTCATGGGCATGACAACTGCCAATTCATTACATCAGGGTGGAAAGATTCATGCAGAGATAATAATAGGGAAGGTAGGACTGGATGTCCTGAAGGATCGTAAGAAACTGATGAAGGCAGTAAAGGAGAGAGATGGGATGGTGCCAGTGGAGAACATCACAAAAGGACAACTGAAGAAGGCGTGGGGAGTGGCTCATGCTCAGTGCTGGCTGCATTTAATCAACTTCACAGTTGGTTTCCATTACTGAGCACCTCCTGCATTTGGCAGCGTTTTAGTGATAGTGTATTTAATTAGGTTTCCATGTATGCAAATATAAGACTAGGGACTTTTTCCTGTCATACTGATTGGTGGGGAAAAAACTTGCCTTGAATTTGATTAAGTACGGTATATAATTTCGGCCTGAGTTTGTTTTTTTTAAATGATCCAACAACATTTACAGTGGTAAAACTTGTAACAGCTCAGCTTTCTGCTTTCAGAAGCTTTCTATAGTGAAGCTGGTTCTTCTTCCTCTTCATATTATCTGGGTTGTCAAATTGTTTCATGTTTGGGTTTTATTCTAATTGTAAAAAATAGAATGCCTAAACTTGTTTGTCCTCTTGACAGCACTAACTGATTTCCACAGTAAAAATAAACACTTTTTTTTTTTTCTCCCCCTGCCCTGTGCTCAGGAAAAGGCCTGTACAAATGACAGTTTGAAACCAAAGAGAAGTGAAAGCTGGGCTGCAGTTGGTTATAAGGCAGGACTGTGGTGAAACCCACCCCCAGGGCTTTCTTCTGTCTTGGTGTTTATCAGTAAATTACTACACTGAGTCTCAATAAGCTTTGAGAAAATGATGCCATGGATTGAGATTTTTGCTTTGCTGCTGTTACTGTTCCATCAGCTTACAACGCCTTGCCCTTCTTTGCAGTTGAATCTGTCTATGACAGAGAGACACAAACGGTGGCATTTCTGCCACAGAGTCTCTAGGTTTTTGCGTGCCAGTTGGTGCAAGAATTTAGAAACCTCCCTGGGGCAGGGAAATGCATCTTAGTCAGATTAGCCTGAGTTGTGCAGCTGTACAGAGGGATAGGTCTAACCCTGTTTTCACTTCTCCTCTGAGGCTGCTTCAATTTACAGAAATATTTCATGAAAACCAAGCATCCCTTTTCTATCTCAGGAGTTATTGCATTTAAAGTAGTGTTGTAAAACTTGCTGGCTTACATTTTGATTTGCTGACAGAGCACCTCTAAATAACACAACCAGAAAGTTAAGTGGGGAGGAGGGCAGAAGTTGTGAGTTTTCTGGCTCTTCTTGTTTAGGTGGACCCTGGACTAGCAGGACCAGACAGGCACAGGCTTCCATCCACCTCCCTTCCTTCCTGGGTCCACACCAGTTTGCTGCTGCTTCGTTTTAGATTTTGCTGTCCTGTTACTGACTAATGCCCTAATGCAGGGGCTGGGAAAGAGCATGAATCTGGACTCCCCCCCCCCCCCCCCCCCCACAAGTCAGGGCATAGGATGGCATTACTGACTGCAGACAAACCAGTGAAACTGACATGTAGATTAAGTAATATTGGCCCAAAACCCAGCAGCTGGTTTTTTCTTCTGTGGCTGTTACCATGTACAGAGCTGCAACTTTTAGGGAAAGACACAGCCCAATTGGCATCTGACGCACTTCATTTAGTCCCTCTCCACAATAGAAACACAGTGGTATTAGTTACAGAAGTGTTCAAGTGCTATTGTTTATCTTGCTCTCTCTCCAGCTTATCCAGATAAATACCTCCTGACTAGCCATGTTAGTCGGTTCCTACTTTAGACTCTCTGGCTTCATCTCCTCTGAGGTATTTTTTAAAAATCTCCTTCCATTACTGTCATAAGAAAGGATGTATTAACTAGAAAATTGCCTGTCATGGGGGGTGGGGCAGGGACAGAGCACCGCCACCCAGCAGCCCGCAATGCTGCTGCTGCCTGCCACTCCTGGTGTGGCCCTGTGTGCGTGCGTGCGCCACCCGCCTAAATCTACTCTGAGTAGATTTAGCAGACAGGATGGTAAAAATATCTGAAACCTGTACTGCAGTCTCCACCATTGCCATCACTTGTATGTTATGGATCTACGATCTGCATCTTCACTGTCAAATTATCTTACAACATTAAATGTATTTGTTATAATACTATAACATATAAAACACGTTATAAGTACATTTGTGTAATAGTAATTCTCAGAAGATTTTTTTTTTCCCCTTGAAAAATGGTACACTGCTTGAGTTGTGTAATAATAGTACTGAAATGCTATTCTAGTGAATTTAGTTTAGTTGCAAGTGTGTGGACTTGGACATGGACAAAGCAACTCCAGAATATTTACTTAAATAATTTGAACATGCACTCTTCACTCCCACTAGGCAGACAAGCCTGGTTTATCCCTTCTGTAAAGATACCAGTGTCTTCAAACTGTGATCTGAGATACCAGGATAAGCATATCATGGATTATATTAGTTCTGTCTCCCCACTCTTACGATTTTCATTTAAAGTCTCATGGTAAAGGTGCCGAAAATTTTGAGGGTGATTGTGGTCTCTAGGCCCAAACTTCGAACTCCACTGGATGATGGATATTGTACAGCAGTATTACTTAATCAGTCTCAAATAGTGTTATTACGGGGTTTGAATAATACTGTACAGTAGTGTAGTATCTATTAGTGAACAATACACCTTTCTACAATGTGTAAGTTCTGCTAGAAACAGAATTAACATACACAGGGATTGACTCAGACACCGTATTGAATTCTATTCTTCTGTTGTGATCTGAAGGATCATATGACTAGCATGTGACACTTTTGCTGCTTGTGAAATAAAGAGAAGAAAGGAAAACAATTGGTGTAGGGGATCTTTCAAGCTGACTGTATCATGAAGACAAGAGTACAGTCTCTCTCTCTCCTTCAAAGCCTTTGTGGGTCTCCTGTAGTTTTGCGTATCAACCATGCTGTAATGTTGAAGTAGAGTAGCACTCAAACCAAATTTTTATCTGTTTGGCCAGCCAGTGTGACTGGCATCAAACCATAATGCAGATTGGTAAATATAGTTGTAACCTAGTTTGGCCACAATTCTAGGATAACATAGTATGTTGTGGGGGACACTTGCATTCAACATGATTAAGACATAGTTTGGCCTTTCAATATAAGTGGAATCCAGTCCTATCTGTTACAAGACCCACCCATGCATTAAGTATGGCTGTTTTTTTTGTTGTCACTGGGTCTTGAAATGCCAGGATTTCAGGCAACGTTTCACTGAAAATTAAAGTTACAGGCTTGTTTTTTTCTGTAGACCTTGTCTTGCTCTTTATTTTCTTCTAAATGTGATTAAATAGTGGTAGAAGGCTAGAGAGTGGAGGTCAACAAGGGAAGGCTTCTATGTGAAATGTGATTGTTTAAAAGATTGATATTCTGAGACTCAGAGAACCTATAAAGCCTAGGGATATAGAATGATAATATGAAGAGGACAAAGTTCCTTGTGGGAGCAGGAGACTAAGAAAACATCAAGTTGATCTGAATCAGTTGAGTGTAGGGTTTGAGTAGGAGAGTGGCAAGAGTTGCTCACAGTCTTAATGGGTGAATTTGTGAGAAGGACAGGAATCCAGTGCAGAGTCTCAAGGCAAGATGATGGCATAGTTAATGTGGCCAGCAAAGGAGCAAAGATTGTGATGTTGGAGGAATTTATTGGGCATCAGGTGGAAACCAGAGTGAATCAAAAAGTGCAGTAATTGAGGCAAGAGATGAAAGAACAAAGGTTTTGAGAAAGATTTGAGAGATAAAACTTAGCAATAGTCAGGACTGGGTAGGAAGGGTGAGCAGTCTTAATGCTAAGGTTTTAAGTCTGCATGATAAGAATAACGGTGGAAGAAGCCCTAGAATTGTTAAATCTCCCTCAATAAGGTATTAAATTTTGCGGAAGCATGTCTTTAATGCAAGTGTTTTTGGACTCTTCTGTTTCAACTTGAAAAATCTTATGTTTGTCAGATCACCTTACACCAATCATGAGAATTTTATTACGTGACTATCCACAAGCGAAATGAATGGAGACAAATTACTTTACTTTTCTTTCCACTGCGTTTTACTTTATAGAGGAAAACCAGTAAAATTGACTCTATAGAGTAAGTCAGTTTTTTCCCTTGTTGAGCCCTCCTTTATAAACGCTAATGCAGGAAAGGAAGAAAAAAATCTTATTGAAATATAAAGAAAGAGTGATAAAGTAGAAATTCCAAGACCTTTTAGAAACTAGTCTATGAGAATTACCCCTCCAGTTTCCAACTTGCTTTACTCTGCAGGGGCATCACTTCCTGGCCTTTTGAATCAGCGACGCAATCTGGCGCTCTTCCGGGCGTTTTGTGCCATGAAATATGCAATCTATGCACTGTGTGTGAATTCACATAAACCTTTGAAGTGCAAGGATTGCATGCACAGCTGCCTCAGCAACATCCCTGAAGACTCTGACCATCTTAAAGAACTGGAAGGTAATCGGCCTCCTTGTTCGGGTTCAGTGGTTTCTGCTTGTTTTAATGATTCTATGGATATGGGTTTATTATTGTGATATGGAACTGTGCACATATATAATCCTTTTATCCAGAGAGCTCTGAGCACTTACTAAAAAAATCTCACAGCATCTCTCTAAGTTACGTGTTACTATTTGCATCTATTATTGTTAGAGACTGGGTATTCACTTTGAAGAACCTTTTAAGATCCTCAGATTTAAGAAGAGCTGCATAAAGGGAAAATGCTGCTGTTAATGGGATGTTGTAGCTGGGATTTCTTCTTATAACTAATATTGGTTTCGTAATCTAAACTGTAGGTAATCAGTCTGTGCACTGGTGTATAAGGTGAACATTACCAGAGTCGGGGAGGAATAGTGCATACCCTTGACCAGAGACAATTTGAGCAGGGCCTGGGGTAAATCAGCCTGTGTGGGGCTCCACCCCCAGATGCAAGGAAGCTGGCAGCAGATTGGGGGGGGTGCCAGGTGTCTGGACTTGAAGCTGGTGGCAGCATAGAGTTGCCGCGGCCGCTCCGCCCAGCTCCGTGGGGCCCCCCAAAGCGCAGGGCCTAGGGTGGTTGTCCTGCCCTTGACCCACAACATGTAAAGCACTTCATGTTTATGTGCTTTGAGGGAGAGAAATTCACCCATATACCACTAATATTGGTCAATATTCTGATCAGATGTAAAGTTTACTGCTGTCTTGTTCTATAATGTGTCTCATGATTCTCCTATTCTTGTAAACTTTGTTCCCTATTATGGAATCGTAAAATGGTTCGGGGGTGGGGGAACAATTCCTGAAAATCTTGTAAATGTAATGTAATTTTATTTTTACATATACAGATTGCTCAGCTGTCTTTCCTCAATACCTTGCCAAGTGCCAGCAGTTCTTACGGGGTGTCCCTGCTCCTCTGCGCCTGGAGCTTCTGGAGAACATCTTCTCCTTGCTTTTTGTCTCCTACAGTGATCTTTATACAGAGACACTCCAGCCTGAGGACTATGCAGAAGAGGATGACCTTGATAAAAAGACTTGTGGTGCTGGGAACTTGGATGGCAGTGCCAGCCGAGGCTCTTCTACCTCAGAAAGTCCACAGCACTTTGTACAGCCTGAAAGGAAAATGGACAGGTGTCCTCAAGCCCCTCAAACAGTCTACCACACTGCACAGATTCTGCTAGGTTCAGAGTTGAGTGGTGAGAATGGCGAGACCTCCAGGTTGAGCTGTCTAGATCTGAAACACTTTACCAGCAGTGGTACTGGCTTTCTAGTAGATGAGTTCGTGATGGATGCCTTTCTGAAGATGCTTCTCAATCACCTGGAAGAAATTCAGAGTTCTCTGCCTTGGGACTTGAGCAATGCACCCCGTGAAGAGCTGGAGGTAGTGGAGTGCTTGAATCTGCCTGTGAATAGGGATGGCTTTGGGATCCGTGTATCACAGTTTTCCAAATACCTTTCTGAAGCTCACTGGCGCTACAAAGTAGTGATGAGTAATAGAAATGCAGGTAAGATTCACTGGGGCTCGATAGGCTCAATGTTAGGATTGATAAGTTGAAAGATATGTAGCAAACATTGAGTAGTTTGCAGGCGTGTTAAGCAGGGTGTAAGCCTTTAGTATAGTGTCCGAGTCGCTTCTGATTTGTTAATTTCCCAAATTTACCCCACTTTATGGAACTTGCTTTGGGGGCCCAGGACTGGGAGCATGGAAGGTGACATATCCAGCTCTCAAGACTGCTCTAACTTCTACGTGGCACCTCAGTTCCATAAGCATTCATTCTGTTCTCCCATTCTTAAAGATTAGATTAAAAGAACCCACTAAACCATGTATGTAATTTGTAGTCAGAAATGCTCCTCATACCTTAAATTTCTCATTGGTAAAGTGGCCATATCAAATTCCTGCCTTGCCTTCCTTCAGCCTTGTTTAGCAGTGAATCAGTTTAGGTCTTTTGTATGTGACAATTGATTGGTCTAGTAATCAGGATTATTAATTACTAATCTTGTAGGTCAGGATTTTTGTCAGACTGCAGCAATGGAAATTCCAGATATTCTAAGAACAACAATAATTAGTACCTTTTTAATAGGTAGAAAGATCTAAAATAGGTATATGTTAGACACTTTATATGCATATTTCAAAAATAAAAGCGGCGATGGTTGTCACAAACTAGAAACATTTTGTTGATCACACAGATCATGGTTTAGTTGCCTTGTTTCTTCTCTGAGCACTAATTTACTCTCCTCTGGGATTAGTCCTACTTTTAACTGAACATCTTAGTCTGTAGGGGTAGCTAATGTGGAATTTGCTGTGCTTATGTCTGGGTATTATGTCTTCATGTCACCAAATCTTTAGTTTAGGTACAAGCTTTTTCTGTTCCAACTTTTTTTCTGCTTGGCAGTGCATTTGTGTGTATTTAACTAAGATGGCTCCTCTTTCAGAACATCAGCTTGCATGCTCCAGGAGACTCTCCTCATTAACCAGGTGCTCAAGCTTCAGGAAGCGCAGTCGAACTCAAAAGTACAGGCCAGGTGGGTTGAGGAACTGGAAGTCTAGAAATTACATCTCCCAAATGATGTCAGGTGACCAAGAGAAAGAAATTGAGCCTTGGCAAGATGTCAGTATAACTAAGCATGACTATCTGCCTCACTGACTTAGTTTTCTCTGCCCAGTCCCACCCTTCTAGCTTGCTAATTGGCATGATAGGTATCATTGGTGTGCCAGTGTGAAATGTATCTGTCTGTTCCAACTTGGAAAATTGTTCTTATGCCAAAATCTGCTAATACAATTAAAAGGTAATGTGTAAGTAATTACTCCTTCTGCATGTAATCTGATTGCTCTATGACACTTGCTGGTGCAGGTTTATTGGATGCTTGGGATGGGGAGAGGGGAAAATAAATATGACTGAATGAGAACAGCACCTATAGGGATAACAGTTAAGATAAAAGTGGCAGGAGGCAGGGGCGGGGGTTTCTTGTTTCAAGACCAAAATGATCACCTGATCAGGGGGAAGAATCTGACACTTTCCCACTCTCAGTAAAGTATTATAGAACTAGAGCTAGTTTTGGATGCGGACAAATTAAGGTGACAGCTTTCCTCTGAAGCATCTGATATTCTCTACTAGCAGACAAAAAGCCAGAATGGAATGACCCATTCTTTTCTCTGAGAGCCATATATGCTTACAGCAGGGGCAGGCAATTATTTCAGGCGGAGGGCCACTTACTAAGTTCTGGCAAGCTGTTGAGGGCTGCTTGGGTAGCCCCGCCCTTTAACAGGTGCCCTGCTGCCTGGTTGCCATCTTGTGACTGGAAGTCCCGCCTCCTAACCCCCAACCTTTTGCCACCAGAAATTCCTTCCCTTACCCCTGGAAGTACTCCTTTCAGCAAGGGGTTTTGCCATCTCTGAACCAGAAAAATACCAAATTATAGTCTAAAAATTGAACATCTACAACATTCATTAATTTGATGTCAAAAAATATTTTTGACTTGGTTTACATGTGTTTGTGTAGTGTACATAGGGGTGACTGCACAATAGCTTAAAATGAAGTCTTACTCTTGTATATTATGGGAGACATGGGGTGGTGTCTGTGGGGATTTTGTGGGGGGTGAATAGGTGTATGGAGTGAGGGAGCATGTGGTTGTATGTGGATATGTGGGGCTTGTGGGGGGATGTGTGTCACGGGAGGATGGCTGGGGTACATGAGGGGATATGGGTGTCGGGGTCTGCATGTATGGCAGTGCGAGGGGAGTGCATGTGTAATGGTGGGGTGTACTTGTATGACTCGCCCTATGAACACACACACACACACACACACACACACACACACAGAGTCCCTTCCTGCCTCATTGCACACACACATGCACTCTGTGCCTCCCTCATTGCTCTCTCGCTCTTTCTTTCTCTCTCTCACTCTCTCCTTATCTCCCCTCACTGTGCATGTGTGCACGTGCACACTCACTCCTCCCGTTCCTGGCCCCGGGGTACTGGTGCAGGCCCTGTGCTCCCACAATCCGGCCATGCAGCCGGGACCACATGGTACTGGAGCAGGTATGCAGGGAAGCAGTGAAAGTGGCTGCAGGCAGAGGCTTTGGGGTGGGTGTGGGAGGCCGCAGAGGGGCGGGGCTGGGTCAGCCTTGCTTCTGAGTCCTTCTGGCTTCCCTGGGTCCTACTGCCCTTGTCTCCTGTCAAAGATGACAGGCAGCCAGGAGCAGATGATAAATATTAATTTTCTAAACTTTTTAGGTGCCCTGCAGGCTGGACAGAATTGCCTGGCGGGCTGGATTTGGCCCACAGGCCATATTTTGCCCTCCCCTGGCTTACAGGGTAGTCCATCTCTAGGGACCCCATCATGGTATCTTCTTATTACTTAATGATCTTTCTTACCCATGGAGGTTTTTCTGCTCTGAAAAACAGTTTTGATTTTTACATATAGTTCTTATTTTTCCATTTTAGATTTTAAGGAGGGAACTTCAAGTCCATCGCTGGAAAGTATGAGCAGTGAATTAAGCACTAGTACCTCAGGTATTGAAATTATCTGGAAAGGATTTCTTGGTTTCCTCGCTACATAATGAGATTGCATTAATTTGATTCATTGCTTCTCTTTACAGGTTGTAGTCAGAGTTTCCCTTCATAATGGAATTCTTCTTTACTTTGATTAGCACAGATGTGTCCTTTTGGGGAGTAGAAGAAACAGCATTTTCCTGCTGCATCTGTGATTCTACACAGCTATATATACAGTGCAGTGATCAGTGAAACAGAAGGAGGCAACAGACTTAGTAGAATATAGTTTAATTTAAAACTCATATTATTTCTTAGGAAAAATGATTTAGAGGACTGCATGTGCTTTCTTCTAGACAGTGGAACACCATGCCCCTGAATTACCTTCTTGCAATATATAGAAGTAATACCAAATTGTGTGTACCTGGGCTGAGTGACTTACTGTAGGAACTAGAACTATGACTTTTGCTGTTGCACCTTCAAAAATCTGTCCCAAACTTGCACTAGTCAGGAGTCTGAACTGATGCCAAGTTACCTTTCTAAAGCATCTGCTACTGTAGTGTTGTGCAAGTGCTATGATTATCTTATGGTTGTTTTTCATGTTTGTTACCTTGTGGGTTCATAGCTTTTTGCCTGCCTCTAGCTGGCAGTTGTTTTGGTTTACTTTGTATGGATGCTGCTGCATAAAAATTCTGATGCATTTTTTAAATCAAAAGCAATAGGTCTCAAGTTTGCTCTTGATTTTCAGCTCTTCCGTTAAGACAAGTTTTTTAGCCTGACAGACTCTCTTGCCTCAGGTTGTATGTCTTGGCTAGTTTTTCAAGCCAAGCAAAGTTAGGCTGGATCAGCATTTGATGTTCCTTGGTGGCCTGCCTTCATAGGGTCCCAAATCATTCTCACCAATTCCATACCCAAGGCTTGTCCCTCTGTTGCTATCAGTGCCCCAGTGTAGTCTGAAAGGATGGTGGACTGTGAGCGTTTCTCATTCATGACCATATGGAGTCTGCAGATCCCTTGAGAATGTTAACAGGGTTAGGATTGTTCAGTTAAAAGCTTTCCTTTCTTCCTTTCTTCAACAGCTGTGTAATTTTTGCCATGTCCCATTTAACAGCTTCTACTTGTGCAGTAGAAACCAATTTATGGATACATTGATCCTTATCTAGCACTTCACAAAGTGCTCTGGGGTTTTTTTGTAGTAGGAATATTACATGTGATAGCTGCATGTTTGTCACTTCCTCTATACAACCCCCCTAAAAATTAATGTCTCAGCACAGAATTTTGAAGTAGGGTTTTTCATGTTAAAGCTGAGAAGCATTGCCTGGTACAGTCTTTTCTTTCCACAATGATCTGGCATGTTGATTCACTCTTCTTCTCTTATAGAGGGAAGTACTAGTACTGTGTCTGGCTGGAGTGACCTGGAATGTAGGCTGAAGCCTCAGCCGCAGAACCCCCTCATTCCTATGATGCTCTCCCCACCAGAGTCGCTCCTCATCTCTTGTATCCTGAGGGGGAACTTTGTAGAAGCTCATCAGGTAACTGTCTTTATACAGCTTTGGAAGCATAAACTGGCAGTGGCTGATGGAATTTATATCCCTGCTGCACTGGCCAGATAGTTGCTATAGACAGAAATTTGGGAGGAAGAATAGAGTGTAACTTTAGGTACAAGAGTGCATTCAGTAGCAGAAGAGGAGGAGAGAAACAAGAATACCATAGGCCACCCTCTCAAGCAACCTGTTGCTTTCTTTTAATTTTAGATAAACTTGTGTGGTCCTGAATTTTCAGAGCTTGCAGAGGCTTTATCAGTCCTTGTTCTAGCTTAGCACTTTATCTGAGTGAAGAAGCAGAGCTCATATATTAACTTGTGTTCTCTCTTTCTCTCTCTCTCTCTCTCAAATGGGAGGTAGCATTTAAGATACTCATGGTCATTGAATTGAAAGATGCGACTCTGTCCCCCTCCCCATCTCCATGGTGTGTGCTATGCTGTTCTAGTGCCATGCTGAAAATCCTTAGCTGCTGACCTGGCCTGCTGTGTGTGACAAAAAGCTTTTAAGGTGGTGTTTCTGTGTCTATACTGTTAGCACAGGAGGCATAGGGTCTTTTGTGCAAAACTCCCTGACTCTTAGAAGCTCTGCAGTTAGCCAGTTTGAACATTTGCATTGTGACACTCAGTTTGAATTCCCCATATGTGTCTGCATATAGTTTTCAAACAGCCCTTACTGAAACACTTAAGGACATTTTCCAAGAATTGAATCCTCTACAAAGTGTAATGTGTGAGGCAGTGTTAAGTGCCCTAACATTAAGAGCAAAATAGACAGCAGCTATATGCTCTCCTGTAGTCTCAGCTATCCTTGGGAACCTGTGGAGGCTGAGAGGTGTACATAAATGCCTGCTTTCCAGCCTGGAGAGCAGAAATTGGAGTATGATTTGGAGTGCTTCACATCTTTGCATCATCAATAAGTGAATGTCATCCTTGTTAGTACTTTTCAACTAGTAAACAGGATATTACATTTGCTTCTCGTTGATGGGGCCCACAGGGCTTTGCTTTCTTTGCTTTCAGCACCAGTGATGCTAACATTGCTGTGAAACAGACTTTAATTTTTGTTCCTTCCCTTTGGGTATTAAACCAACAAAGCTATGTGGGCTGCTAATGTAAGGATAGATATGCTGTCTGAAGTGCTCCAAGTGCCTTTAAAGTGCTCCAGGCAGCAAGAGTTCAGATATTCACATTGAAGAAGCATTTCAGAAATGGCTTTCAAAAAAATGAGGAACATCTTCAATGTGCTTCTTGAAATAGCTGTATTCTCCAGCAGAGCACAATAGGGGGTTGCTCAGTTCTCCAGTATCCCATATTACTCTGCTCCCCACCCCATCTCCTGGGGAGATAGGGATTAAGAGCAAAATAGACAGCAGCTATATGGTCTCCTGTGGTCTCAGCTATCCTTGGGAACCTGTGGAGGCTGAAAGGCGTGCATAAATGCCTGCTTTCCAGCCTGGAGAGCAGAAATTGGAGTATGATTTGGAGTGCTTCAAATAAACATCTGTCCATACTCTCATCACAGAATATTTTGGGTGGTGTTTCTTGCTTAGCAAGTATTTCTACTTGATCCTTTTTAATACATCATGTATTGGAATCTTAAAATACCCTTTTGTAAGCTACTTGTGAATCTAAATACAGCTTTGTGTCATTGGCTAGCAGAGCTGCATAAGTTTAATTGCAAAGGTGTCACCGTTTGTAAAGTTTTGTCTTTTTCTGAGTGTGTGTATAGCTTTCTGAATAAAAATAGTCTGTTGAGCTGAAATTGTTTTCATATGTTTTCAATTGAGGACTTTTTAAAAAATGTTTTTGGTAAGACATTGGCTGTGTAAAGGTTATTGTGATGTAATCATCATTTGCATTCATCATTACCCCTATAGGTGGCTTTGATGTTTAATCTGGAGTCTTCAGCTTGCTATGGTGAATTGGTTTTCATGGAACGTTATCAGGAAGTGGTGCGGGAGATGGCAAAAGTAGAGCATAAGATTGAGAATCAGTCATCTGATGGTACTGGAGCCCTCAGGAAATCTGGTAGTGGCCGATCAACACTTCAGGCTATTGGGAGTGCAGCTGCAGCAGGTATGGGTTGGATCATAGCATTTTACAAATTAAGAACAGTGATACAGCAAAGAGGCAGAAAACAAATGAGGAGAAAAGTTTGGACATAAGTGCACCAGGAGTGGAGTAATAAATTGTCCTACTTTGACATAGGATGATGTTAACAAACAGTGAGATTTCCCAACAAACTGTGCAAGGAACAGTATTTCATGTTTTAATAATAGGAATCAGAGGGAGCTGGCAGTCTGTGCATAGTATAGGATTGTCTAGGCTGAGATGATGGTGAGAGTAGAAGCAACTGTAGGGAATTTCTGCATATCCTAATAGAGTTGGAAAACTGAGCAACATGATAAACAGAGGTTAGGCAATGTAGAGGAGCACAATGTAGTGGCTGTTGGAATGATTCATATTACCTCCCTGTGCTGGTATAGTTCTGGGTTTTACATTGGCTAGAACAATTTGGGAACAGTGAGATGTTCACAGTCATGCCTAATTAAAATTAAAGCTCATGCAGCATTTTTGCAAAAAACAGACCAGAAGGGAGTTGTATTAATATAAAGACTAGAGAATAATTGCTACTGGGGGACATAGAATAACTGCCTGCTTTAACCAGTGACTGTTTGCTGGGTTGTGTAGGCATGGTATTTTATTCCATCTCTGACGTTACTGATAAGCTGCTTGCCACTTCTGGAAGCCTTGTCCCTGCTCTGCAAGAAAACTTTTGGACAAGCTGCATCCAGTTGGAATGCACAGATCCTTTGCGTGAAGTCCTGGAGGACCTCAGCCCTTCAGCGATGGCAGCATTTGACTTAGCTTGCACTCAGTGCCACCTCTGGAAAACCTGCAAGCAGCTGTTGGAAACAGCAGAGCGACGTTTGCATAACAGCCTTGAAACCAGGGGTATGCCTCCCATTTCTCTCTCCATCTATGTGGGCTTTGGTGGGTGAGGAAATGTTTGCATGCCTCCTGGCATTTAAAATAATTGGCTGTGTTCATTTGTGTAAGCTCCAACTTCACTATTGTTTTCCTACTCCTCAACCCTTACCTTGCCTTTCCTGTCCAATTATTCTTTTAGGCCGAAGACTCGACTTCGTTCTCCTGCACTGTGATGGCATAAGAGGTTTCCCAGCAGTTCTTCAGCAAATAAGTAAAATTCTCAGCTACCCTTTCACATCACAAGGGCAATCCAAATCAGGTAACTGGCATGTGGATCCCCTTCTCCCAATTTCCAGCCTTTAATTTCTTGCCTTCTGCTTGGTGGCTGATCATTTTTTCAGGGTTAAGGAGCATTTATACAGTCTTCACTTTGCTTCTGAAAATACATTGTTATGTTTTGAATATGTATTGACTCCCATTACCTTTTTGCAGGGTGTTTCTATTTCTAAGTGACTTGGAAAGGGGGCTCAGTAGTTGGGTTGCCAAGTTTGGCAGATGGCATACAAATTATTCACATTATTGTAAGAAAAATGAGAAGAATTCTGTTTTAAAGATAGGTACTTGATTGACAATGATGCAGTTAAATGTAGTACATGAATTTTACCTCTCAAAGTATGGTAAATATGACTTTGGAAGTGTGATGTTTTGACCTTGCCTTTAATTTTCTGCCTGAGAAGTCCCTTTATATAAAGTCTGTCTGTCTCTAGCTATTACATCTCAATGCTTTTATCTACTTACAAACCTAAAGCTTCTGTTCTAGTTGGGCTGGACTGGGCTTGAGTCAGTAAACTAGAAGTCTTGTAAAGTTCCTCCTAGTTTTTTGATCCTCTAGGTATAAAAAAAACACTGATGCCTGGTATTAACTGTCATTATTCTTACTCTCTTGTTTCTTAACAGAAGTCTTGGATGAAAAAATAAGTAGTCATTTTCGATGCAATATTGTGGACTTCTTGCAGATGTGCTATCCTACCCTGACTGAAGATGGTATTGCTAATCAGATTGTTTTAACACAGCGCCTTGATGAAATCCTGGAAACACTGAAACAAGTTGAAGATTCTCTTGGTGAGTTGCATATATTTTTTTGTTTGCAAGGTTTTTTAGTGCTAACATGCTTGTAAAAAGCTGGATGTGGACAAATTTATTTTTTAACTGCTTTAGAAGGAGAGGAGTAATGGCAACTCAGGATTTTGTGTCAGCTCTTATGATGTAATTGTTAAATTTTCATGCCTCTGTAGCAGTACAGGATAGCTAAATAGCTGTAACTAACCCTGAATGTGAAACTAGATTAAATTTACAGAAGTTTTACTATGTTTGTGTCACTACAGGAGCATGTAACGCTTCTGTCTTAACATCTTGTATCAGTATCATTTGATATCAGTACAGCTGTTATACCTTTGTATACCTGCTGAAACTGAAATAAGCAAATAGAGTTTGGTAGACCTACAATATGAACAGTAGGGGTGTGTGAAACAGGCCCTATTCGGTTTGGATTTGGCCCGAATCAGGGACAGTGATTTGATTTGTTGATTCGGATCGCTGTCCCGATTTTGATTCATCCAAATCTGAATCTAAAGATTCAGTGTTGATTCAGAGCATCAGCGATTCGGCCATAGACACAGCTTTTAAATGTTTTTTCCACATACCTCAAGGTACCAGGCATGGCTCGTGAACACTGCGATGCTGGGGCCGATGGAGTGTCCCACAGGAGTGCAGAGGAGCCCCTTGCATGCTTAGTGGCGAACCCAGAAGTGGACCGGAAGTACTTCTGGTCCACTTCTGGGTCTACTGCTGAGTGCGCTGGGGAGCTCCCTGCATTCCTGTGGGACGCTCCATCCACCCCAGCATCACAGCTGGATAATGAGGTGTATTTTGGGACTTGCACACTTTTGCCCCCCTCTCTGTTGCTGTAAGCTAGACAGGGTAAATGGTGTATTTTATTGTAGTAATTTCTGTTGCTTTCTGTGAAAGCTCATCTCCACATTGAAGGATATATTTACAAGGGTAGAAATAAAATCACAACACAACTGTATTTTTAAGTATTTCATTTCTAGTCTAATCTTGGATTTTTATTTTTTGTTTAATTTAGATTCCAAAGGAAGTCTGCTCAGTAACTTGGTAGAACAGGCCTCTGTGAAACCATCAGAATTAGAGGCACACCCTGTTCGTAATCAGACCCAACTCCTGCTGAAAACCCTGGACCAACACATCCTGACCATGCCAGGAAGCAGCAGGCAGATAGATTTTGTGCAGCGCTGCTTTCATTACATGAACACATTGGCTGCTATTGTGCTACGAAGCCTGAATACAGAACTAGGTATTGATTCTTTATTGCATGGCTCCACTCTGGAAGGTAACTGGAAAAATGGCTGGTTGCAAAACATACCTGGAGCCCTTGCACATTCAGATCTGTTCATTTTTACTGGCTATTTTGCCATTTTTTTTAAACCTATTAACCCCGTACAGTTGTTGCTTTGAGACAGCTGGATTCCATTTTGGTGAAAATGTAGAAGCTAGAAATGTTTACACACTTAGTACTTTCAAGCCCAGATTCTGTACTTCCTTGGAGTCTGACCATTGACCCATAGAAGTTGACAGGTATCTTTCCATTTACTTCAGTGTGCATTGGGTCAAACCATTAGCCTTTTCCAGTAATCTTAAAGATGTTTGTTGTATCATGTAGAGTACTGAAGACAGAGAGGCAATGCATATCAATGCAGATATGTAATCAGGCAGAATTTGCTCACAGAATCCATTGGTGGCCCCGGGGAAACAGTTTTGGCATAGCTGGGAGAAAAAAAGATTTTTGTATTCTGCACCACTTTTTAATTTTGAATGGCTGAACTGCATTAATGAGGATCTCCTACTGAAATTAAATTTCAAGTTACATTCTCCACCAAAGGAGAAGAAAACAGAGGATTTGAAGCCTTTTATTAAACTTTCTGTAATGGGCTAGGCCACTGTGTAGAAGGTACTTGTACCCTGATATAACAATCCCTTATGATAATGTTGAGGGTTTTTTTTATAACTGGAAAGCCATATGAGCCTATAGTTCAGTGGTAATTCATAGTGTCCTGCTGCATTGGGAGGGGAGGGCTATTGCATGTAGCATTTCTTTGTAAGAAGCTACTAGAAACCCTCTGCCTTTTTAGTGGGATGTGCAGAGGCATTTTGGCAAAACTAGCTCAACATTTTTCCCAGTTTAACCTTTTATTGGTTTTTTGTTTGTTTGGTTGGTTTTGCTCATCTTAAAATATCAATCATATGAAGTGAATTCATACACAGAGAGTTCTCAGAAGAAGAAAGTTGTAATGTGGATGTTTTGATTCTCACAGGTTTGTTCTGCAACTATTCTCTGTGGTTGTTTTTGTCTGATCTTTTTTGATGCTGATACAGTTTTGCTTAGTCCTTTGCCATCAGATTTTGTTCAGAGGCCAGTGTCTCTCCCTGGGACACCTTGCTGGTTCTTAGGATACTTCCTGTGAGGCTCATTGTGATGGTTCAAGAGACTGGGAGTCACATCTTAGAGCAGTCAGAAGGTCACTGTGTGGTCCCAGTTGACTTTAATGTGAACCTTAGGCCTCGATGAGTCTGGGCAGAGAGGCTTCAGATGTGTAGTGTATGATATAACTTTTTTTGAACAAAACTCAGTCTGTGAAATAAACTTAACATGTTTGTGTTTAAAGTCACTCTTCAAATTCTTGCCTTTCTCTGTAGATCTGTCTGCAGCGGTGAAGATAGGGAACCCTTTCATACTGCTGCAGCAGAGCCCATCTCACTTACTCTCCCAGCTCTTGTTTGAGAGGCAAGTTCCTCCTGACAGGTAAGATTCCGCAAGTACACTTACATAGTTGAATTTAGTGTGGGTATTGAGCTGGACTCAAACTAAGACTGGAATTCTCTAATAAACAGGATAATTAAAGGATAAAGGCAGTGCTGACTTCGTCTGCTCTGTAAAGGCCCCTGCCCATCTCTGTCTAGAGAAATGACAACAAGGAGTTAATTTTTCTCATAGCTCTGCTATTTGAATCCTAGTGATTATTGAACATGGCACAAGCTGTGTGTCCATTTCCTCTGAAAGGGGCAGTGTGCTCCTGAGGACTTGAATAATTTTTAAGAAACTTTTATGAAAAGAACTACATAACCATTAAGTATTTTAACAGGTATCTGCTTCTGTTTTCAATCCTGCAGGCTGTCTTTACTGTTGACTAAAGATGGTTTGAACTTAAATGTGCAGCAGGTTATCGTTAACTGTTGCTGCGAGCCACTACCTCTGTGCACTGCTAGGCAGAGCAGCCAGATACGGTCCTTTCTGACTAATGTCAGCAGCCTGGCACATCTGTATGCCTACAACTGCTTGCCAGATGTTGGAATACCTATCCACAATCCAGCTGTGGACTCTGAGGATGTTTCCAGTCGGTCCTCTTCCTCCATGACTGAGTTGAACCAGCACATGCTCACTGCCTCTTCTCTGACCTTCCTGAAATCTCAGTCAAAATTAATGGCTGCTGTGGCATGTCTGAGCACATCCAAGATACAAAAAGCCCCCAAACCTAGCCTGTCATGGAAGGAATTTCGGGGCAAAAAGGAGATCCCACTGGGCATGGAACAGATTTCCAAAGAGTGCGACTCATTGCTGCAGGAGTTTTCCATATTGGAACACTTTCTTCTTACCATGTCTGAGCCACTTCAGGGCCCCCTAGAGGAAGGCACTGGTTCAGTAAGTGACCTTTGTGGCAAGACGTACATAACTCTGGTTCTCCTGGGATTGCATTCTGCTGCTGCAGTTGAAGTATTAATGGACGTCTTTGAACGAGCTCTCATTGCAAAGGATTGGCCCAGAGCTCTGAAGGTCTTGGACCTGTACAGTCAGGAGATGGAGGATCTAGCCAGTGTGCGTGATGCTGTGCTGAGCTGTGCAACTGCTGATGGTAAATGCAATGTTTTCTTTTTCTTTTGTAGAGCATACAGTGCAGAACAGGGGTTTGAAACTGGGGATTAAATTGATGATACATTAGTAAATATCAGGAACAGAAATCCTTTCCCCATTTGCTCAGTCTAAATGTATGTGTTGCCCACTACAAACACTCCCACAAAAATTGAGGAACACAACTTACTGCAACGTAACTGTGGATGTATCTGCCACGTAAAGTGTTTCCTGTCCTGTTCAGCTCTTTAGACTTAAATTGTGATACTGTTGCTGTAATATCCACTGCCTTTCTATATTCCATTTTTAAAGCCTCCCTATAGCATATGTTCTTTGTAGAAAGGGACCATTTGGAATCTCAGCAAAATGGCAGTAACTTGTTTTTTAACTACTGTTGAGTAACTTAAGACAAACCCAGCATGCTTTTAAGCACCATTATCGTTGTGTTCCACGCTTTGTCACACATGATGAGTTTACTAGGTTTTTCAAAGTGTAAAAGCTAAACTTCATACCAGTAGTTTGTGTTGCCTTTACAGATCGGGATGGTTGGCAGTACCTATTCCCAGTAAAGGATGCCATGTTGAGAAGTAGACTGGCTTTACGCTGCCTGGATAAATGGCCCCTGGAAGCTTGTCTGGAAATCCTTGCTTACTGCATCTGTGATCCAGGCATAACTGAAGAACTGAAGTTGGATCTGCAGAGCAAGACACGAGAACTGCAGGTTTATCAAAAGGTACAAAAGCCATTTTATTAGGTAAGTAGGTACAGAATGTGCTTACCTAAAAAAAAATTGTTCTCGTTTCCCTTCTGAACATGAAGTAGTTTCCCCTGATTCTTCTTTTTTTCCTTCCTTTTTTTCATCCAAAAATCAGACAGCTTTTTTTGGAACATACCAGAACATCTGGTTAACTTTTCTGTTCTGTTTGCACATGTTTCTGTACTTCCAGTTTCTAGGTAAAGTTGAAGAGTTTAAAAATAATTAAACATCTAAGAGAAGCCAGTTTTTTCAGGATGGTGTTCTTCCAGCCTGTAAATAGAGTACTGGAGAGTCTCATACAATTTCCATCATAGTTTTTGCAGTTTAAGATTTTTAGAGGCATCCAGATTCCTGAATTATGTGTCTGGTACATAGAGGTACATCACAGCAACACACCTGAGGTACTTCTAAGTTTATTACCTTAGATACCAGTAGCAATCTATCCATGGCACAGAAGAGCTTGGTGCACACTGTAACATGTCCTTGAAAAGCTGATTAACATCTCGTAGCGCTTGTACATGTGACGGTCATCACAATGTATCTGTGACAAAAATGTAATTCATGTGGCTTAATGGCATCATGCATTACACATGTGCCAGTTTTGGTGGTTTTAAATTACTTTGCATCACTGCAAACTAAACTACATCTAGATGTTGTTAACTTTGCAATGTTGCAAATTGCAACAATGCAGCTGTCAGCTTGCCCCCTGGCTGTGGGAGAGGCAGGCAGGCTCCACAGAAAAAAGAATAGGGCCCCTTGCCACTTCTGCTTTAAGTAGGTGCCTGGCTCCTGCTGAAGGTGAAAATAGCAAGGGACCGGTCCCCATGGTTAGTTTAGTTTTTTTTCCAGAGCCTGCCTGCCTCTCCTGGGGCCAGGGACAAGCTACTGGTAGGCCAAGCAGCCCCTGAGCTGCAGGGGGCCCCGGTCCTTCCCTCCATGGTGGTGGAGCCCCCTGGGGCCACCTGGGCTCCTAGTGGACAGGTGCTGCCCCAGCTCAGAGGCAGCACCCAGCTGGATCCAACTCTTCCCCAAGCCTGCCAGGCTTCCAACACCCTGTGCACTGTTCCAACTATGTGGGACCGCCCAGGAATAGACTTGGCTTGCCCCTGGAGCAGCATGGGGAGGCAACAGAAGGGCAGCTGGGGGCCAGAGAAGGCAGTGGGGATGGTGCACAGGGCACTGGAAGCCTGCCAAGTCTGCACTTCCCCAAGCCTGTCTGGGTCTCCAGCTCCCTGTGCACCATCCCTGCCACCTTTTCCAGCCGCCATCATACCCAGCTTCCCTCCTGCTGCCACCCCACACTGTCCCAGGGGCAAGCCAGCCTGTTTCCAGGCAGTTCTAGGAGGCAGCAGTAGTGCACGGGGTGCTGGAGGCCCTGGCAGGCTCGGGAGAGTTGCATCCATGCAGGTGCTGCCTCTGAGCTGGAGCATCTTCCACCCACCAGGAGCCCACCCAGGTGGCCCAAGGGGGACACTGGTGCCACAGAGGAAAGAATCATGGCCTCCGACAGCTCAGGAACTGCTCAGCCTGCTAGCAGCTCATCCCCTGGCTGTGGCGGAGTTAGGTAAGCTCCACCAGGGAGGGGGGAAGGATCAGACATGAAGGCAGCGTGGGGGCCCAATCCTTTTTTTTTTTTTGACAGAGCCTGCCCATCTCCCCCATGGCCAGGGGAGTGAGCTGCTGGTGGGCCAAGCAGCCCCTGAGCTGCAGGGGGCCCTGGTCTTTCCCTCCATGGTGGTAGCACTCCCCAGGGCTGTCCAGGCAGGCTGCTAGCACATGGGTGCTGCCCCAGCTTAGAGGCAGTACCCAACCCAATCCAACTGTTCCCCAAACTGACGCAAGGAGCAGCACCTGGCTGGCTTCCAGCTGGTGGGCTCAGGGAACAGTTGGATCGGGCCAGGTGCTGCCTCCAAGCTGGGGCAGCACCCAGCCTGCTAGCAGCCCTAGGGGGGCACCACCACCGCAGAGGAAAGGACCAGGGTCTACTGCCTCCCCCCGGCTGCGGGAAGGCTCTGGCTGTGACGCACACGAACGCACACGCACACGAACGAACACGATCAGGCCCCTTGGTGTAACATGACAGAAAAATTGAAATGGTGGGTTTCAATTAAAAACCCACTGTTTCAGTTTAGGGGACATAAAATAAAACCTTGGGGTTAAACCCGCATCACATGTACAAGTCCCCTCTGGTAATTGGCCCACACAAAATTCCCTGCTGGCTTTTTTGCGCTACTATCAGTACTCTAGTTAGCTTGATTACATCTACTCTACATGACAGCAACCACAATGAAGACATAACTGATATAACGTAGACCCCGCTGACTGATGCCATGCAGCATATTGGAATTCTGTCAGCAATCAGCTCAGACAAATTAATTCAGATGACTGAGAAGAATCCCTTACCCCGCTTGGTTGTAATGGAGCTCAGTAATTCATCTTAGCTTCTTTTTGGTATGATAAATTCATGAGTCCCTTGACTGTTTCTTGTCTTAGGACAACTCAGTGCAATCATTTCAGCTCTCCACGTAGATCCAGCGATTTAAGTTTTTTTCCATACCATTGAAACATATGCATACACACTTTAATCTTTTATTTTGTTAGATTTTGAATTTGCAAGATGTCCCTCCATGGCATGATTGGCAAGACCTGAAAAAAGCCTGTACTGATGATCCCCAAGCTATCATGAGTGTTATTCTGGAAGCAAAGGTTTGGAATTTTATGTTCACTCTTACTGAAAGCTAGAAAATGTTACTGCTGGATCTTCCTGTCTTTTTTGTTGTCAGCCAGTATATTTAGATGCATGTTTCAACAGACTTCAAGTTCCTAGAAAAGATACTTTAATAAATTGAATAATTTGGAACCTGAACTACTTGCTGCCAGAATTTGAATGAAAAGCAAGTACCGTAAAACATTTTTCTCCCAAAATAACCCGTTCCTTCCTTTCTACTTTGGAAGTTGGAGGAAGATTGTGATCTTGGAGGGGTCGGGGCGGGGATGTGTATATATGAGAGTGATGTGCTGTTTTCTCTAAGGAGAAGCAGAGCTTGGTGTATGGTGTTTTTAGTTGTGGCAGTATGATTTGCATCTCCTGAGAATGCCAGACCTAAAAAACAAAAAGAAATTTCTAGGCAGAGAGAGGGAGCTTACGTTTATTTTTTCACTTAGATTTTAAAATTTAAAATACAGCTGCAGCATACCAGCACCAGCTTTGTGGATCCAGTGGAATATTTCCTTCTGAAACTATAAACAACCAGGATGGGAACCCCAGTAGTGCTTATGAATATGTATAACGGTATTTATCCAAAAGCCCTTTGCCTTAACTGGCAGGTTGCAAAGGTCCCCTCAATGTAGCATTGGGCTTTGGCAAGACTGCATCTTTTTATTTCTCCAGCACTAATTATTTTCCTTCTAGAGGAAGAGGAGTAATGTAAAGCTATAGAACTTTTCTTGCAAAGTTAATGGGAATGAATGTCATGGGCATGCATAGCCATAATGAAGAAAGTTTGCATTTTGTTTTCCTTGTATAGGATTATGAATTGTGTGAGGAATGGGGTCGCCTGTACCCTCTTCCAAGGGAACATTTGATTAGCCTTCACCAAGAACATCTCCTCCACTTGCTGGAGATAGGAGACATGGAAAAATCTTGGCAGGTAACTAGTTGCCTTACTATCTTTAAAGAATAGGTCACTAGAGGACTAGGGTACCCAAACTACTATTTGAGGCCTCAGTTGGGCAGTTTGCTCAGAACTTTGGCTGTGTAATCGAAATAGGAAGCTCCTGTCTCCATTACAATATACAACAGGACCCAATGTATGGTACAGCTAGCCTGGTAGAATTCACTTGAAATGTTGCCTACAGCGAACCTTGGTCTTGCCGTCTGTTAAGGATCGTTTTGAGCCTTGCTGTGGAATTACACTATTGCTAAGCACAGGTATATAAAAAAAAAAAAAAAAAAAAAGGGGGTGGTGGGACAGACTCTTATAAGAACTTAAATTTTTTTAAAGTTAATTTATTCGATTTATTTACATTTTAATGAGTTTTAGGTTTTGTTTAATTATCATTTGATACTTCACGGTTATCTTTTCCATTTCTTCTTTGTAACCATGAGAGTTCTCAACAATTTCAATGGCAGCTGAGATTCTCACAAGCATCCAGACTCTACAGACTTAAAACAAACACCAAATACTATGAGACTCGATTACATGAGCCAAATATTGCTCATATGTTGCATGTTGGCTACTAGACCATTGCAAAGCAAAGAGGGCTTTGTGAGTGTCCTGCTTCAAATTATGTGGATTTTTCTAATGAGAGTTCTGTTGAGTAGATTAGATGGGGGAAATTTACATTTTATGAGAAAATAAGGATATTAAACAAAGCAATATTAACTGGGTGGGTTCCCCTAATTAAGTTAAAACATTGGTATTTTTTTAGTTTTGATTTCAACACTGGAAACCACAATAGAACAGTCTTGTGTTGCTAGTGAAGAAGAACTAGGAAGTGAAACTAGCCAATATACTGATCAGTCTGGCTTCACTCCTTGTTTAACTTGTATTACTCATTACAAAACTATGTATCCTTATTTGTCCTTCCTCATGGATTGTGAAATGGGGCAGTTAGGAAGTGATGATCTATAGATTCATAGATTCATAGATGTTAGGGTCGGAAGGGACCTCAATAGATCATCAAGTCCGACCCCCTGCATAAGCAGGAAAGAGTGCTGGGTCTATATGACCCCAGCTAGATACTCGTCTAACCTCCTCTTGAAGACCCCCAGGGTAGGGGAGAGCACCACCTCCCTTGGGAGCCCGTTCCAGACCTTGGCCACTCGAACTGTGAAGAAGTTCTTCCTAATGTCCAGTCTAAATCTGCTCTCTGCTAGCTTGTGGCCATTGTTTCTTGTAACCCCCGGGGGCGCCTTGGTGAATAAATCCTCACCAATTCCCTTCTGTGCCCCCGTGATGAACTTATAGGCAGCCACAAGGTCGCCTCTCAACCTTCTCTTGCGGAGGCTGAAAAGGTCCAGTTTCTCTAGTCTCTCCTCGTAGGGCTTGGTCTGCAGGCCCTTGACCATACGAGTGGCCCTTCTCTGGACCCTCTCCAGGTTATCCGCATCCTTCTTGAAGTGTGGCACCCAGAATTGCACGCAGTACTCCAACTGCGGTCTGACCAACGCCCTATAGAGGGGAAGTATCACCTCCCTGGACCTATTTGTCATGCATCTGCTGATGCACGATAAAGTGCCATTGGCTTTTCTGATGGCTTCGTCACACTGCCGGCTCATGTTCAACTTGGAGTCCACTAGGACTCCAAGATCCCTTTCCACCTCCGTGCCACCCAGCAGGTCATTCCCTAGGCTGTAGGTGTGCTGGACATTTTTCCTCCCTAGGTGCAGCACTTTGCATTTCTCCTTGTTGAACTGCATCCTGTTGTTTTCTGCCCACTTGTCCAGCCTATCCAGGTCTGCCTGCAGCTGTTCCCTGCCCTCTGGCGTGTTCACTTCTCCCCATAGCTTTGTGTCATCTGCAAACTTGGACAGAGTACATTTCACTCCCACGTCCAAGTCACTGATGAAGACATTAAAGAGTATCGGTCCAAGGACCGAACCCTGCGGGACCCCACTGCCCACACCCTTCCAGGTCGAGACCGACCCATCTACCACGACTCTTTGGGTGCGACCCTCTAGCCAATTCGCCACCCACCGACCGGACTGTGTAGTCATCCACATCACAGCCTCTTAATTTGTTCACCAGTATGGGGTGGGATACCGTATCAAAGGCCTTCCTGAAGTCCAGGTATACGACATCCACCCCTCCTCCTGTGTCCAGGCGTTTCGTAACCTGGTCATAGAAAGAGACTAGGTTGGTCAGGCACGATCTGCCCGCCACAAACCCATGCTGGTTTCCCCTCAGCATAATTTGTCCTGCCGGGCTCTCACAAATGTGAGCCTTGATAATTTTTTCAAATACTTTACCAAGGATGGAGGTGAGACTGACCGGCCTATAGTTGCCCGGGTCCTCCTTCCTCCCCTTTTTGAAAATGGGGACCACGTTAGCCCTTTTCCAGTCCTCCGGGACTTGGCCTGTGCGCCACGAGCATTCGAATATTCCCGCCAGTGGCTCTGCAATGACGTCGGCCAGTGCCTTCAGCACCCTGGGATGGAGCCCATCCGGGCCTGCCGACTTAAAGGCATCCAGTTCTTCCAGATGACTCTGCACCACCTCAGGATCTACGCATGGAAGTCTGGCGCCTTGCTGCTGCCTCTCTACAACCCCAGTGAGAGACTTGTCGTGCCCCTCGCTTAGGAACACTGAGGCAAAGAACTCGTTGAGGAGTTCAGCCTTGTCCCCTCTATCTGTCACCAATTGCTTCTGCCCATTTAGCAGGGGTCCTATTCCTCCCTGGGCCTTCCTTTTACTCCCTATGTATCTAAAAAACAATTTCTTGTTGTCCTTTACATCCTTTAGATGGATGATTTAAAACAGAGCTGTTCAACTGGAGGCCTGTGGGCCACATGTAGCCTGCAAGGGGTTATGTTGTGGCCTTTGGGGTTCCTGGTTGCTGCTGCTCCTCCCTCCACCCCCCATCCCTCTGGCTGCAACAGCTCAGGAGGTGGGGCAGAGCAGTAAAGCATGACTGAGGGGAGCTGACAGTGAATCACGGCATGTGGGTGCACAGTGGGAGGTTGTGGATGTGCTGTACAGCATTGGGGGCAGCACCTGTGCAGGTGTACAGTGCAGCAGTGAAAGGAGGAAAAGTATGCACAATCACATAGTGCAGCCAAGCAGCAGGTGCACAGTGCAACATTTGGGGGGGGGGAGTGTTACCATACGTCCTAGTTTTCCTAGACATGTCCTCTTTTTTGGACCCCTGTGCTGTGTCCAGGCAGGTTTTTAAAATAAGAACCAAATGTCCAGGCTTTTTGCTGTTCCTCTGGTCTCCCGGTTTGTTGCTTCAAGACTGACTGTCGGGGGTTGAGAGAGAGAGAGACTGCATGACGCGGAAGCTGCTTAGGCAGCAGGGCTGGGGGTCGGTAGTGAGGGGCACTGGCAGGGCTGAGGGGCAGGGGGCTACAGGTTGGGAGTGAGGTAGGGAGTGTCTATGCAGTGTGTGGCCCTGGTCTAAATCACCTTAAGATACTTAAGAGATTGTAGCAGGTTAAATAAAATGTTTGAGGGGCTAACTTTAGAGGTAAATAACCTGCTTAGTCTGAGGCAGTGGACCAGCAGACCTCAGATGTTCTCCAGCTGCGTGGTCAGGATAAGCTGCCTATTGCATGTTTTTGCTTTTTAGCTCTTACAAAGAATAGAAGACCCTGAAATTCGCCTTGCCATAAGTGAACAGTCTCTTGACCAACACCCCAGCTTGGCAGCCTCTCATTTCTTAGCTGATTACCTCACTACGCACTTCTGCAAGTACCTGACAGTTGCACGCCATAATGAAATCCAAGCACTTTATATGGGATCAAAGGTGAGCAAAGTTATTGAATTTTTGCCTGTACAGTAGCGCATAGCTCTACAAGCACCTGGTTAAAGATCTAGCAGGAAAGATCTCTGCCACCATGTGGGAGGCCCTCATTTCATTTCTCAGTCCCTACCTGTCATGACAGCATAAATGGGGGCAAACAGTTGGCTTTTAACCACCTTTGCATTTGCATTTGTTGTATGCTGGGGCTATTGTCACTGCCAGCATCCACAGAGCAGCCTTAGGGGCTAAAACGTTGCAGGAAAACAGAACAGATCACGATGTAGAAGATCAAGGGGGAGGGAAGTAGGGTATGGCATGTGTGTAGGGGCTGTTTTTTTGTCTTTGGCAGAAGTATAGGAGGGTCTCTTGCTCTGAGAGGAAAAGCATAAAGTGATAAAATTAGCAGGCTTTAGTCATCCTTTCTTTGCAACAGCTGTTTATTCAAAACAATCTAGACATGTGGATCTGGTACCTAGGCAAAATTCCTTAGCACTTAAATATAACAATTTTTTTGTTTCAGATGAGCAATTACAATTCCTTTTTCTGTATACAGGAAGTGAGCACACAGAGAGAGCATCTGTCTTAATGCAAGTTAGATGCAATTCATGTCAAAGCTGGGAAAAGAACTTGACTCTCCTATCTCTGGTACCCCTGCTCTAACCACCAGCTGTACTACCCCAGTTTAAACATGGATATTGAAACAAATAGAAAAGTAATTTGAACTGTGATTGTTCTTTCCTCTAATGTTACACTAGCACACTTATATTCAGAGCTCAGTGAAGTGCCAGGTACTTCTTTCATGGCCACTTCCTTTGCCAAAATTACCCTTTATAAGGCATGATGTTGTATTAAAAAGTGGCCATAATAAGAGGCCTCTTGTTTTTTCTTTCAGTTTTTTTTGAGACTCCTTCCCTCCCTCCTTCCAGCTTCTTGGAGCAGTGGGAGCTAAAAAGGGAAATCATACGGATTAAGCTAATTGTTTGTCAGCTTTGTTTTTTTGATGTAAGGATACAGTTCTGCCTTTCTGTCCATCTCAGTCAGCTTATGAAGTGGAAGTTAGGTGCTGTGAGATCACCAGATTATAAATATGATTAAAACATTTCTTTCAAAAAAGAAAAGAGTAGGAAAGTAATTAAGTGAATTGCCAAAGGCTGTGATGGCCAGGAACAGATTCTGAAAGTCCCCGCTGTGTCTTGACCCCTAGCTACCTCTTCCAAACATCAACCAGCCGATTAGTTCTGGTGGGGATGGGAGTGACCAAACTTTGGATTCTGGTTTTGTGATTTAATGGTCTCCCTGTGTCTTTTTTGTGCCCAAGGTGTTGCTGACTCTTCCTGAGCCTTACCGTGTTAACTACTCACACCTGTCCTCCAAGCCACTGCTCATGCTGGAGCAGCTCCTCATGAACATGAAGGTGGACTGGGCAGCAGTGGCCGTGCAAACACTGCATCAGCTGTTGGTTGGGCAGGAGATTGGCTTCACTGTAGAGAATATTGATACTTTGCTCTCCAAGTATGCAGAGAAAGCCCTTGATTTCCCCTACTCCTTAAAAGAAAAGAGATCAGGTGATTTATATTTCAGAGTTTCTCATTCCACAAGGGAAGGCAGGGGCAAAAGCTTTACCCTCAGGAGCACCCCACACCATGAATCTGCATGTGGCTGCATCCTTTCCTTTTTAGCTTAGAAAGGTTCCTTTATGGTTCCTCTCTCTTTCATCAAGGCAACTTACTACTTCACTTAAGGCCTCCTGGCTCGTGCCATTTAATCACTGACAGTTCTGACATGCATGAAGTCTAAAACCAAAAAAGCAGTCTAATTCCCTAACTTTCCTTCTTCCCCGTCCCCTCACATAGTACAGATTGAACCAGAAGTCATTATCTTAATGGGAATATTCCCCACCCCGCCAAAACAAGATAAAAACCCGAGCCCAGTTTGGGTGCAGTGCAACTGACTTCTCTTTGCTTCGAAACCCAAGGGATGACAAGGTCAAACTGTTATAAACTCCTGCAAAACCGTTTCAGGCTGGACATAAGGAAGAATTTCTTTACTGTCTGAGCCCCCAAGGTCTGGAATAGCCTGCCATCGGAGGTGCTTCAAGCACCTACTCTGAACGCCTTCAAGAGAAAATTGGATGTTTATCCTGCTGGGATCCTATGACCCCAGCTGACTTTCTGCCCCTGGGGCAGGGGGCTGGACTCGGTGATCTTCCAAGGTCCCTTCCAGCCCTAATGTCAATGAAATCTATGAAACATCTCTGACTGGAACAGCAGATTGTGCCACAGGTTGAGAGGTTGGTTTCATAGATTCATAGATGTTAGGATTGGAAGGGACCTCAATAGATCATCGAGTCCGACCCCCTGCATAGGCAGGAAAGAGCGCTGGGTTCAGATGACCCCAGCTAGATACTCATCTAACCTCCTCTTGAAGACCCCCAGGGTAGGGGAGAGCACCACCTCCCTTGGGAGCCCGTTCCAGACCTTGGCCACTGGAACTGTGAAGAAGTTCTTCCTAATGTCCAATCTAAATCTGCTCTCTGCTAGCTTGTGGCCATTATTTCTTGTAACCCCCGGGGGCGCCTTGGTGAATAAATCCTCACCAATTCCCTTCTGTGCCCCCGTGATGAACTTATAGGCAGCCACAAGGTCGCCTCTCAACCTTCTCTTGCGGAGGCTGAAAAGGTCCAGTTTCTCTAGTCTCTCCTCGTAGGGCTTGGTCTGTAGGCCCTTAACCATACGAGTGGCCCTTCTCTGGACCCTCTCCAGGTTATCCACATCCCTCTTGAAGTGCGGTGCCCAGAATTGCACGCAGTACTCCAACTGCGGTCTGACCAGCGCCCAATAAAGGGGAAGTATCACCTCCTCTGGTTAGCAGAGTTGTGTTTACGGTGTCTGCCTGTTTTATACCACCATCTAACCACTGAACTCCATTTCATAAAATGTTTCTTTTAGTCACTTGACAACAAGTGGCGAATGGAGTCTCACGCTGTTCTATTAGTTGGGTGGTTTGCAACCATTTTAGGTTCAGGGCACCCTTCCATAACTTTTCTGTGTGGTGGCAGTCCAATTGAGTATTGTGCTACCTCAATGATTCTCAGATAGCAGCACAAATGCAACATCAGGCAGCCTCTATATCTACCCTTAGTCACCATTATGAACAGTTTGTTTGGTGGAAGTCAGATTAACTGTAGTCTAATGTTCTGTAGTCTAATGTTAGTGAGAACCATGGTACCTGTCATATTAGTTTTGGATTTTTTTAATGCCCCTGTGCCAAGGACCCTTTATCTGTTTTAGGCCTCTTAGTGGTAAAAGTCTTTTATTTAATTTTTCTGTAGTTTAAGGAATCATTTATTGTCTGATTGTTATGCAAGTTGTGTGAAGCTCATCACAGCAAGTAATTCTGTTTTTTACTAACACATTGATGCACATTGCTGTGAACAGATTATTTTCTAATCTTTTTCTTGCTAGATAAGCGCATGACCTAGTATTTATCTGTTGTTTCCTTTGCCCTAGATTCTGTGATTCGCATCCAAGAGAGTCTCAGTCAGGTGTCAGAATCAGAAACCTCATCTAAATCAGGATCAGCAGAATTAGTCACTGCTAGCTGTCCTGGTAAGCTGCATTGCACTGTGCCTCTGTGTTTTTTCATGCTCTTTTTGTCCTCCCATCAGCCCTAATTCTGCATTCTACCCACTCTTTAAGTGATAACTTCCTTCTCTCTTCCAATTCAGCATAAGTCAATAGTAATTAAAAGCTGTTTTTTTTAGTGCATGTAAAGTGAGTTGCGGGGTAAATGGATGCCTCTTGGGTTCTTGATGCATAGCTGTCAGCATCGCAGACTACTTGCAGTTGGCACCACATGGTCCATGAAGATATGTTGAAAATAAATGGGCTGTAGAGACTGAACTTCAACTTCAAGAGTGAGAAAGTTCCCTCCATACCAGGGTCAGGACAAATAGCTGAGTGGTATAGGATTATGCAGAGCTTCTTCAGTATCTACTGGTGTCCTGGGAGGTCAACGTGACATTTTTTTTTTTTTTCAGGGCTTGTTTGCATTTATAAACCTTCTGCTAACAGATGTCAGCTGCCACAGGGAAGTTACCACAGTGTGTACATCCATATAGCTTTTGGTACCTTGATGTGGCTTGTGACTATCACAGCTGTGCCAACAGCCTTGGACACCTGAGTGGCTGCACTACAACTGTACCAGCAGCATGTGCAGCCTGCCCTGGAAGGCATCAGCTGTTTAAAGGGGCCATGGCAGGCAGCAGAAAGCATGGGCACATCCACACATGCTTTCTTTTGCCTGATGGGTTGGGGTAGAAGGCTCCTCTAGGTCAGAGAGCTGGTGGTGTCCTTCCAGCAGAAAGAAGGGAGTCTGCCATCACAGGGGGGTTGTGAATGAGTGTGTTCTGTTTTGCTAGCAGGAATCTGTAGCATAGACCAAACCTCATCATCTAGGGCAAGGCTGTCCAACTAATGGCTGTGGGCTGCATACACTGACCAATGGTTAATATAACAGGTTGGACAGCCACTAATCAGAGATGATTTAGGCATAGCTGTGCCTATGTTCTACTATGGGTATTTCCCATACTTCTGGGTTTTGCTGGTTGCCTTTTCCCTGTGTTCTGCTGTGTCAAGGTGTTTTTAAATCTTCCTCAGAGGCACTGGGTCAAGGCTGCGGCCAAGGCTTTTGACTGGAGTGCACCAGTGCTCCTGTTGGGACTAAAGCTGGAGTTTTCTGGCTAGAGGGTCTTGCCCCTCCACTCAGGGTCAGATCATTTGCCATATTTGGAGTCAGAAAGGAATTTTACTCCATGGGTAGATTGGTACGGACTGTGGGGGGTTTTGCCTTCCTCTGTAGCAGGGGTTGTGGTCTCCTACCTGAGATCTCTTGAACGTATATTAACAAACTTTTATAAAGGCAAGGAGGTCTCATTTGTGCGCGTTATAATACTGTCAAAGTTCTACAACAATAGAACTACAGTGTTCCAGTAAGTGGCTTAAATTTGATTCCCCGTGTGTGTTCTCTTGGCTGTTTAAGGCATCATCCAGTCTTCAAGTCCCAGCCTACAGCGAAATCTGTTCCCTCAAGAATTTGTCCCACCTGAGAAACCACCACCAAAGCATCAGTGGATACCCGATGAAACTGAAATGATATGTATGGTGTGTAAAACTGAGCGTTTTACTATGGTAAGGAGCAAGGATCTAATACTTCTAGAGCTCAGATGGGGCATGATTTGTTTTCAACTGGTGATATAGTCTGAATAAGTGTTCATATGATATCAATAAGCCACAGTCTACAGAACTTCATCCTCAGACTCTAATTTAGAAGGTAGTGTGAAAATGTTAAAAAGCTGTAGTCCAACTGCGTATGGGATTTTTGTTTGTATTTGTTCCCTGCACCCACCCCCTTCCTTTTCCCAAATCAAATAGGGCACGTAGCAGGGAGGGGACAGTTCTTGGGTAGACCTTAACAGAATTCTTGGAGTTTAAAAACATCTAGCCATTTTGCTCTCTGTTCTTAGTTGCCTTCAATGGAATATATTCACTTATGAGCTAGGGTTGTTCATGTGAAGGGGAGAAATGTCAGCTGCTAATGCATTACATTTTTGCAGTTCTTAACCATAATTGCTTCTTATGCCCCAGTTTAATAGGCGCCATCACTGCAGACGTTGTGGTAGGCTTGTGTGCAGTTCTTGCTCTTCCAAAAAAATGGTGGTGGAAGCTTGTAGAGAAACGCCTGCTCGCGTATGTGACCAGTGCTACAGTTACCACAACAAAGAGCATCCATGTGGCTTAGTCAGAGACGCAAGCCTGTAAGTCTTTGAGCACGCATTCTGTATAATTCTGTGCACGTGTCCTCAGCTGAGTGTGTATTTCAGCATAATTCTCAGAGATGAACAGTCTGGGTTCATGGTGTTTTAGCTGGATAACTTATTTCAGAAGCCTAGTGATGTGGACTCAGCGGCTGGAATTTTCCAGCACTAGGTACCCAATATCTTTCTTTATTTTGTAACATGGGAACTGCTGTATTGGCAGCCCAGGAAACTGATCACCTCTTATCCCCTCAAAATCTCTGTTTATGTGGTAACGATACAGGCTTCCTGCATTTACACTACACTCTGCCAAGGCACTTTAATTTTTGTCCCCATGAAGACCACTCCCAAGGATTGATTGATTCAATTTTATATGTTCCAGAAGTGATTTAATTGAATAAGCATATGGGGTGTTTATGACAGTGGGTATGTGACACGGTCACTTGTGTGGTGACAATTGACATTGAACTTATTTTGCACGGACTAGATAAGCTAGTGGAGGGTGTAGTTAGGAGAGGTGAGGAACAGTGACCCTCCTCCCTTTCTCTCCCCTTGCCCCCTCCACTCTACTATCAGTCTGTCAGTTGGAGAGACAGGAGTACTCTACGGTTCTTTGATAGGATGCATCAGAAAAAAAAAACAGGCCTATGAAAAGTTATGGTGTAAATTTGAGAAGCCTTGCAGCACTATCAGAGTAGATCAATAGCTCCCTGTCACACTGTAGGCAAGCACTGAGCTTAAGCTTCTCATGTTAATTTTGTTCTGTGTGGGGCATTGTATGAGTGTTTGAATTTTTTATTCATGTAAGGGCACTTCTCCAGGGCAGGTTAGTTAAGGGGAGGATAGTTTTGTGTAATAAGGAATAAGAGCATTTTTTCTGTCTGTACTGTAGTTGGCAGCTTGCATTGGGCTGAAGCAGCATAGTCCCAGTGGGACAGAGCTCAAACCTGGAGGCCCAGAGTTCTGATTTATTTTTTAAGGTCTAAAATGCTTTTTTCTTTGGCGTGTAATGCAAGTTTCCCATTGATCAATGCTGAAGTCTCCCAACAGCTCAATATCTGTTCCCTTTTGATACAGTGGGCATGATGATCTTCTCCCACAGAAAGCTACCAGGATTCATGTTGCTGGACTGTAGTATGTACTTGGCTCTGTCCCTATTTTCTATAAACTATAATCTGAGAGAAGTGATTAATCAAATAGTTTTTTGGCTAGTACTGTAAAAGTGATAGCTATGTTGAATTACTTTTTTTTTTAATAAAATAATCATTTTGCCATGTGTTCAGATGGATATAAAGGTTTTTTCTCTCTGTCTTTCTTTTAGCACAAAAGAGGAAGAACAGGACTCAACAGAAAGTAAGAATCCAGAATAGCATTCAGTCTCTCTTTTTAAAATGTACCCAGTATATTGGGTGTATTGGGTGTCATGACCAGCTCTTAAACACTGTGACCTGACCATGAGCAAGTCACTTATACTTGTTGTGCCTCAGAGTTTCTTCTTTTTTCCCCCTTGTTTCATAGAATGGAGATAAATAGATAGTGGTGTCCTCACAATGTCACAAGTACTTTTAGAAGCACTATGGACTTTGTTAGCTATTTTCATCAAAAGATCTCAAAGCGTCTCATTTCAAGAATTGAAGTATTTTTCTTTTTGGTGCCTGGTTTAGAAGTTAGAACCAGCATACTTCAGGCATATCTTCAGTCCTGCAAAGTGTTTCCAATCATGGTCAAACAAACCCACAAAGCAGGGTGGCTCTCTGGAATACTGGGAAATAGTAAGGGCATTGTTACATGTTACTCTGTTAGCTGCAGAAATGTTGATGATCATCTTAGTGTTATCTTGCAGTCTCGCCTTCAACTCGTTGGCACATCTGTGGGGAGTGGCCACACCTTAATGAAACAGGAGCTGGGTAGTACAGATCAGAGAGAATCCTGCCCTGGAGTGGTGTAACTTTGTGCCATACAATGAGTGCTTTAAGCCACTTAAAGGTATTAATGTGCGGACAATCCAGGGGTTGAAGTTACCATCAACCACTGAAAATTTCAGGAGTCACCCAAAATTAATGTGTAACAAGGCCCTCATTGAAACTCTCCCTAAATCCTAAATGTTATAAAACTTCTCAGGTAGCTCATGAAATGCTTAGCAGTTGGTATTTTCTCCTCTTCTGTGGTTCTCTCTCCTGGAGAAGAAAATAAACTGTTTAAGCACTTTGCTGTTTTAAAACAGATCTTGTTACTATAAGCAAAAGGAGTTGCAAAGATCTAGCGAAGAGCAGCATATACGAGACTTGTATGACAAAGGCAAAGAGAGACTGAAAGAATTCAAATAATACTCTTAGTGGCTGCATCTCACATCTCTTTCACATTTTCTGTCTGTCTGACATTTTCTGAACTTTTATCTCATTGGACATTCATACCTCCTGTGAAATTTGTCAAGAGAGAACAGCAGCAAGGGAATCAAGACTTTCAGATGTAATGGGAAAGGATTCCAGAAGAGTAATGCTAACTTTATTGTTTCGAAGCAATTGGTTTGTCTTAATGTACATCTGGCCCTGTCTCCTAGTTCCATTTGGGCATAATTCTCTATTTATCTTTAATATCATGTACTGCCTTCATCACTATAGTATCTGACTGGTCTGTTAAAATCAATAGGAATAATGAAGTCTCTGTCACTTTCCCATCTTGAGGGTAAAAATCCTGTACTGTGTTGAGAGTGGGGTCTTTAGGAAAGGGGTGTTAAAGTGGGGGAGAGAGAGGGGTGATAGGAAGATGGTAGCAGTGTTGTCACTTTTAATATCTTTCCACTCTTATCAGTCAGTTATCAAATCAGTGAATCCAAGCAAAGCATTTTAAACTGATTTCTGATGCTAGATAGCTTTTGTCTGTTTACAGCAGTTCATAGAATCATAGACAATTAGGGTTGGAAGGAGACCTCAGGAGGTCATCTAGTCCACCCCTCAGCTCAAAGCAGGACCATCCTCAACTAGATTATTCCAGCCAGGGCTTTGTTGAGCCGGACCTTAAAAACCTCCAAGGATGGAGATTCCTCCACCTCTCTCTATCTAGGTAACCTGTCCCAGGGCTTTACCACCCTCCTAGTGAGAGAGTTTTTCCCAATACCCAACCTAAACTTCCCTTGCTGCAAAGACCATTGAGACTATTGCTTCTTGTTTTGTCATCTGCCACCACTGAGAATAGTCTAGTTCTAGCTCTCAATTTTAGCAGAATAATTCTCTGTACAGAATTCAAGTTTGGACCAAAAAGGCCAATTCAGTAATTGGAATCACCCAGTATCTTTTTTTCCCCTTACTATTATATCTCATGCATTACAGTACTAAGGCCATAAGCTACAAGCAAATGCTGTATGTCGCCTGAAATTCCCAAGCCTTCCATTATAGATAGGGTGATCAGGGGCTGGTTTCTGAAATCTGGGACTGTCCCAGCCAATTTCGGATGTGTGGTCACCCTAATTATAGATGTATAGATTACAGCAGACACTTAGTCATTATGGTTTGAAGTGCTGCACCTTTGAAAATGTGTTGGTCTCACCTCTCAAACAAGCAGTTCTGCTTTAGTCTAGGACAGCAGGTTCTGGATGCTTTAAAAAAAAATCATGTCCCAAACAATGTAGTGGACTAGATCTGAATTTGAAATAATGGAAAGAAATAAAACCTGTGGAAAACTGTAAATCTTGTGTAGAAAAACAAGACTCAGGCTTTTACCTGGAAAAAAAGATGGAAGGGCATTTTAAGAATTTTTTCCAGTCAAAAATTCAATTTCCCATAAAAATATAGGTAACTGTCCCTTCACAAAGACCTTCATCTTAGAGTAAAATTTGCTAGATTGCAGATCCATCAACCCAAATCTGAAAAAGAAAACTAGCGGTTAAATTATTAGTACCTCCTACAACGTGTTCATCAGTGTCCCTTTTTAAGCTCCCAATTCACTTCTCTCTTCCCTTTTTCTGACCAGTAAATATTAATATTTTACTTTGTGGAAGGTCAAAGAAAAAGTTGGATATATTTTGACATTAAGAGGCACAAAAAGGTTCAAACAATTTGAAAATTCATTTCAGGGACCCGAGTTTTTGTTAGCTGGAGGTGGGTGTTATTTAGACTCAGTTTGCATCTTGAAACAACAGGAGAATATGTTTTGAAGAAGAAATGTCTCTGGTTCTGTGTGCATGCTGAACACAATGTATGAGATTGCTTTATCCCATTGACTTTGAGCAGTTGTTTACTAAGAAGAGCACAAGTAGCTATTTACTATTATATACAAAAGAACTTTTCATTACTTTTTCAACCACATTTGCTGCCCTTTGTGCTATTCTGATTAACTGGTTGCTCATTCTCACCAGCAGGGATGCCTAGTAATGAATGCTTGGGTTACTCTGCAGTGATGCGAATACCAAAGGCAACTGAACTTGAGTGGTTGCTTTCTCTGAATGAAGAAGAGAATAAAATTGTACGCAGTGAATTTTACTATGAACAGGTGAGAGAGGAAGAGGGAAAGAGGAGTCCAATGTAATTTCCTCAAAAAATGTCAGCAAATACGGTTTCAGTGCGTCTTTCAAAAGCTTTGTAGTCTTTCTTTCCCTCTTAATTGTCAGGCTCCCAGTTCTTCCTTGTGTATTGCCATCCTCTGTCTACACTGTGATAGCATAGCATGTGGCCACCAGCTTATAGAGCACTGCTGCAGATTGTCCCGTGGTCTGATTAACCCTGAAGTGGATGCCGGGCTTCTCATGGACATCATGAAACAACTGCTTTTCAGTGCCAAGATGATGTTTGTCAAAGCTGGAAGGAGCCAGGATCTAGCTGTGTGTGACAGGTAAAGTGCCAGATGTCCTTTAGGACTCACAAGAGTCTTGTCAAGACCTTTAGTCTTACGTATCTTTTTGAAGAGGAAGTCAAGCAGTGTTAAGAAGAGAGGTGCTGTTTAGTGTTCCTAAAGGCTACACTTATTCAGAAAAGTTATTGAGAAAACTGGATTCTGAGTAGAGCTGTTTGCACTGACTATTTAAATTTGCTATCTGCTGTTAGGGATCTTTTTGGTCTAATGTTTTGTTGGTTTTAGCGATTTGTTTAGTATAAGGTTTTACAGTGGAACTTGTTAGGAACTGGAACCTTATTCCTTCCTAGAGCTTCACGTCAAGAGGAATATAGCAAGAAGTAGAATATATGGCTTCCAACCTGTTGGATAAATAATCCTCAAAATTAGGTTCAGATCTTTTCTGTCTTCAGTTTTGTTTATAGGTTGCATTGAGGAATGCACTAACCCGTACATTCAGGTGAGAAGTGGGTAGCAGCAGCAGTAAAAGGAGTCTAAGACAGTGCATTAATTTATGAAGATTAATCTGAAAGGCTAGTGTGAAACTTGGAAGTAACAGTGATTGAGAACCACCATTGTAAAAGATGTCTTGTGCCTACGAGGCCCAAAAGATACTTGTTTAGTTTTGTTAGGGCATGAAAGCATGTTGAATGTATATGTGCTCATTCAGTTTCTGCTTGCTTTTCTCCTTCCTAATAGTTACATCAGCAAGGTGGATGTGCTGAATATTTTGGTTGCTGCTGCCTATCACCCTGTTCCATCTCTGGATCAGATTCTGCAGCCAGCAGCTGTGACAAGGCTAAGAAATCGGCTTTTGGAAGCAGAATATTATCAGTTGGCTGTTGAGGTAAAAGGAGTGGAGGAAATGAAGATATTAAGTCCTGCTTTTTAATAATCTTACTGTTTTTGTTTGTATTCCCCATTGATTTTAATTCATGTGATGTATGTAACAGACAACACTTTAAAATACAAAGTAGTTACTCAACTTTGGTCACAATTGAGGGATTATATTTTGAGAAGGTGCACCCTTTTCCCCTGATGTTTAATGTTAATTTCTTTGCTATGAGGTACTTTCTGCTGGGGGCCAGTTGGCCCCAAGGGAAGTGGTATGGGAGCCCCATTGCTTGGGAGAGTTAACCTGAAAGGATGTAAAATAAGGAATACAATTTATGGAGGAATCCTGAATCTGATAGGAAAGCTAGGACCTCCAGTCCAGTAGATATTGGTTTTCCGCAGCTTCTATCCTTGTGCGATTCCATAATAATACCTAAAGTCCCTGCTAGAACTTTAACATGCATTCACATGTGAAACAGCTGTGGTGAGTAAAGCTCTGAGAGCTTTACTGTACTTTGAGAGCCTATATACTAACACCAGGAGCATGAGGAGCAAGCAGGAGGAGCTAGAGCTCCTACTCTCCATTGTGCATTATGTTCTAGTAGGGATTACAGAGACCTGGTTGGATGCCTCACATGACTGGAGTGTAGCTGTAGAGGGCTACACCCTGCATAGAAGGGACTGGGTGGGGAAGAAAGGTGGAGGTGTTGCTCTCTATGTGAAAGAGCAGCACACCTCCTTGGAGGCTGACATCGGCTCCAAAAATGGACAGCTTAAAACCCTCTCTGGGTCAAGTTGCGGGGAGGGGGCGTGGACGCATGGTAAGAGAGACCTAACTGTAGGTGTATACTACAGACCACCAAACCGGGGGGAAGAATTTGATCTTGATTTCACCTGAGAATTGACCGAGGCCCCACATGCACATGACCTGGTCATCATGGACAATTTTAATTATCCAGACATCTCCTGGTAGGAACACTTGGCCTAGTTGGATCAGTCGCGATCCTTCCTGATCTGTGTCAAGGAGCTCTTCCTGACTCAGGAGGTGCATGGGCCAACCAGAGGTGGCATTCTGCTAGACTTGGTCCTGGCCAAAGGAGATGACCTGGTGACCTTCTTAAATATAGAGGGAAGTCTGGGTGATGGCGACCATGAAACCATCATGTTCACTATCCAACATAAGGTAGACAAATCAGATAGCAGAATTGAAGTCTTGGACTTCAAAAATGCAATTTTCAACAGGTTTAGGTCACTAGTAGAGCAAGTGCTGCTTGACCAGGGACTGAAGGCAAAAGATGTGCATGAAGAGTGGTTGTTCCTTAAGGATGCGATCCTTGAAGGCCAAAGGTAGTGCATTTCCATGAAGAGAAAAGGTTACAGAAGAGCTGGGAAGCCCTCTTGGTGAAACAGGGAAATCACGGTCCTCTTAAGAAAGAAGAAAGAGGCTTATAAACAATGGAAGCTCGGGGTCGGCCCCAAGGAGGACTATTCCACAATGGACCGCATTTGCAAGGAACAGATAAGAGGCTAAAGCAGTGACCAAACTTAGATTAGCAACGGGAATCAAGGACAACAAGAAGTTCTTCTTTAAGTACATAGGGAACAGGAGGAAAACAAATAGGAGTGTGGGGCCATTGCTCAGCAACTCAGGAGAGCTGGCTACCAGCACCCTGGAGAAAGCTGAACTCCTGAATGACTACTTTGCTTCCATCTTTCACTGGACCAAGGGGAAAATGATGCCAAGTAGAACACAGGATGAGCACGGTAGGAATAATCGCTTTCCTACTATTACAGTAGAATCAAGGACTCTATATGCGATCAGCTTGCAGAAGGTAAGATTCTGAATAACAGCCAGCGTGGCTTTGTCACAGGCAGGTCTTGCCTTACCAACCTCATCTCCTTCTATGACCAGGTAACTTGCCACCTGGACATGAGAGAGCAGGTTGACATTGTATACCTTGACTTCCAAAAGGCCTTTGATCTAGTATCCTTGTGAGAAAATTGGAGGATTGTGGGCTTAACTCCAAGACAGTCAGGTGGGTGAGAAACTGGCTGCAGGATAGAACCTGGAGAGTCGTAGTGAACAGATCTGTGTCATCCTGGTGACAAGTGGACAGCAGTATCCTGCAGGGGTCAGTGCTCGGTCCAGTACTTTTCAACATCTTTATTAACAATTTGGATGTGGGGGTGAAGAGCTCACTGGCCAAGTTTGCGGATGACACCAAGTTATGAGGGAGCATGGTCACGCTTGAAGATAAGCTATAGTTACAGGCGGACCTAGACAAGCTAGCAAGTTGGGCAGATCGAGAAATGTAAAGTCCTTCACCTTGGGATGAGCAACCCCCAACACACCTACAGGCTTGGCGGCACCAAGTTGACTAGCACCATGAATGAAAGGGACCTGGGGGTAATAATAGATCACAGTATGAATATGAGCTGGCAGTTCAATGCTGTAGCCAGTAGGGCAAATAATACTCTGGCATGCATCAATCAATGCATCTCCAGCAAAGCCAAGGAGGTAATTCTTCCACTCTGGTCAGCACTGGTGAGACCACAGCTGGAGTACTGCATCTGGTTCTGGGCACCACACTTTAACAAGGATGTGGACAAGTTTGAGCGAGTCCAAAGAAGAACCACCCATATGATCAGTCTTAAAAGGCAAGCCATACAATGAAAGGCTGAGGGTTCTGGCACTCTTCAGCCTAAAGAAAAGGCTGAGAGGGGACCTGGTAGCAGCTTAGTGCTACACTAGGAGAGTACATCAAGAGCTTGGTGAGCAACTGTTCACCAGGGCACCCAAGGGGAGAACCAGGAGTGTAAAGGCCACAAACTCCTGGAAAATCGATTCAGGTGCAACATTAAGAAAAACTTCTTTACAGTTACAGTGGCCAGACTGTGGAATAAGCTCCCACCAGAGGTGGTGCAGTTGCCTACCCTGGGAATCTTCAAGAGGAGACTGGACAGTCACCTTGCTGGGGTCACCTGACCCCCAGTTATTTTTCCTGCTTGGTGCAGGGGGCTGGACCCAATCATCTTTCAAGCTCCCTTCCAGCCTCACAATCTGTGAATCTACGAGCTCCTTGGGTGTGGATTATTCTGTCTGCCTCCTCCCAGTCCCCATGATTTCTTAGGCCTCTTTTGTGGCATCACAGTTCATCATTATGGAGACAATTATAAAGGCACAAACAAGATTAGGACTGCTGAGAGGGCAGGGAACAAGTGGCAGCAACAGATGAACTGTTAAAGCTAAATGGTCCACGTGTGCCCACATTTAAAACTAGAATGGATGCAAAACCCAGGAATTCAACGTACAGAGGAATCCTGCATCCGGTAGGGAAGCAAGGACTTCCAGTAAATAGATATTTCTTATCTACACCTTCTGTGCTCCTGTGATTCCATTTGTGCTTAATGACATCCTGAGTCCCTGCTAAGAGGACTTTGACTTCCTTTCACTTGTGAGACAACTAAGAGGGTAAAACTTTATGAGCTTGTTAGGTTGTGGCATACACTTTCTCTGAATCCTCTCAATTCCCATGATTTCATAAGCCTTTCTTTTATGGTCATTATTCTAGAGATAATCACAATTCATTTTTTTATTAAAAATAATGATATCACCAATAAGATTAGGATTTACAGGAGAGGAGGGAATACGCAGTAGCAATAAGTGAACTGTTAATCAAAAACAGTCTCTGCACATAAACCCTTCCACTAAAGATCCTTCGGACTGTGTTTCAACCAGTGAAATTGCATGAAACTTAATTTTGCTGTTAAGAATCAATAGTTGTTTACAGTAGAAACTACAACTTTCCATCTAGACTAAATACCCATCCAGTAATAAAACACACACACAAAATCTCCGCTGAAGGAGAAAATTTTACCTTCATGAATTTAATTTTTTTTTTCTAATCTTTCCTTGATTTCTGGTAGATTTTTAAACTCATTCATTACATGTGCAGTAGGAAGATTTTTCCAAATTCAGAATTTGTTAGAAGTGCAGTAATTGGCAAGTAGTTGCTAATTAGGAATTAGTAGATGTGTGTGTGTTTTTGCAATAAGTAACATCTTTCTTCTTTGGGCAGTAGAATGTCATGGATCTAGCCTGGGAACCTTGTGCTATATTTGTCATGTACTACTAATCAGTGGTTTGGGTTTAGGTTTCTACGAAGACGGGGTTGGATCCCAGTGGAGCATGGCATGCATGGGGCATGGCTTGCCTTAAAGCTGGGACCTTAAGTGCAGCAAGAGAAAAATTTAGCCGATGCCTAAAACCACCTCTTGACCTGAACCAGCTGAATCATGGCTCAAGGCTGGTCCAAGATGTGATTCAGTATTTGGAGTCCACAGTGAAACCCATATTGTTGGTGGTAAGAGCCTGTTATTTTACTCCCTCTTCTCTCGACCCTCAAAAGACTGTCAAAGTGCTCAGGCTTTGGTGCAGGCTTTCAGGGAAGATATATATCTAGAGTATTTTTATAGAAGTAAATGCTGGAGGAGTGTCATGGAATTGTTTTTCTCTTTGACATGCATTGGAACGGGTAGTGCTAGGTTTTGCACCACAAATGCTGAAAGTGATGGAGATGCTACACTGGCTGCATCCCACAGATGAGCTAGGAATCGCCGTATTTCCCCTCTGTGACATTCTTTATTTAGAATGCTTGTGATTCGGATTTGGTGTAAGCTATATGTAGGTACCAAAATTATTCAGACCCCTAGTAATGCTTTGAATTTAAGTCAGCCAATATTCCAAAATATCCTTTGCCAATGCTGGTGCTGAAATTTATAAACAGATGGCACATCTGGGAATTGAGTGCATGTTTGAATGTCCACTGTGCTGCATATCAGCAGTGAAAACTTAAAATACACTTCTATCCATTCTGGAGAACAGAAGCATATACCTACAACCTTGCATAAGTATCTTTGTTATTAGTGGGTCAAATCATTTGTCTGGGTAGTTTGGATGGAGTTTCATTCCACCTGTAAAAGAAGAGAGGAGGTTGGATGGAAAACATAGGCTGTAGAGAGGATTAACCCTACACAACACCCCTTTTGTTTAATCCTTCTTGGAAATTTCTATATAGCTTATTCTCTTTCTTAACAGCAGGATGATGACTACTTTGCCACCCTGAGAGAGCTGGAAGCAACACTAAGGACGCGAAGTCTATCTCTGGAAATGGTATCTGAAGGGAAGATCCAACACAATAGCTACTATCAGGAGTGTTTGTTTTATTTACACAATTATGGCACCAACCTAGGAATTATAAGCTTTTACATGAGACATGACTGCATGCGAGAAGCACTGCTACATTTGTTAAATAAGGTGAGTAATGGAATAGGTGAATGATTAGATTTTCTTCTATCTAAATGAAAGCTTAATAAGCAGCAAGGAGTTCTTCAGAGATCATTCAAAATGGCAACCAGGATTGTGCAACATCTGTGCCAACTCTACAGAATCCTAAACTCCTCTATTCCTATTGAGGCTGTAAATTGTGTTTTGACTGGTAGCAACACCACAAGTTTATTCCAGAAAACTGATCTCTGGTACAAGGTTAATTTATGAAAATGAAGAACCTTGTAATATCACCCCATTGTCATACCAAAGGAGAAGTAGGTAGGGCAGAGAAAACTGATCTGTACTGCCCTGTGTCATTCATTGTGCTCACATCAGGACTCCCAAGCCTTTGTTCTCAGAGCCAAAATCCCAGGCCGGCTATTATGCAGTTCAGTTGGAAGTGTCTTTTTGGTTTCTGACATGCAAAGAACCCTAAGCTATCATCAAAGTGGCCTTCTCTGTCTATTGCCACAGCCGAGAGCTTATTTAATTAGAACGTGGTTTATCAAGAACAGGACTGTGTTCTTGTATCTGTAAATTAGGGAACCCAGCAGCTGTAGCAGTCTAGCCCAGTGTTTCCCACCTAGTGCGCCGTGGCACAAAAATGTGCTATCAGAAATGAACAGGTGTGCCGGGGAATTTTGCCATGGCAATGAGCTACAATAGGTATGAGGGTGGGGAATGCCTTAATAGGTGTGCCATCAAAAATTTTTATTAATGTAAGTGTGCCTTGGGCTGGAAAAGGCTGGGAAGTACTGGTGTAGATTTAGGTGAATCTGGTGAAAGTAATGCTTTCTATTTATGACTGTACAGAAACTTCCCTGAGATTGGAGGGCTTCAGAATGCACAAAAAGATAAGCACTGGTGGAGCAAGGAGATACTATTTTTGTGAATGACACAAAGAAGACTTTTGCTTCTTCAATCCTCTTTAGGAATATGGAAAGGGTGATTGAGGGGAGGGGAACAATACAGATTTTGGTCTCCAGAAATACAAATCGAGAACTTCTCAGCAGCCTGAAAGCTGCTGAAAAATTAAAAATCTCTGAGGTGTTTTGGGATTGTACTTTTTGTTCATTGACCTTTCTGGAACTCACATAAGTCTTAGAGAAAACATTCCTTAAAATACCCAATTCTATTATCTCCCAACTTTTAATTAGTTTAATAATAAATAATTACCATATTTTCTCACATACCACACATACACACACCCTACTTTTTCCCCACAAACTTTTTTGTTGGAAACTTTCACACAAGTGCTAAGTAAGGAAATACTGTACAGTAGTAGCAGCTTTTGCCAGGGGAAAGAGAAAATAAGGCTGCCTGTGCTGCACAGGGCCATAGCTCCAAGCTGTGGACAGTAGGAATCCTGCATGCTCACTGCACTTGAGGGTGTCCCTCCAGCATATACACAGGATTACTTTCTCTTTCCTACCCCCCACCCCACACAGACTCCCATTTCACTTGATCACAGGGGACACTGTCAAGCTGCTGCTCAGGCAGAACCTGCTGCTACATGCACTGCTGCTAAGGAGGAATTGTCCACAGACAGCGAGCAACAAGGGGTTTAACAGAGTAGCCACAGGTTGTTTCTCCCTTCTACTGCAGCTGCAGAGGTTTTGTCTTATTGGGGTGAGGGGTGGTATGCAAGCAGATACGACAACCAAGTGGCCTTATCAGCTCTGCTTTCACCAGTGTGGTCTAATTAGCTGCAGTTGAGGATGCCTGTTCTCAGCCCATATTTTCAGCTGCTTGTTCAGATTTGCCTTTAGACTGCATCCTTCCTTCTGTCATCTTAGAAGTAAATTCTCTTTGAAGAGAACACTCTTTGAGAGGTCATTGATGAGAGGCAGTCGTTCTACCAACTACAGGTTTCAAGTGCTTCAGAACAACTCGAGGTGAAAACCGAGTACTGAAGCTTGGGTATTGAGACTTAAAACGACAGCCCAGTGAAACCTGATCAACCAGTGATATGTTTGGAACTATAATTGCAGTTCAGTAGGGAGGATGTATATTAACATGTTACTTTGTCATCACTGAATAATTTTATGAAAATATTTCTGTGCATATTGGGTTTTATAACTTGCACTGGGTAATCAGCTTAAATTCCAAAGCCATTCAGTCCCCTGAACATGGGGATTTAAGTACTGCAGCAGTGCCCTTTTTAAAAAGAGTTTACTGGATTCCTTAACAGGGATGGAGCCACCTTCTTTCCATAATATTAACCTTTCTGTCATTGGTGTTCTCTCACACTTCATGAGATGTCCATTCCTGCAGCTGGTGGCCTGAGGCTTTCTTTTCACCTGTTGTAGGAGTGTCCTTCAGAAGTCTTCATTGAAGGGATTTTTGTCCCAAGTTATAAAAGTGGAAAACTGCACATGTTGGAGAACTTGCTGGAAACCATTGATCCAGGGCTGGAAAGCTGGGGCATCTACTTGATTGCAGCCTGCAAACACTTGCAGAAGAAAAATTACTACCACATTCTGTATGAATTGCAGCAGTTTATGAAGGTAAGATGAGGGTAGACAGGTACTTCCTCACTGATGAAATACTGAGTACAGCCCTCCCGCCCCACCCCCTGAAGGAAGGGTAGTATATGAACGTGCCTTGGTAAGGTTATATTTTTATCTGAATTTCATCTAGTTTCTTTTTTCTAACTTTATTTGTTAATGATCCCAGCTTATCAAATAATATATTTATCACTTGAAGATATATCCAATCCCCTAAAAAATAAATACAGATATTTATCTTCTATCAGCAATACCACCATAACCCAAATCGGTGTCCACAGAAGTCATGGTCGTCTTTTCGATTTTCCTTTATGTTTCTGTCAGTATTAAGCTTTTGTGTTTCTTCATCTCTGAATAATAACTCGCCCCCTCCTTTTCCATAGAACTCTGCATAATACAAATCTCATTATCTTCTACTCATCTCTGCTTTTAAATTTTAGATTTATTCTAAATTTGTTCTTAAGTTTATTCTAAACTTGTTCATAGAATTTGCCTGTCAGTATTTAAAAAAAAAAAAAAATCATTTTTGGGTTTGGAGACAGGAGAAGACTTTCTTGGCAAATTCCAAAAATGTTCACCAGTTTTTCAAATAAGCATCTTTTTGCTTTCTCCCCTATAGGGCATGGCTTAATAGGACAAATTCTTCCTTTACTAAAATTTTCCAAACTTTTTTGAAAACAGGCAGTGATTTTTTAGGGGTGTCATGTCTCTTCCAAACTCTTGCAATTGTAATTGCAGCCACTAGGAAATGCGTGATCCATTCCCTGTGACGCATGTTATAGAGGTCTCAGATTTTAATAGGAACAAGTTTCTTCCTATACTTTCCACCCCATACTGTTGGGTTATGATGCTGTGCTCTAAATACTTGTTTTATCTCAACCTGGTGGTGGCAACGTTTCTGCGATGGGTCAGATGGTTCATGTGTGTTCAGTTTTGTATATAACCTTTGTGATTCGTGTGTTGAATGAGCCTATATTAGCACTTTGTTCCTGTTTTCATGTCTTCCTTATTGTAGGGTTGCCTTGTGGCTGGCAAATCCTTGTGCTTTACTGATATACAACAGGGTCTTTTTATGTTAACTCTTTAAGAGTATAACCTACTAGGAATTTTCTGATTGTATAAAAAACAAGGTAGCCCCTTATTATGACATCAGGACACTGTCTAGTCACTTCTGCTGTGCTTATTGTCATGGATTTGGTCTCATGACCCCATTCCCCCTCCTTTCAAAGATGATTTTTCATGTTTGTCCTAGGATCATGTCCGTGCTGCTATGACCTGCATTAGATTCTTCACTCACAAGGCAAAGTCTTACACAGAGCTGGGAGACAAGCAGAAATGGCTCCTGAAAGTCAAGGACCATCTCAAAGTCTATCTGCAAGAGGTTTCAAGGAGTTCAGGAAGGAAAAAAATTGTTTGCACTTTTCGGAAGAAAATGTCTGCAGTGGATGTTTCAAGGTACCTGCAGAACAGAAAATGAAATTCTGGGGAAGAGGTTTCACTTGAAATTGTCTTGATTAGAGAAAGCATTTGTGTCTTAAGTCAAGCTTAGCCAAACAGAACCTTTTATTTCTTTTTCCTTTTTTTTTCCTACCATGGGTGTGAGATGAACAGTATATTTCTTAACCAAGACCATCACTTGTGTGGCATTGTCAGGTTGTGTAGCACCCACCCTTGAATACAACAGTTAAACTGAAAAAAGCAGTAGTCCAGGGGTGTCAAACTCATCAGACCCTGTGGGATGGATGATGATTATGGGGCTGGTCCATGGACTGGATGAGTGGTGCCGTGCTGATCCACACTAGATTGGGTCCACAGATCAGCCCCATGTGTCATGTGCCAGACTGGCCCTGCATGCAGCACCTATGCCCCATGCAGATTCAGTCCAAGACCCACTGTCATGAGTCTTGGGCAGCCAGGTCTGGGCTCACTTGGGGATCCAGATGCTGATCAGGGTCAGGAGGAGTGAGAAGAATCCAGGGACAAATCAAGTCAGGAAGCCAATCTGAGAGCAGGATGTTAAGAACAAGCCAGTTTGGCAAACCAAGAGATCAGGCAGAGAGGGAGTCAGGTCAAGCAGCCAGGAGATCAGGCAGACAACAGAACACAAGCTGGAGGGAACAGCAAAGCATCCTGGGATCAGGTTGAACCCATTTACCTGGACACTTTGGTGACAGAGTGGGAGGAGGGCTAGGCCCTGATGGAGGCTTCAGGCCAGCCATGTCCAATCTGGGTGGTCAGCTATAGGGGCAACAGGCCAGGATGAGTGACTCTACTGGTTAGGCCAAGGACCTGGGTTCAAGATCACAGTCTGCCCAAAGGCAGCACCCCATGGGCTGTACCTTTGCAGTAGATTATGCTCTGTTTATATTTATCTGTCTAAAATTGTTACCCAGACAGCAGTCAGCTCTTGCAGTCCCATTCCGGGTCACGGTTGGTTTGTTTCTGGGAGCCCTAACTGAATTCTCATATTTTCAAATGTTGGAACTTTAGTTTAGCCGTACTTTTTCTAACATTTGGAGCACTTGTAATGATAGCTTTCCTATGTGCATGTTTGTTTTGGTTCTGCTACAGCTTTTTCTTTTTTTCCCCAACTGAACTCCTGCTTAACCAAGGTGTGTGCACCTGGGGATCCAAGTTCCCCTGCTGCTCTTTTTCTGGAATTAAGTGCTTTTTCTTTTTTTGGTGCTTGAGTAATGCTAAGAAGCACTCGCCTGAGGTTCACAATGCATGTGAAATGCATAGTTCCAGAGAGCATTTCACTGTTGCAGGCGGCACTAGACAAAATAGTCTAAAATATTAATACTGTTCCTACTGTATATCCATGTTGGCTGCAGCTGAGATCCCATTTTTGTTTAGTTCAGTCATTCCCGTTCTGAGACCCCTTTTTTTTAAGAACATGTAGTACCTGGGGATTGAAGTCTCCATTACTGGTTGTGTGAATGCTCCTTTATGTTTAGCAAACTGAGAATTTTCTCCCCACATAGGCACATCAACACAGTAGAGCTCCAAATGGAAGTGACCAAGTTCCTGCATCGATGTGAGAGCTCAGGGACCTCTCAGCTAGCTGGCTTACCCTTGCCCACGCTCTTTGGAAATAATAACATGAAGATGGATGTAGCTTGCAAGGTATTGGCAGCCAGTTAAAATGTATTGCTCTTTCCCTGAACATACAAACTTGACACTTAAGCTTGACCTGTTTTGTGGTTTAAAGGACAACTTTAGCCCCTAGAGCACTAATCTGGCACTTCTTCTTAGTGCAATACGCACTGGAAATCACACGCAAGTACAATTTGGAGATGTTTGTTCAGAATACTTTTTTTTAATAATTAAAAAAAAATTACAGGGTTGGAATAGACTTTGAAGGTTATCCAGTCTAACTCTTTGCACAGATGCTGGGTATGCTATTCTTAGACCAGTGATTCTCAGCCAGGGTGTCGTGGCACCCTGGGATGCCTTGATCTTTTCAAAGATGCTACTGAGTGCCACAGAACATTACCACTTCTAGGTGTGCAAACATGATTCACAAGATTAACGCAATGGATTCCTATTTCTAGGTTGAAAACATTCTGACTTGTCATGACCATTCTGAGTGGTTAGTATAGCAGAAGAGTTTCTCTAGTCAAAAAGTGTGAAAACTAAAACCTGGTATTTTCTGAAGGGTACCTCATAACTAAAAAGGTTGAGAACCCCTATCCTAGACCAGTGGGGGCAAACCTTCTTGACAGGCATGCCACAAATTAGACTTGTACTTTCCTTGAGTGCCACTCAGATCCCCTTCCCCTGCCCAATCTGCTGCTCTTTCTGCTTTCTACCCATTGCTCCCTGCCTGATCTGCTGTTTTGCTTTCTGCTCCTTGTCCTGTCTGTCACTGCCGCTTGTTCCCTCCCTGATCTGCCACATGCCACACACATTCCTGTGCCACTTGTAGCATACTTGCTACAGGTTTGAGCTTCCTCTCCTTTTAAAAAGCTTGAAGTAAATTCTTCTCACAATCCAAAAGTCTAGAGGGAACTACTTCCAAATAGTAATTACTAGGGCCTTTCATCTGTAGAGTTCAGTCCATTTAAAAAAAAAAAAAAAAGGAAAGATGATTTTACCTGTAACCAAAGGATAAGTAGTAGCTGGCCTAGCATTATCCAGTGAGAGTGGCTTAATTGATTATGTAACCCATGTCTGTGCTTTTCCTTTGTGGGTCCTGCTGTCTCCCATTGTTGAAGGTGCTTTTTGGCAAGCCTATAAACTATATTTTGGTGAAAGTTGTCACAGCCCCAAATTCTTTCTTCAGTTGGCAGTTAAGCATCTGTATTGTTTTGTGCTTGGGATGTCAAACTCCCCTTGCATCCTGTGCCAGATCTGGACAGCAAGGCTCCTTGTTGCAGCCCAGGGTACAGGGGTGTTTTCACCCCAGGGGCATGCAGCAGTGGCACATCTGGCTCCATCCTGGGCACATAGTGGAGTTCCATTATCTGCCTTGTGCCCTATGCTGGAGCTAGAGTTGGAGGCAGCACCGCTGCATGCCCTGTGTTGTTCTGTTGGTAGTTCTGGCTCCAGCATGGGACCCATAGCAGGTCAGTATGGGGCAGTGGCAGGGCTGATGGCCAAGGAAGTAGGGCCACACCAGCAATGATGGGTGAAGCCATCAGCTTTCAGTTGACTATCTGCTCCTGATCACCATGTCTTCCATGGCCCAAGGCCCCTGAATTCTGCAACAAGCCACTCCCTGGCCATGCCCTCCAATTTGTGGTGGCCTACCAGTAGCCTGGTGGGCCAGATAAAGCAGCTACCTGGGTCTTACGTCTGACACCCCTGCTTTGAGCAAATGAGCAGTTTGCATATTGCTGAGTAAGTGTGCTGCTCTCCTACAGCTGATAATTGCAATTTCTCCTTAGGTCATGTTGGAAGGGAAAAACATTGAAGAAGGTTTTGGAATTGCATTCAGAGTCCTCCAGGTATGGGAAACCTGAACTGTTGCTGCAAGTAATGTTGATCCTTCTTCTATGAATTACCATAGTTAAGCACGGGACCCTTAGCCACATGCACCTTTGTCCTAAAGGTTTCAGATCAGTCACTATGTTCACGTAATGCAGACACTTGCCTGTTGCCTAGATTCTAAACCTTTGTGTCTTGTCAAGGACACCTTTTTGGCAAGGGTATGAACTGTCTGGCTTTAAATTAGCATTAGAGTAAAAAGACCTCAAAAAATTTACTTGCCATTTCTTCTTTTTGTTGAGCTTATTTTTCAAGAGAACTCTTTCAAAACTGCGGTGATGGCCCTGGAAGCTCTAGGTCAGCTAGAGGGCTGTGTGTCTGAACACAGTGGTGCCTGTTCATCCTACCAAAGGATGTGGAGAATGGGAAGACACTCAAACAGCGTGAAGGATGAGGCTTTGAGTGCCATATGGAGAGAGAAATAGGCTACTGTCTACTATAGTGCAAGAGATCACCTCTGCCCTGAGCCTGCTCCCGTCAGAGTCTATGAAGTTGCCCCAGGGCTTGCTTGTTGGGTTTATAATATATTCCATTCCTCCCATTTGCTTCACTGACTTGCACCTTGTTCATTTATTTGCACTGTGCAAAGCATTTTCCCAGGTGCAAGTGGAGAGTTCACTTTGGCAGTGTTTTATCACCCACCTTGCCCAATCACTGCACAGTCACTGCCAAGTACATGAGCTATGAGGAAACAAGTCCAAAGCTGTTTATACTCCTATCTGTGCCCAACCAAGGCTGGGAATATAATTGAGAACTGGTTTTGGAACTCACAAATTTCCAAAAAGTATGGGAGTTGGAGGCTGGTATAGTATAGTAGGAGTAACCCAGAAGACCATCCACATTAACTTAGCAGGAGCTCAGGAGCAGAATCTGGCTGGTGTGGGGGAAGAACAGATTGCCTTTGCTGCCACTACAGAGGTATCTGTGTATGAGCCTGGTGTTTCAAAGCAAAATGCATACTGGAACTTCTTGCAGGGATGTACCTTAACATGGAGCACAGGAGTGGTAATGGCTGTTTAAGCCATATCAACTGCTCTTTAGAGCACCAGAATACAGCTCCTGAACTGGCCTGATAGGATCTGCCCTGAGTGACCATGTTCCTTTGACACTTGCCACCTTCAGGACTTCCAGCTGGGGGCTGTGGCTGTGTACAGTAAAGTGGCCAAGCAGCTGGTGAAGCAGCAGAAATACAGTGAGATCCGGCAGCTCCTCAAGTGCGTCAATGAGTCTGGAGTTGCAGCCAAAAATGATGGGGATGACATCATCCTAAACTGCCTGAATGAGTTCAAGAATATCCCCTCAGAGGTAAGGCTGCCCTCACCACACTGCCCTTCTCAAGAGAAGTAGGCAGAGGAGAAGTAGGCTATCTATAGTCTACTGGGAAAGAGGCCATCAGGCTCTTCATGCCCCTTAATTTATATGTGGTGGTTAAGAATTAGGTGCGTGTTCATATGATAACACATGGCTATTCAAGGGGGATAGCTGGTCTACCTGCTACACATTCCTAACCCTCAACTGGCCTGGCATGGAGCTCTGCAACAAGTACCTGTAATAAATCCCCTTCTGTCGGATCCTCCCTATGGTTGCTTTTTGAGGTGAAGAGAAGCTCCCTTCCATGCACATCTTGCTGGCAGAGATGGTGGAAGAGTGATGCCAAAAGTGTGTTCTCAGGAACTGCTGTGCATGTAGGGAAGTGCCCGTTGAGGCTGTCCTGGCTATGATATAGCCTTGACATTGCTGTGGAGAATGGGGATGCTCCCTCTGCTTGAGGTTGCTTGGAAGGGAGTGGGGGAAGGAAAGCTGTCCTATCCTGGTCCCTGAAGACAGTGCATAGATGTGGGCCCAGGGGTAAGCAGACATAAAGGGAAGACTTCGACTTGGCACCTTGTGCACCTTTTGGCAACTGGCAGCTGGGGTGACTTGTACCTGGTTGTGAGCTCATTGACCACTTACCTGTGCAGTGGTTTGGTCCCTGATGAGACAATGATTTGCAAATCATAATCACTGTTAATTTATATCAACCACTTTTCCTTTTCTGGGTGCAGGATCTTGACAATCTGATCCAGGATATGGAAAGTGATGAAAATAAGGTGAGTAAAGCCTGGTGGGCAGAACCTTGAACCATTGGCAGGAGCAGTAGCTGGGACATGCAGATTTGCTCCTCAGGCTCTCTGCAGGCAATGCTACTACTACTCCATGTTCCATCCTGGCTCCATAGAAGAGTTTTGGGGCCTGCTTGTTGGACCTTATTTGTAGATATCTCTGTACCTCCTTTTGATACTGAGAACATAAGGATGTTACAGTAGACTTGGAAACCTTTGATTGTTGTCTCTCTTCCTCCTCCCTTGCTTTGTAGTGGGCATCCCTGGGTTTGACAGTGGCATGGGGAATTAAAGGCAGCTTGAACAATCACTTGGTTCCATTCAGTTCCTTGCCTTGATTTCTCACAGGCTTTTTAATTTCCTAGGCAGCTGATGGGGAATCTGGTGAGCATTCAGTTGTTCATTGTTATTGCAGGAATCTAGTTTCATTAGGTAAACACCTGGTACCCCCTCTCTCTTTGTTTTGACAGCTTTTCTTTTTTGCAAGGGAAGTTTAGGATGCAAATGCATGAATCATAGGCACTGTCAAGTTCTCTGCTCTCTTTAATACAAGGCTCTCAAATGGTTTTACATTTACATATGAACAAACTGGCCCAGAGTTTAAGTGATTTCTTAGTCCAAGGTCACAGAGCAAATCAGTGGTAGAGCTGGGAGTCCTGACTTCCACCAGACTTGCCATTTTACATAATGTGAGAAACTGTTTAATTCTATTGCAAAAGGCTCAGTAACTAAAATGACCCCTTAGGCTCAGACAGTAGGAGAAAATCTGTCTATGAATGTTAGCTGTGGAAATTTGGAGGTGTTTAAACATGAACTAAACCTAATGACCATAAAAGCATCAGGATTTTTAAGCTTTAATGAAATGCCGGTCAGTGGCAAAGGCTAACAGTATAAACAGACATTGTCAAATGTCATGGATCAGCTGTGTCAGGATACATCATCCGTTGTTCCATCTGATGCTACGGGACAGTGGATGAAGTGCTCTCCCAGGGCTTGAGGAGCCAAGTCCTGTGTACCCTGGGAATTTCTGCGTGGAATGCAGTCCCTCAAGCCCTGGGAGCAGCTCTCTGGCTTTCCCTGCTTCCTGAGATGCACCCCTGGGATCTCAAGAGTAACTCAAATTGGTACTAGCTGTATTGTGGCCGTGTTCATGTCATGAGAAAAGGCATGGACATCTGTTTACAGTCAAAGGTTTCATCTGTTTCTTGTTCCTGAAATCACCACTCCTATACCTCTGTTGCATCAATATACACACCCTCTAATCCTACAGCCTGATGAACTGGGTTTCCCAGTAGGTCCTCATTCAAACCTGTCAGGGGCGACACATAGGGGGTGCACATGTACCCCCTGAGCGTGGCAGGACACTCCCTACAAAAAGGCAGCGCCTGTGGGCGGTCGCCGCTCACCACCCCGCCGCCAACACTACTGGTTGGTGCTGTCTGTGGGCGGTCCATGATCCCTGCTGGCCACTGCCGACACTCCTGGCGGTGGCTGTAGGTGGTCAGCGCTTGCGGCCCCCCCCACTGCCAACAACACCAGCGGTGTCCATGGGAGCTCCCCTGCTTGTCACTGCCATGCCCCCCCAGCCACTGGGGGCACGAGTCATTCATGAAACCTGTTATAGGTTAGAACTGTTAGAGGTTTCAACTGCTGGCTTTATTTTGTTTCAGATCCGAGCCTACCTGCTGTGCAACAAACTGCGTTCTGCCTACCTAGTCTCGGTGAGGCAAGAGAACGCTAGAGCCATTCAGCTGGTCCAGCATGTACGTCAACTGGCTGAGGACAGTGGAGAAGATGTTGTACAGACCATCTGTGCCCAGTGGCTTTCAGTACACCAGCCCAAACCAAGGAGCTGGCTCTCCCAAACCACTAGGAAATAACTATACAGCACCTGTAAAGGGAAGACTGAATATGGCACAGGGATGTGTAGTTCAGTGATCTCTCATTGAGAGGGAAGTCTCTTGACTGGCTTTGGTGGCAAGCAGGAGATGTTAATGTGCCTCAACTAAAGGGAAAGGAATTACTTCATGCAAGTGCCAATCTTGTGTTGTGGTGACCAACAAGCTCTACCTCAAGGGGGTGTTTTATAAATGTTAAATCTGAACAAACAGGACTTAAGGATGATGGAGAAAAGCACTTCTCCTGTGTTTTGAAAGGCACTAAACATTGTTGGCATTTTGTTTTAACTCAGCAAACCTGTGCATAGATGATGACAACCAAATCCCATGTCAGTTCAGCATAGCTTGTAGCAGACTCGTTGATTCCTATTATCCAGAACCATTTTATAGAAAATCCATAATCATGAGGTGGGAGAAATTTTGTTTCCACTTGCATAGATGTGACTGAATTTTTGATGTGACTTTTTAAAAAGGAGCTATACTAATTATTATCACTAACTTTTTTACACTAGCACAATGTGCACAAATTCCTTAGTAGGTTTTCTGAAAGGTAGAGGCTGGTTTTATTTAGGAGGTTTCTGTGTGCAGTTCACATGAGCAGGTGTTTGCCTACAGGGCCCTTAATGAAGAGAGGCAGCCCAGGGATGCATTTCCTGATGAAAGGAAAACTTTTAAACTAGGGCAGGCATGTTGAACAAATGACCCATCTCTCTCTTTCCTAACTTATCCTCCAAGCAGATTAAATTGCTTTGTAATAAGTATGGCATTGGATGGTTGAAAGGACCCTTTTTCTCTTCATTTTTCTTAGCTGGAGTAAATACCAGCTGAATTAGAGCATTTCAGCACAGTGGGAAATGTAGTTTGCTTTAAACAATGAGGTGTGCATGGCAAAATTTAACAGCCTTTTAGAGATGTTTCACATGAAGACCTATCCCAAAATAGGCAGCACTTGTTCTCACTATAGCAATCTTTCTCCTTCAGACAGTTATACACTTTAGACTGACTTTTTTATTAATAAAGCTGTATTGCTAAGGTCATCAAATGGCCACACCCTTGGTCTGGAATGCACTGGAGATGGGCAGAAACCAGTGTGGCTCAAGTAATGTTCCTTCAGCAGTTGTTGCTGCAGAGTCTCTTTCTCCAGGTGCCTGCTGCTGACTTGGAACAAAGCAAATGCCACGTTCTCCCAGTCCACTTTGCTTGCCAGGATGCATCTCTAGTGTGAAGTGGCTTTATTCTGGGATATTGGAATAGGCTGCTACTTCTCTGCTGCTTTTATCCAGAGAGAAGAAATGAGCAGCAGACATGAGGATTTTTAAGTGTTTCTAGCTCTGGCCTCCCCAAAAAAACACCTGTACTGACACTGATGTAGGCTGCTAACTTTTACCTATGGAGAACCCCATTTGTCATATAGCAACACCTAGTGCACTGGTTCTTCACTTGCCCCAAATGCGGTGTTTAGTTTCTGAAGTTCCACTACATGAGGAGGCCAGTAAATATCTTTGCACCATTTTTATACTTGTTACACCAACAAAGCATAGATCTCCAGGAAAATGAAAAGGAGGTAGTTAATCTTCTCTGGAGTGTTTTATGACCACTGTCCTACTGACATGTGCCTTGCCCTGCTGATGATGCTTAGCTCCTTGGAGTGTGGCATCAGAGGAGCTAAGCAGTTGGCAGTGACTACATTTATCTTATAGAATCCTCCACCCTCAGTTTCAAAGAGATCCCAGTAGTGAGCAAAGCTTAATAAAAGCAGCTTTTATCATCCTAGCCAGACTGAACTAGCTTTCCACTGTGTTGCAGGGTCAAGCTAATCCTAAGCATATGTTGGAGTAATACCACATTGACAAGTGCAAGGGAGAAGTTAGTGCTATCAATGAATACACAGATAAGCACAGCTGTAATAATGATTTGCCTGTTCAAGATCTTCCCACAGCTCTGTATTATACAGGAAAAAAATGGAGACTGCCACATTGAACAGTTATTTCTGTCTCTGCCTTTCTGCTTGACCTCTTTGCACTGTACTTTATGCACTTTATACAGTGTTTGTTGCAATTTGATAGTCCTTAACTCAGTGTTGTAGGGATCCTTTTTTTTTTCCTTATCAGCAGAACTGGAATTTCAATCCTGACACAAACTGGCTTGTATCATGAGTATTGCGATTATTCATGGGCATAGAAACCCCAGGCATCAAATTAAGTGGAGCACTGACACTTAGAAGAGTTTGTATAGTGGTGACTGGACTGTTTTACAGTGAACAAAGGATATTAATAAATATTATTAGAAAAGATATTTTTTCTCTGTCCTTTTTTATTTTACTGCTAGTCTGTTTGCTGTTTTGGAAGTATCTAGTCTGCAGATACATCTAGCTCAGAAACTAAATACCACATTTACTCGCATACCACACAGCTTCCCCACCGCAACATTAGCCATTGAAAACTGGTGTTGTGTCTTTAGCAGAGAAGCTGATTTTTCTTCTCCTAGTAGCAGTAGTAGCTACTGCCTTCTCAAAAACAAGGTCTAATTTGGGGGTGTGAGGCATACATGAAAAATTGGGTCAGCAAAAATGCCTGTTGGATTGTTTAGACCAGGAAGCCAGTGCATTGTGTTTAACTGTACCCTGCACTTCCTAGTTGGAACAAGATGCGAAATTTGAAAGCACTTCAAAATTTAATGAGGGAGCCAGCGTACAATTTGTTTCTTATGCTAGATTTACAAGTTCTTAACCTAGTTTAGTTTTTCACCTAAAGCCATCAGAAGATTGTGGAACAACTCTGTTACTTAGCAGCATTGCTTCATACCCCAGCCTGTTTTGGTTAAATTGCACCCTGGTCCTTCAGAAACTTGACAGCATTTTGCAATTTAAGTCACCCAACTGGTACAGCAGCCCCATGGGATAATCCTAATAAGCTTATAGTCCCCATTTTGGTGCTTAAGCCTGGTAGAAGCAGACTATGATGGAAGCCTATAATACAGCAGACACTGAACTCTGAAATTTAGTTCAGAATGCTTCTAAATACTGCTACATTAACCAGTCTCTCTCTTGCCCTCTCAGAAACGCACCTCTTCTTCCTCTTTAATAGTTAGGATGGAAAGGAAAGACACTTTGAGTCAGGTCTGTTTTTGTTTTTTTATTCTAAACACATTATATAGGACCTGCTCACCTCTCCCCATCTTGAAGAATAATTCTGACTCCCAAGGCAGACTTTTGCCATTCCAATCTACTGAGGAACCCATGAAGAAGTTCTGAAGCGCTCTGCTATCATGACTTGCTTGTGTACCTGGGACCTGCTAGCGTGAACTCCTGTGAATGGGGGACTTGTGCAAGGATGCTGAAAGAGCAATGACTAAGATGGGAGTTAAATTCCAGCCTCCCAAGCCCATGTCCAGGCTGCCAGGCAAAAGCACCAATGCAAAACAGCTTTATCACAAAAACCCCTAGATGAGCTTCCCTCCATGGAACATTTGAAACCAGTGCATCTAGGCATATATTACATTTAAGATGCGATTAGTCTATTAATCACATCTTAAATAGTAACCCAGCCACACATTCCAGCATTTAGTGATGCCACAAAGAGGGAAACCAGCCATACAAATATTACACTTTTTGTGTGCTATTTTTGTGGTTGATTTCTATCACACCTTAAACTGACTATGTGGCAGAGTTGGGACTGCACTACCGTCTCCAAATAGCCCCAGGGCAGCCCCTTCCACCTGACGATCTGCTGACTTGGCTGGGTAGGGGACTGCTCCAAGGCTGGGACTAGCTCCATGTCAGTCCCAGTCAGCTGACGGTCAACTGTCCATCCACCAGCTCCAGGGGCTTCACTGGGGTCAGTTCAAGTCCCAGTACAGTCTTGGAGCCAGACAACAATCATCTGAATACTGGGCACCTGTCTTAACTTGCTGGTGCAAGGGGAGCTTGGGATGATCCCCTACTTCCTCTGCACTGGCATGGCAGGAAGTACAACTGTTGGGATGGAGGATCAGATCCCATTGTGTTTTTAAATTAATGTCTACCACCCACTCAAGAATGACTAGATAACACATGAAGGAAAACCTAAAACAGTGGCATCGAATGGGAATTGCTTTATTTAGTAAACCTCAAGAGATAGCTGGGGCTCGACTTGCAGTGCCAGCCTCCAGCTAGAAAGTTGCTGCTAACTTAACAAAGAAATAAAAACCTGTTTCTTAAAGCAAATGCTCTTCAGAAGTGACCATATTATGGACAAACCTAAAATGATCTAGATCATCTCCCCTGATTAGAAAACCATACCAGCTGTGCTACCCTACCTGAAGTGAAAGTCTTTAGGCATGTGACCCATCCAAAAAAATATTTCCGGTTGGGTGTACAACACAGAAGCAACATTGCAACTTGGCAACTGTTTCTGTGAGTGTTTGGCTTTTGTATAGGTGCAGCAGTTACAAACTTGCCCTTCACAATAGAACAAGACTAAAGTGTTGCTAGGATCATCTGGGAGCCTTAGCCATTCTCTTCCTAGATTTACTGAGTAGGACAATGTCTTTGTAAAATGAGAGATGCCCTGTGGCTACCGCCACTTTGGACTAGGGCTGATCCCTCCTTGGCCTGTCTACTGCACATATAGCTTCACTTCTAAGAGCTGCTATCAGGTGAGCAAACCCAGCAGCGTGGGCTTGAATTCTAGCCTGGCTAAGCAGATGACAATTTCTAGCATTAGACGTATTCTGCATAACATATTCTATGTTACCTGCTCCCCTCCTCCACAGGCAACTCCCTCCCTACTGTGTTGAATTGTAACACTATTCCAGTACATGTCGTTTTTACTGTCACAATATTATGACCTCAGTGTAGAACAGTGTAAGATATGTTAAACTTTTCTCCTTTCAAAAGTAAAATAGGTCCTTTGGCAGCTCAGCACAGCTTGTCTCTCGCAACCCACATTAGGTGAAGTGACAAAAAGGAGGCATTAAGTGCTTACATCACTCTTGAATACTTCGGTCTCAGTCCCTAAAGATTTAGGGAGTAGTGTTTTTCATTAACTGTGTTTAAACAGTGCATAGCACAATGAGACCTTGGTAGAAGGTTCAAGTAATGGACAATAACAAAGGCTACAATTTATCTCTAAAAATTAAGAAACTGCCACTTGTGAAACAGCCTACCACTCAGAGAGGAGAATATCAAGAAACCTCAGGCCAGTATTTGGCTGAACCACATCTTCCGAAGATGTGGTTCAGCCAGATACTGGCCTGAGGTGCTAGGTCTCCCAGCTAAAAGAACCTGCTCCCAAGTCATATAGCTGAGATGACCAAATGGCTCAAAGTGCTAGGGAACATCTCCAACTAACCTGGTTACAGTTGGGGTTCAGGGCTGCAAAAAGACCCTTCCAAAAGCAAAATCTTTATGTTGCCTTGCATTACTAACCAAAATAGCCTGCAGTCCCACTTCTAAGCTGACCCTGGGGAAAGAATGCCAGCCATGGGATAGCTTGGGGGAATGCAAATCAAAAACTGTAAGAGAAGATGCCAACTTACTGCATTTCTGTCCTGAACCTGTACCCACTGGTCTCATTTCTTTTAAACATAAAATATTTACAAATTTCAAGTTAGGTTGTGTCCAAAAAACACTGGTAGGGCAGCTGGATGCACAAAATGTTAGGTGGACCCGTTTCCAGTTCCCAGATGAGAAGATTACCAGGAGCCACGGAGCCCATCCAGCTATTAATTTCTACTGTTCACTCCCACTGGATGCCCAGGAGCTCACAGCTGACTTTCCAGAGCTTCTTTGCTGTCTCGTCATCCCGACCATGAGCAGACACATATGCTGGCTGACAGTCACTGCAGAACAAGAGAGGAAGCTTTCATCAAGGGCTCAAATCTGGAGCAGCATGGCTAAAAGGTTGCTGCTAACACCTGCCAGATAATCTCTTTCAAATCCAATTTAAAAATAAGGATGTTGGGAAATTACCTAGCAGCATAGCTCAAGAAAGGGGAAAGAGTAGAGGCTGCTAAGGAGTCTGGCACACAGGGCTTCATTCTGTGTAGCACCTGACCAAGCAACCTCAGCTTCTTGGTCAGTGTTGGAACTGGAGAGGAGAGCTGGCAAATGAAAGCTCACTGCAACCCCTGTAGATACAAGTTGAGTCTGCTGTTTGAACCTTTACAAAAGCCTTAAAGCAATAGCCCAATACTACAGCAGCACACCCACCTTTCAGGGAATTACCATAAAAGTAAAGGGGGAGATCAGGATCTTACCTTTCAGTGTGTATGGTTACAAAGCTCCACACACCTCTAGGGATCATATAAGCCTGAATAACCCATGGGTAGGTGGCCATGGGAAAAGGAAATGATGATGGCCCTTCCATGCCAGAAGCACAGGTGGGCAATAAACTGTGCTTGACGCCAAGATGGGAGAAAAGTTTATTTTTCATACAGATGTCAGTTCCCAAAAAGACACTGGGAGACTCGTACCTCAGCATATTCCCTTCAGGAGCTGGCAGCTTGAAGGTAGTTTTCCAAGCCACCATGGGTGGTGTAGGAAGCTCATGGTGCATGGTGAGAGGTTAGTTGTATTAACCTGTGTCCCCACTTAATGACCAAGGCTCTTCTATGTTTTTATATTCTTGCTCTCTTACAGGAATGATACAGATAAACTGATATCACCAAGAAAGGCAGTTCCACATTTACTGACTCCAAAGCTCCTCAGGAAGAGCATGGGTGTGACTGGAGAAGCCAGAGTCCTTTATTTTTTAAAGTATGTTAAAGCCTCAACATAACCTTCTCCCTCTTGGTGGACACATCCCTTTGGCAAATATGTAGCCATTGCTATTACAGCCTTGTCAGCCTGTTTCCCTCCCCAAACCTCCTCTGCTTGTTACTTCCTCCACTCCCCCTCTTTGTTATATAATGCCTGCTAAAGACAGATTGTACGCGCTTTGGAAGAAGTATCATGTTCCCATCTGTAGTGTTGTACAATAATGACCCAGATCCATTTCCATCCTCACCAATTCTCCTCTCACCTACTTCCTCCCTACTCCAAAGATGGTCCCACAGCACGTCTTTCCTTAACCTCACGCTTGGCCTTGCAGTCTCTTCTTCAACCCTGGTAGACTGATGTTGCCCAAAACTGACAGGCTGCTTTCCCTCAGCACATCTGCAGCTGCATGTTTGCAGGTGCTTGGTGATCAATTTGCCTACAGAAGCAGGCTTAGCAAGGTGTTCCCTTCCCTTCCCCCCACCCCCACTCCCCTTCCCTCTCCATGTTGGAAACACTTCACATTTACACATAATGTATATACCTGCCCCCACCAAAGTCTGGCATTCTCTGCTGCAAAGGAGAATGCCAGAATATAAGTAGCCGATTACTGGAAAATTTGATTGTAGTGGCAATTTAAATAAGGAAGTAAGATTAGAACTGATGGCAGAGGCACGAAACGTCTTGTGATTTTCACAGCTCATTTGGGACGTGGCAAATAAAAGGGACACAAGCTGTCCCTAAAAAGAGTCAGGGCAGTCTCCAGCTATTCCATGCCTCCTCTCTCCTACAGAGGTTATCTTCAATACTAGTGATGATCAAACTTGGCAATCAAGTGACTAGAAGCTCTTCTAGAGTAGATTCAGTACAAAATTAGACACAAAAAAGAAATGAAGCTGCTACTTTGCTGATTGTATCCTTCCTGCATTCACCAGTTTCCTCCTTTAAGAGCCTGAAATCCACTTAAAGTTCACAAGCTCTGGTGTATGGGAGAGCCAAGATTCACATATGGGGTATTTATCTGGTAGGAGATATAAGCAGTCAAGGGAGGATTAGGGGCTCTCTTTATATAGCCACAACAGATCAGGACAGTGCAAACACCACACCTGAAAAATCAGGCAAATGCACATACTGCACTAACTGTGGATCAGTCACAAGAGAGGGGATACAGATAGGAGTTCTGTCTCACATGGGCTGCAGTCAAGCTCATGCCAAAGGTCAGTTTTCCTAGCCAATTCCCAAATGTGATGTGGTCCCACTGACTGGGGAGCATAAAGGTACCTCTGAGTGAAGTTGTTCAAAGGCTTTCTCAGAGCCTAGCACAGGACAGTTCAATGATTCTGGCCTGGGTTTTGAAAGGGGAAACAAAGAAGGAAGGAGGGAGGTGCTGTGCAGGTTGACTGAGAAAAGTTAACAGAGGTCTGAGCAGCATCCCATGCACAGGGGTTTCCCCACCAGGAGCTGCCCATAACATACACAGCAGCTCAGTACGTTGTACTTAGGAAAATCAGGCTGCTTTGAGAAGTGCCTGGATTAAACTCTTTGGCCAATAACTTTCACCCACCTGAAATACTGTCCTGTCACGGATTCCAGCTCCTCTGCTACTGCACAATAAATGCTGGTCTGGGCTCCTTCTTGTGGAGTCTTCAAGAAGAAAGAAAACATCTTCCACAGCAGGGACACTACAGATGAATACCGGGTCAACTCAGACTGCACAGTGCCAGGATGCAGCGCATTTACTGTAACTCCAGTGCCTGCAGCAAGACAGAGGAGTATAGTTCAAATTAGACCCTGCTGAAACATGCAAGGGCTTCTTTCCAAGGGAAAATTTAATATATTTCCTTGTTTTACCTGTGTACATCTAAAACATTAGGGAAACAAAGGCCCAGAGGTGAATACAGGTAAAAAATTAAGTTCCCTCTTACACCTATTTACTAGAAAACAGGGCAACATCCCTGCCAGTTGCAAACCACTGCCTAGAGGGTGTGTTAGGCCTTTATAAAGCAGCCTGCGAAGAGGCCTGGATGCCAAAATACTAGAGTCTTGTGCCTTGCTTTTGAAAAAAACAAAACCCCACAGAAACCCTCCAGTTTACCTGGTGCTAGGCCTATAGATAAAAGACCTCCTATTCCATTTTTCTAACCTGTATTTAAGACAGCTGGGGCACTGCAGCTTTTTCACTGTGGATTTCAGTGCATATGCCAAGCACAGCAGCATTTAAAGCCTTTCCAATACCAGCTCTTATAGTACAGCTGAATCTTTATCTGGATGCAGCTTGTCCACAAATGTTGTTTTTTGGTGAGAATTAAAAAATGACCCATTCATCTGAGCAAGGGCACCTCCTGCCCTTGTCTTTCTACTGTGGGTATGAACATAGCCTGAGAGGCCCTGGCTCCTGAAGATTGACTACATGGGCTCCCTGGTCTAAACACCTGCCAGGGGCCCAACCAAAGCCACTCACTTCCACCTTGAATGTCATGATTTCTAAACAGGGCCTAAAAAGAGCCTCTTCCTAGAACCATCTCCACACCCCAAGGTGTGAGAGATTGAATAATATCTCAGCTGGCATCTGGTCAGCTTCCTTCTCAGACTTGCCTTGCAGCCGCCTGGCCAGCTCCCGGGTGAAGTGGACATTGGCCACTTTACTTTGACAGTAAGCCAGGCCCCGTTGGTAGAATTTCTCCCCTTGGAGGTCATGGAAGCGGATCCTGCCCACAAGATGAGCCAGTGAGGACACATTTACAATGCGGGCTGGGGCCGACTGCTTCAGGCGTTCCAAGAGCAGGAAGGTAAGGAGGAAGTGACCTAGGAGAGAGGAGATTGAGGATACTTTGTTCTTCTTTTGTGCCTTCTGGACCAGGATCTCAAGAGTGCTTGGCACACTGAGGCAAGTCATTATTTTCCCCATTTACACATGGCAGAAGCAAGGTCTGAACATGTCAGTGCCCAAATTTTGGGTGCCCAACTTCAAATAGCTAGGGCTGGTGAAAAGTGGCAGTCCCAGATGATATGTTCAGACTGTATATTATAGTTTTTATTATTTATATCTAACCCTATCCAGAAAGGCTCAGAACAGTCTACAATAAATGACAAACAAACCAGGACATAAGTCTCTGTAGTATGCGACAGGCAGCTTCCTTCACACTGCTCCTTCTTGTGAAATTTAGGACTTGCCCAAAAGCATTTAGGGTTAGGAGATGCTCCCCTTCAATTATTTCCCCAATGGAAAACAGTTTCAGGATGTGGGGAGTAGTCCTGGAGACAGACTCCCACACTGAGATTTGTTATAAAATTTAATAAAACATCCTGCCCAACCTTTGCCTGCCCTGGTGTTATTCAGTCTCTTACCAAGGTGATTGACTCCTAGATGCATCTCAAAGCCATCAGCTGTCTTGGCATAAGGGTACAACATTACTCCTGCATTGTTAATGAGAATATGGAGCTCTTTCTCCTCTGAAAGGGACAATGGAGAGGATGGGACATTAAACAAAGAATCAGACAACCACCCACATCTAAATGGAACAAATCAGCCACAGAACTGGGGCAGACTAAGCTGCTGCCATCTCACCTCTCCAAAAAAAGAGAGGCCTCTCTCATCCCAACCTATTCCTACAGCCTCTACAGATCCCCAGCATGGAAACAAATGGTATCTTTCCAAGCAGGGGCATGCAGGCAGGGAATTCAGTGTCTGCCAAAGCCCGATAGCATAGCATGCCATCTCTCTGACTTGATTTTATTTATTTTGTGAGTTTTGTAGATCCATTTATAAACTCATTTGAGTTTCCAGCATCTCTAAAGTTAAATATCAACAGACAACCTTTACTACTTACCAAAAATTAAGATCAGCATAACAGAATTCCCAAAGATATTCCACCAGAAACTAGAGAAATCACATCAATTTACAGAACACTTCTACAAAATAAAAATATTGTACCTACTATTATTGCTAAAGTAACTAGTACAAGTTATTCTGTTTTCTTCTTATTTATATTTTAAGATTCTTTTTAAACTTTGTACACAGTCAGTTTTACGGTTTCCTCAATTTATGCTGCATTTCAACAAAACAGCAGATAAATAAGGGGGGGAAAGATAGATCACAACCACAAATATTGGAAGTGAATTTAAAGACATTTTCCTTGAAAATTAGCTGGGTTTCAAGATGAATCTCTTCCATCTATTTCTACTATCATGAAACCTACAAAAGGCTGATGCAACATGTAATGATAATTTGCCTTTGATAGATGAGCCCAACCAGATTATGTGCTCATGGGTGGTCTCCCTTCTTTAAACACGTTTTTTTTAAACAAGCATCCTGCTCAATCCCATTCCTGTTTCAGTTCTACAGAGCAGAGAGCTACTGTTGACCAAACATACTCACCTAAAAGCAAAGGCAACAGCACCCAAGGAGGGCCTTACCTGCTAGAAAGTTCTCAGCAAACTGTCGAATAGACTTAGTATCCGCCAAATCCAGTTTCTTCATAATTACTTGTTGGTTTCCTGTCTCAGCTCGGATCTCACAGGCTGCCACTTCCCCCTTTGCTGTGTCTCTGCAGGCCAGAATCACTCTGGCACCTGTACAAGGAAAAGGAAGAAGAAACATGAGCCAAGAGCTGGGAAGCAGCATGGGGAGTAAGTGCAAAGGCAAGCCAACTGGCTCCCCTAAGGTACACCTAATAACATGAGCGAGATCAGGAAAGGCCTCAAGGGGATAGCTGTCAGGCAGAGAGCCTTTACCCTGGAAGTTCTTGGCTCCAGTCCATCTCAGCTAGGGAGCAACAATCAGTAACTGCCATCTTAAGACTGCTCTTGGGCTGTCACGCAAGTCAGAAGAGTGTCCATCCAACTCCTCCCAAGTTATAGCAAGATTTACACCAGTGGAGCTAAGTGGGTTCCCAGGCTCCCCTAGTTGGAAACTCATGAAACAAGGGATTTCCAAGACTCTTCAGGAAAGTTCCAGTGCAGAGGTTTTCTGTTTCTTATAAACTACTTAACTGCTCCTGCATTATAAGCTCTGAGTCTGGAGTCCCAGCAACATTGGCTTTAGCACTAAAAGCATTAGGGCCCACAAACAGTAAAATTATGATCCGTTAAAAGGGACCTGATCCCAACAGTTACCAGTTTAAGTGTTAGGTGGGATCTGTCATCAGGGACAACCCTGGGCTGCATGGAGTTCTAGTTTAGTTACTAAAACTTAGTCAAGACATCTTTCAATTCTGCCTCACCAAGTGAGAGGAAAACCCTGTGTAACCCAGCCTCCTGACCCCAGGATAGCTGTAGAGCAGGTGGGTGTCAAGATTATCCCTTCCCCACCCTGGTCCAGGAAGGCAATGTTGACAGATAACATAAAGTACAGGGGACGGGTATGGGACATGTAGTGGGATAGGTGACTTGCCTCTTTTTGCGAGATCTCTAGCTGTCTCTTTCCCAATGCCTGTGTTGGCCCCTGTGATCAAAACGACCTTCCCATTCAGCTTAGCCTTTGACTTACAAACGGCTCCTGCAAAGTAATTCCTAGAATAGAGAGAAGGAGTCATGGAGAATTCATCTTGCCCCTGTGTCCTCCTCACTGGGTTTTCACGAATGACTGTTGTTAGAATGACTGTTGTTAGAATAACTGGAGAAACAATACAACATTTACATGAACTGATCCCAAGCTCCCCGTTTCATACATCCCTCATTCATAGGCCTCATTCGGATTTGAAGCCAGCTGCTTCTCTCCTGAGGCTAAGGTCTATCTACCGTACTTCTTACTCCATCACTATGCATAGTAAAGGCATTTTCATCTCAATGCACATAATCCCTGCCACCCCACAGACAGTGGTCCAACCACTACACATTTAGCAGGCAGTTTCTGTGATAAACATTTGGTGTACTAAATGTCTTGCTGAGCTGCCTGGGCACCTGGAGGGGTTGAATGTATTTAAGTCAACAGGTCCTGATGATCTTTGTCCTAGAGTACTTCAGGAATTAGCTGGAGTCATAGCAGAGCCACTGGCACAACTGTTTGAGCACTCATGGTGCTCAGGACAGGTCCTGGAGTAGAAGTAGATGTTATTTACTTAGATTTTAAAAAGGCCTTTGACATAGTGTCCCACCCAACTCCTATTAATAAACTAAACAGTTGCAATGTAGATTATCACAGAGTCCGGCAGGTAGAAACTTGGCTTATGGGAGGCACCCAGAGAGTGATGGTAGGTGGGTCAGTTTCTACCTGGAGAAATGTAGGTAGTGGAGTCCCCTAAGGCTCTGTCCTGGGACCACTCCTATTCAATTATCTTCATTGGTGACTTGGACGAGGGAGTAGAAAGCACCCTGTCCAAGCTTGCTGATGACACTGAACTATGGGGGGAGGTACACAAACTACACGGCACGGAGTGAATCCAGGCTGATTTGGACAGGCTGGGGAAATGGACCGAACAGAATAGGATGCTGTTTCACAAGGATAAGTGTCAGTAGCACACCTGCAGAAAGGGATCGCAGAGTCATAGTTGACTCCAAAATGAACATGAGTCACCAGTGTGATGAGATAGTAAGTAAAGCTAACCTCACCCTGTCTCGCATAAGTAGGTGCATCACAAACAGGTTTAGGGAGGTGATACTTCCCCTCTGTGCAGCACTGGTCAGGCCACAGCTGGAGTACTGCATTCAGTTTTGGGCTCCACACTTCTGGAGGGATGCGGATGGCCTGGAGAGGGCTCAGAGGAGGGCCACTCATCTGGTTAAAGGCCTACAGAAACTCCCCTATGTGGACTTAGCCTTAGCCTTTGACTTACAAACAGCTCCTGCAAAGTAATTCCTAAAACAGAGAGAAGGAGTCATGGAAGATTCGTCCTGCCCCTGCATCCTCCTCACTGGGTTTTCACAAATGACTGTTGTTAGAATAACTGGAGAAACAATACAACATTTACCTAAACTGATTCCAAGCTCCCCGTTTCATTCATCCCTCATTCATAGGCCTCATTAGGATATGAAGCCAGCTGCTTCTCTCCTGAGGCTAAGGTCTATCTACCGCACTTCTTACCCCATCACTATGCATGGTCAAGGCATTTTCATCTCAATGAACATAATCCCTGCCACCCCACAGACAGTGGTCCAACCACTGCACATTTAGCAGGCAGTTTCTGTGATAAACATTTGGTGTACTAAATGTCTCACTGAGCTGCCTAATCAGCCTAGAGTGGTGAGAGTTACCCCATTGGCTACTAGGATCAGTTTTTTCTGTTTATCCAATAAGCTTCCTCTCATCTAGATTCTCTGAACCAAAAGCAATGTGATTGAAAAAGCAGGAGATAAAAAAACCGAAACAAAAAACAATCCATTCCTGACACGTGGTTTTAGGACTAAAGGACAAGGCCAGAGGAACCCCTGGTGTAACCTGACTATGGTTATGGTAATACAGTTCAACCGAGGAGGAAAGCTGACCCTTTCCCTGTGTGTTCAATAATTATCTATTTCTTAGACGCTTAACATTTCTGAGAGTAAGCTGCTCCCTTACAACAACAAAAAATTAAGAGCTGCTGAAAAGGCAGCGTCAGGAAAGGCTTCCCCTCCACTTCCCATCTCCAGCTTTTTTAAATCACATTGCATTGGTTCAGAGAGTCTAGATGCAAGGAAGTAGTTCACAAGGCACTTCAAACTTTAGGCACAGCATTAGCATAAGGGAGGATTAAGTTACTGCCAGCAATTCAGGGACTTGATCTCCTCCATTGAAACCCAGTAACTGGTACTGAGAATCATAGAAATTAAGGCTAGAAATAAGTGGTAGGTCTCAATCCAGTCCAAGTTCCAAGCTGAAGGAAAGATTATTCCCTACAATACACTTTATGCAGCATTCCAAAATCGTTTGTTAAGATATTTGTCTAGTGCAGTCAAACAAGAAATTAATTGCATCTATATGAATTTACTAGAGCCTTTTGGAAACAAAAAGACTTTGCTTTTCATTAATCATCTTCCCTGAGCTTTTAAGGTCATAATATAGTAATGGTACTAGGCTATAGCACCTTATGGCTTTTTAAAGTGCTGTACAGCCATTAATACATGACGCTTAATAACATTGTTGTAAGTAATTAGTTCCATCTTTACAGATGAGGAGCCTAAAACACATATAGAGCTTGATCAAGACTACTAAGCAAGTCAGTACCACATTTAGGCTTCAAACCAAGTATATCCTGACTACCAGTTAACTGCTTTAATTGTCAGACTGTTACTGCCATCTCAAGACACAGAGGGTTGAAACTTTAGACTCCTGACTAATGTACTAAGTCAGGTGCTTAGCATCCTGGAACTTCTGCCCTTTGAGATATGCTTATCTCTTGGCATATCACTTTCATCACGTACTCCTCCACTACGTCCCTATAACAAACACACTGATCTTCCTTCTCTTCCAACTATTCACAAAAGTATAGAAGTGCTAACAGACCATCAAAAATGTTACAAGCTAACCCATCAATCTTCAACACAGACCTGATGTAGGGCACTAAAATGAACAGAGCAGGACCAAAGATGATTCCCAGAAGGGTTCCCAAGATGAGGAGCATCATTGCTGCTGTTCCTGCTGCAGGCTGTCATCCAGCAGGAGCAATTGGAGAACAAGGGGGAGGAAGAATTAAGTATAGGCAGGGACCAGAGCATTCTGGGAGCAGAAGTCTAAACCGCCCACTATGTGTGCAGAAGGGAATAGTACTGTATGCTGGGAGTTGTAGTCCAGCAACATGAACAGTGCAATGTCTACTGTATCACTGAAAGAAAAAGAAGAGTGATAGAGGCAGTGTGAGGATCACCTATATCACTCTTCCCCTACTAAATAAACAAACCCTGTGGCTGCTGTGGCCCCTAGGATGCTGGGGGGCCAGGGAAGCTGCAGCCATGGTGCTCCTGTATCTGGGAGCCTGGCAATCTGCAGTGTGGCTCCAGCTGGCCAGGTTCTAGCTTTGGCCAGTGCATGCTACTGCCACGTGCGCCACCTGCTTTTTCTCCACGCAGGTTTTTTTGACCCTGGGATCTCTCATGGTCAAAACCCTGCCCCACGCTACAAGGTAGCAGTACAGGGAATGCCTGAATGCACAGTGTGCAGCACCACAGATGGCTCTGCTCAGGTTGCCAACCCTCCAGGATTGCCCTGGAGTCTCCAGGAATTAGGTATTCCAGGGCAAATTGAGGTACTACGGGTCAGGTTACAGGGGGGTCGGGGTGAAAAGGACTTGGTAGTGGGGGTCGACTACAGACCCCGACACCAGGGGGATGAGTTAGGCCTAGGATTCTCAAGACAGCTCTTAGGGGCAGCGCGCTCAAAGGACCTGGTCGTCATGGGTGACTTTAACTTCCCAGACATCTGCTGGGAGAAACAGGCAGTCAGGTCTGCCCATTCACAAAAGTTTCTAACTTCCTTACAGGACCTTCACCTATATCACAGGAGGTACACGTTCCCACTAGGGGAGATGCCTTACTAGACTTGGTACTGGCCACAGGGGACAACTTGGTGGGGGATCTGCAGGTGCAAGGTAACCTAGGGGATAGTGACCACCTATTGATAGGGTTCACTATCTGGAGAAAGGTGGGGAAGATAACTAGTAGGGTGAAAGTGCTAGACTTCAGGAAGGCCTACTTCAACAAGCTCAGGAGATTAGTTAGGGAGGGACTGACTGGTAAAAGCCTTGGAGAGATGGGAGTCCAGGAAGGGCGGGCATTTCTCAAGGGACTAATCCTGCAGGCACAGAAAAGGACCATCCCAGTACACATAAAAGGGGGCAAAAAAGCAAAGAAACTTCCTGGTGGAGCAGGGAAATCCAGGAGATCCTGGAGGGAAAAAAAGAGGCCTACAGGCTGTGGATGCAGGGGGCTGCCACCAAGGAGAAGTATACCTGCTTGGCTCGAGCTTGCAGGGAAACAGCGAGGAGAGCCAAAGCGGAAATGGAGCTTAGGCTGGCAGCAAAAGTTAAGGATAACAAAAAGTCATTCTTTAAGTACATAGGAAGCAAAAAGAAGGTTCAGGGTAACTTAGGGCCCCTTCAGGATGAACTAGAGCAACTGGCAACAGATAGGATGGCCAAAACAGAGCTTCTAAATTATTTCTTTGCATCTGTGTTCCTGGACACACATACAAAATTGCTGGGAAGAGCAGTCAGCCAGGTCTGACCACTCATGTAGGTTTCTAGCTGAGATACAAGACCTCCACCTAACCCAGGAGGTGCATAGTCCCACCAGGGGGAATGCTCTGCTGGACCTGATCTTGGCCACAGGCGACGGCCTGGTGAGGGAACTCCAGGTTCTTGACGACCTGGACGATAGTGAGCATCGCCTACTGGAATTCACCATCCAGCGCAGGGTGTCAAGGGCCTGCAGCAAGGCAGCAGCTCTCGTCTTCAGGAGGGCCAACTTCCATGAGTTGAGGAGATTGGTAGAAGAGGCATTGCGGTCCTGGAGAGTATGGGAACTAGGTGTCCAAGACAAGTAGTTTTTCCTTAAGGAGACGATCCTCCGAGCCCAAGGGGTGACAGTCCCAACACGAGTCAAAGGGGATAAGGGTGCTCAAAAGCCCCCTTAGCTCACCAGAGGCACTCAAGAATGTCTGAAAGCCAAAAAGGAGATGTACATCCAGTGGAAGGGAAGGGCTATCACCAAAGAGGATTATACCTCCATAGCGCAAGTCTGTAAGGAGGCAGTTAGGAAAGCTAAGGTGGAGACGGAACTAGGGCTAGCAACAAGGATCAAGGACAACAAAAAGTCTTTTTTTAAATACATAGGGAGTAAAAAGAAGGCAACAGGCAATGTGGGGCCCCTGCAGGATACACTTGGCAATCTGGTGGTTGCACCAGATGAAAAAGCAGACCTTTTTAACAAATTATTTACCTCCCTTTTTCTGAGCAGGGACTGGGACTTCTTTCCCACCGGGATTCAGGACAGACTCAGGAGTGACTCCGCCAGGCCTAGGGTCAGGGATGACCGAGCTAGGGAACTTCAGGAGGGGCTGGACGTGTTCAAATCAGCAGGTCCAGACGCTCTCCACCCCAGGGTGCTGAGGGAATTGGCAGGGGTCATTGTGGGGACCCTGGCATGGATTTACAAGCACTTGTGGTGCTCTGGCCAGGTGCCAGATGACTGAAAGAAGGCCAATGTGGTCCCCATTTTCAAGAAAGGGGGGAGGGAGGACCCAGGCAACTATAGGCCCGTTAGTCTTATCTCGGTCCTGGGGAAGCTCTTGAGAAAATTATCCAGGAGCACATCTGCAAGGGACCAGCAGGTGGGAGGATGCTCAAGGGCAACCAGCATGGCTTCATTAAGGGCAAGCCCTGTCAGACCAACCTGGTTGCCTTCTATGATCAGGTCACAAAATCATTGGACGCAGGTGTCGCGGTGGACGTAGTCTTTCTGGACTTCAGGAAGGCCTTTGTCACTGTCTCCCACCCCATTCTCATTAAAAAGCTAGGTGACTGTGGCATTGATACCTACACAGTTAGATGGGTCACTAATTGTCTGGAGGGCCACACCCAGAGAGTGGTGGTGGATGGGTCATATTCGACCTGGACGGATGTAGGCAGTGGAGTCCCCCAGGGCTCAGTCCTCAGGCCCGTACTGTTTAATTTCTTTATTAGAGACTTGGACAAGGGAGTGAAAAGCACTCTGTTCAAATTTGCTGACGACACCAAGATTTGGGGCAAGGTGGGCACTCTAGAAGGGAGGGACAGGATACAGCTGGACCTGGACAGGTTACAGGGGTGGGTGAATGTGAATAGGATGGGATTCAATACTGACAAGTGCAGGGTACTGCACTTGGGCAGTAAGAACCAGCAGCATACATACAGGCTGGGGAACTCCCTTCTTGAAAGCACAGTGGCAGAAAGAGATCTTGGAGTCATTATTGATTCCAAAATGAACGTGGGCCGCCAATGTGAGGACACAGTCAGGAAGGCCAACCACACCTTGTCATGCATCCACAGGTGCATCACAAGCAGGGCCAAGGAGATGATCCTCCCCCTCTATGCGACACTGGTCAGGCCACAGTCAGAGTACTGCGTCCAGTTCTGTGCGCCGCACTTCAGGAGAGATGTGGCCAGCATCGAGAGGGTCCAGCGGAGGGCCACTCACATGATCAGGGGACAGCAGGGCAGACCCTACGAGGAGAGGCTACAGGACCTGAACCTGTTCAGCCTTCACAAGAGAAGGCTGAGAGGGGATCTAGTGGCCATCTAGAAACTTACCAGGGAGGACCAGAGGTGAATCTGAGAGACCCTGTTCCCCTGAGCGCTGCCCTGAATAACAAGGAATAACAGCCATAAGTTGACAGAGAGTAGGTTCAGGCTAGACATGAGGAGGCGCTACTTCACAGTCAGGGCGGCCAAGATCTGGAACCAGCTTCCAAGGGAAGTGGTGCTGGCTCCTATGTTAGGGGTTTTTAGAAGGAGGCTTGATAACTACCTAGCTGGGGTCATATGAGCTTAAACTTAGTAGGGGTCATATGAGCCCAGTATTCATTCCTGCCCAGGGCAGGGTGTCGGATTTGATGATCTGCTCAGGTCCCCTCTGACCCTTCATCTGTGAATCTATGAATCCCATTAGGACCTTAGGTAAGCCCAGTATAGATACCAACCCACCAACTGTTTTTGCTGACCTAGTAATGGGGCACCTGGAGGGGTTGAATGTATTTAAGTCAACAGGTCCTGATGATCTTCGTCCTAGAGTACTTAGGGAATTAACTGGAGTCATAGTGGAGCCGCTGGCACAACTGTTTGAGCATCCTCGTCCTAGAGGATTGGAAAAGGACCAATGTGGTCCCTATTTTCAAGAAGGGGAGGAAGGATGAACCGGGTAACTATAAGCCAGTTAGTCTTACCTCTATCTTTGGCAAGACCTTTGAGAAAATTGTTAAGGATAACATTTGTGGGGGACCAGTGGGTAAAATGATGCTAAGGGGCAATCAGTATGTGTTCATAGCAGGCAGATCCTGCCTGACTTAACCTGGTTTCATTTTATGACCAGGTCACAAAATGCTTGAATGGAGGAGTAGAAGTAGATGTTATTTACTTAGATTTTAAAAAGGCCTTTGACATAGTGTCCCACCCAATTCCTATTAATAAACTAAACAGTTGCAATATAGATTATTACAGGGTCCGGCAGGTAGAAACACCCAGAGAGTGGTGGTAGGTGGGTCAGTTTCTACCTGGAGAAATGTAGGTAGTGGAGTCCCCTAAGGCTCTGTCCTGGGACCACTCCTATTCAATTATCTTCATTGGTGACTTGGACGAGGGAGTAGAAAGCACCCTGTCCAAGCTTGCTGATGACACCGAACTATGGGGGGATTCATAGATTCGTAGATGTTAGGGTCAGAAGGGACCTCAATAGATCATCGAGTCTGATCCCCTGCGTAGGCAGGAGAGTGCTAGGTCTAGATGACCCCAGCTAGATGCATATCCAACCTCCTCTTGAAGACCCCCAGGGTAGGGGAGAGCACCACCTCCCTTGGGAGCCCGTTTCAGACCTTGGCCACTCGAACTGTGAAGAAGTTCTTCCTAATGTCCAGTCTAAATCTGCTCTCTGCTAGCTTGTGGCCATTATTTCTTGTAACCCCCGGGGGTGCCTTGGTGAATAAAACCTCACCAATTCCCTTCTGTGCCCCCGTGATGAACTTATAGGCAGCCACAAGGTCGCCTCTCAACCTTCTCTTGCGGAGGCTGAAAAGGTCCAGGTTCTCTAGTCTCTCATCGTAGGGCTTGGTCTGCAAGCCCTTAACCATATGAGTGGCCCTTCTCTGGACCCTCTCCAGGTTATCTGCATCTCTCTTGAAGTGCGGTGCCCAGAATTGCATGCAGTACTCCAACTGCGATCTGACCAGCGCCCAATAGAGGGGAAGTATCACCTCTTGGATCTATTCGTCATGCATCTGCTGATGCACGATAAAGTGCCATTGGCTTTTCTGATGGCTTCGTCACACTGCCGACTCATGTTCATCTTGGAGTCCACTAGGACTCCAAGATCCCTTTCCTCTTCCGTGCCACCCAGCAGGTCATTCCCTAGGCAGTAGGTATGCTGGACATTTTTCCTCCCTAGGTGCAGCACTTTGCATTTCTCCTTGTTGAACTGCATTCTGTTGTTTTCTGCCCACTTGTCCAACCCGTCCAGGTCTGCTTGCAGCTGTTCCCTGCCCTCTGGCATGTCCACTTCTCCCCATAGCTTTGTGTCATCTGCAAACTTGGACAGAGTACACTTCACTCCCTCGTCCAAGTTGCTGATGAAGACATTAAAGAGTATTGGTCCAAGGACCGAGCCCTGCAGGACCCCACTGCCCACACCCTTCCAGGTCGACGCCGACCCATCCACCACGACTCTCTGGGTGTGACCCTCTAGCCAATTCACCACCCACCGGACTGTGTAGTCATCCAAGTCACAGCCTCTTAACTTGTTCACCAGTATGGGGTGAGATACCATATTGAAGGCCTTCCTGAAGTCTAAGTATACGACATCCACCCCTCCTCCTGTGTCCAGGCGTTTCGTAACCTGGTCATAAAAAGAGACTAGATTAGTCAGGCAGGATCTACCTGCTACGAACCTGTGCTGGTTTCCCCTCAGCATAATTTGTCCTGCCAGGCTCTCGCAAATGTGAGCCTTGATAATTTTTTCAAAGATTTTGCCAAGGATGGAGGTGAGACTGACTGGCCGATAGTTGCCCGGGTCCTCCTTCCTCCCCTTCTTGAAAATGGGGATCACATTGGCCCTTTTCCAGTCCTTCGGGACTTGGCCCGTGCGCCACGAGCTTTCAAATATTCCCGCCATTGGCTGTGCAATGATGTCGGCCAGTGCCTTCAGCACCCTCGGATGGAGCTCATCCGGGCCTACTGACTTAAAGGCATCCAGTTCTTCCAAGTGACTCTGCACCATCTCAGGGTCTACGCACGGTAGTCTGGCGCCTTGCTGCTGCCTCTCTACAACCCCAGTGAGAGACTTGTCGTGCCCCTCACTTAGGAACACTGAGGCAAAGAACTCGTTGAGGAGTTCAGCCTTGTCCCCTCTGTCCGTCACCAATTGTTTCTGCCCATTTAGCAGGGGTCCTATTCCACCCTGGGCCTTCCTTTTACTCCCTATATATCTAAAAAACAATTTCTTGTTGTCCTTTACTTGGGATGCCATCCTCAGCTCCATGGTAGCTTTGGCCCGTCTAACTGCCTCCCTACAAGCACGAGCAGAGGAGGTATACTCATCTTTGGTGATCTCTCCCTGTTTCCACTTTTTATGTGCTCCCCTTTTGGCCCTTAGGCTGCCCTGGATTTCTGTGGTCAGCCAAGGAAGCCTCCTGGCCCCTTTCCCTCTTTTTCCTCCCATCGGGATCATCTCCCTCTGTGCCTGATGTACACAAACTACACGGCACAAAGTGAATCCAGGCTGATTTGGACAGGCTGGGGAAATGGACCGAACAGAATAGGATGCAGTTTAACAAGGATAAGTGTCAGTAACACAACTGCAGAAAGGGATCGCGGAGTCTTAGTCGACTCCAAAATGAACATGAGTCACCAGTGTGATGAGATAGTTAAGTAAAGCTAACCGCACCCTGTCTTGCATAAGTAGGTGCATCACAAACAGGTTTAGGGAGGTGATACTTCCCCTCTATGCAGCACTGGTCAGGCCACAGCTGGAGTACTGCATCCAGTTTTGGGCACCACACTTCAGGAAGGATGCGGATGGCCTGGAGAGGGCTCAGAGGAGGGCCACTCATCTGGTTAAAGGCCTACAGAAAACCCCCTAAGTGGACTGACTGGGAGAACTGAACCTCTTCAGCCTCCGTAAGAGGAGGCTGAGAGGTAATTGCATGGGCGCCTACAAACTCATTGGGGGGGGGGGTTAGCAAGAAATAGGGGATACAATGTTTACCAGTGCGGCTGTCAGGGTAAGTAGAAATAATGGCCACAAACTGGAAGACAGCAAATTCAGATTGGACATCAGGAAATAAAACCTTTATAGTGAGGGTTGCCAAAATACAGAATAAGCTCCAAGAGAGGTGGTGCTGTTCCTTTCCCTGGAGGTGCTTAAAAGGAGATTGGACACCTGGCTGGAGTCATCTGAGCGCATCCGCATAGAACCACGCCGCCGTCCGCACTAGCCCGGCACTCCCGTGACCGCCTTATGACTGTCCCTACGCCGGCCTACAATTCCCAGCATGCCCTGCGCGCCCCGGGGTCCTGATGATGCCCTCTAAGGTGACGTAAGTGCGCGCTTGATTCGTTAGTCACCGTTGGGAGCAAAGTTGGACCTCCCGAATATCTCCCCCCGACTCTTCCTCGACAGGCAGCTGGAGCCTGCCTTCAGCTTGCTCCGGACGGAGCTTTTTTTTTTTTTCCTTCTTTTTTTTTTTCTGATCAGGCGCCAATTAGGGCACCCCCTTCGCGAGACAGAGGGAGGCCCCCTCTCACACATCCCGGAAGTAGCGGCGCGGAGCGGGCGGCAGGGTCTGGGCAGGGGCTGCCTCTGTCATCGCCGTCATGGCAGTGCGGGGCCCGGGCTCCTCCGAGCACCTGGAGCGGCTGCACGAGATCTTCCGGGAGCTGCACGGGCAGCTGCGCGTCCTCCCCGAGCGCCTACGGGGCGGCCTGGCCGGTGAGTGAGTGCGGCCCGGGTCGGGGGAGCTGCCGGCCCGGCCCCGGCCCCTTCCACTTCCACTGTGCCGCTGGATCCGGGCCGGGTACTGCCCCGGCACTGCCCATCGGGGTGCCCGCCACAGCGTCCGAGCACCTCTCAGTGTAGCCGCGTGTGTAGGGTGCCAGTGCCACCCCTCCAGGATTGCCTTGGATCCCAGGGATTATCTGTGAATCTCCAGGAGACTGCTGGGAGTCACCCAGGGGGTAAATGATGGGGCACTCTTTAAAATAAATGTTAAATACAGTAGTCCAGTGCGCTTTTAAAATGTAACAGTAATGTGCATTTGCCTTGCTGATGTAAATCTGCACGCTGTAATTAAAGTCCTTATGTGAAACCTCACGGAATATATTCAAACAGATTGGTGACCCTGTGGGTGTGCAGGCATTACTGTATTTGTGCCATCATTTCAACCCTCGTATGATATACACTCAACAGTAGTAAAAGTGTTCAAAATGTCCAATAACTTTTGAGGCAGCTCATTGAGGCAGCATATGCAAAACCCAAGGCGCTCTTGGGAAGTTTTTTGTTAATATTGTTCGTGTTCCAGGTCAAACTAGCCAAATCCTATCAATTGAGCCAGAACTCAATCGTTTCAAAGCCCGCGTCGACTGAGCTGGCAGAACTCGATCATTCTGAACACCGTGTGTGGCGCTAGAACCCGTGAGCGTCCTCTGTCCCAGGCTGTCTCCTGAGGACTTCAGATACTCCCAAGTCCATTGGCAGTAGGGGTGCAACGATAAAGATTTTTTTGGCTGATACTGATGATCAATTGTTAACCAGCTATATTGGCTGATGCAGATCTGATTGCTGACATGCAGCCTAGCAGTTTGGGGAGCATGGTCCAGCTGGTAAGTCTGTGGGGTGGAAGGGGAGGGGGAGGGAAGGGGCATGGCGGGGGTAGATCAAGGCCCCCTTGGTGAGGGAGGGAGTGGGGCAGGAGCAGGCACTGCCCAGCTGGGGTGGGATGTGGGACGGAGGCGCAGCGAGGGGGGGCAGCTCCCGCCACTGTGCGCAAATCTGTGGGAGGCATGGAGGCCATGTGTACCTTGGATTTCTGCACGGGACAGGGAGGGCTGCCCACTGTGGGCTGGGGCCAGGGCCTGCGCCAGCCTCTTCCTGGCGGGAGAGCTGGGCCGGGGCTGTGCTCAGGGCAGGCAGGGCTGGGGTGGGTGGCAGTGGCCCTGGGAGTGGGAGGCTATGGAGTGGCTACAGCTAATTTTGGGGTGGCTGTAGCTTTCCCTGTAGCCCCTGCCCCCAGTGCTGCTGTTGCCTGTCCTGCCCCCACCCACCCCACGTACAGCCCCAGTCCCACCTAGCCCCCCACCAGGAAGAGGCTGGTGCAGCCCCTGGCCCTGAGCCCGCAGTGAACAGCCCGCTGCATGCAGAAATCTGGGGGACGCATGCCCCCATGTCTCCCCCAGAGGTGTGCACAGCATCAGGGAGCTGTGTCGTGTCCGTCCCCCCCCCCCCCCCCGGACTAGCCACCTGCAGCTCCATCCCACTTCTTGCCCTGTCCTGACTGGGCAGCCCCTGACCCAGCCCTACTCCCTCCCTCACTGTGGGGGCCTCGATCTGCAGCCCTATGCCCCTGCCTTTCCCTACCACAGACTTATTGCCTGGATGCTGCTCTCCAAGCTGCCAGGCTGCATTCCTGGCCACATGCATGCTGTGCCTGCGCAGATCCATGCAGCATTTATTGGTGACATTATTGGCTACACTAGCCAAAAAAAGCTGATTGCTGATAATGTCAGTTTTCTTCTTATCGGTGCCAGTCCGATATGAACCAGTCGGTGCACCTCTAATTGGCAAGCATCCTACGTGCAGGCTTAAGCCCGGAAGTCTTGGAATTTGGATTCCCTCTACATTTTGGGCTTGTTACAGGACTTTCTTATGGCTGCTTGCCTTAAAATAAAGAAATGTTTTGAGTTTGACCCAGTTCTTACTTGCTCACTGGCAACTTACAGTAAGTAAGAAGATGACTTATTTGCATACTTAGTTGCATATTTTTTCAGTGTACGATAGTTTTTCAGCAAATATAATAATTTTGAGCTTCCAATATAATAATTTGTATTTAAGACCTGGCAATCCTTGCACCACTGCTCTAAACTACTTTTCTTTCCTGTATGAGACCTGCGCTGCTCAGGGAAACTGGCTCATGAGAAATGGGCTCAATAGCAGTATCCAGTGCAGGAAGCGATGCTGGCAAGAGGATGCTTTTCCTTGTATGTCTTTGTTTTAATGGGAGGCTGGTGCTAGTGGTAGGTAAAGCACCCCTCCCTCCCGGCAGCTGGTCTCCCTGTAAGTCCCACGATGAGCTTATCGTGTATTTCAAGAACTGAAAAAAGGAAGGAGCCAGAGGAAGGGATTTCTACCAGTGTGGACGAATCTCCTCGCAGTCAGCATGTTCTCTTGTTGCATGGCCTGACACGTAGTTGCCTCCTGCCTGTCTGGCCAGCTTTGTTTCTCCACTAGAGGAGTGGCTAGGGCAAACCAGCAATGTACAGTATTGTTCTATGGGAGTATAGCCTTGTGACCACCAGGGCTGACTTTCTGTAACTCTGTGAACTGAGAAGTGAAACCTAAGAAAAGGCTATGGCTTGTTTAGAATCCAGCAGATTGTAGGCTTGGTAACACAGAATTGTTCCTTTCACATAACTAGCTCTCAGCCAATTGGTCAAGTTCAGGGTTTTAGTCATTGTCTTTGAAGCTGTCCATAAAACTGGCCCAGGAAGGACTGTATCATCTAGCATAATCCTGATCTTTCTAGGTGGTTTAATTCTAGTGTAGCCAGCAGGTTGTCAACAAAAGAGAAACTCATGTATGTGGAAGAATGACATTGTTTTGGGGAAGAGCCCACTCATTTGGATCTTGCTTTGCAGTAAAAACAGAGACAACTGAAATTTGATGCCTTTAGAGCAGTAGTGCTCAAGTCTCCAGCCCTGTGCACTGGGTAAATGGTGTGCAGCCAGTCTTTGTGTGTAGGATTGGTTTGTGGGAATGATCATTAGGATGCCTGCCTGCTCTAGAAGCGAGGCAAAACCCAGCAATACAATGGAGGCTGTCCCAGGTGGGCCCTCAGCCTGGGAAGGAGGGGGGAGCTGACCCAGAAAGCCACACTTGCTTCTCTTCTGAGAGCCAGGTCCAGAGTTTGCTAGATCTGATCTGATAGCATGCTGTCTCCCACCCCTCTTCCTGGCTGTGCCTTTACAGATGCTTGGAGCTAGGTGCCCAGTGGGGAAACCTGGCAAGAAAAGAGATGTTGTGCCTTCTCACCCCTCCCCACCCCTATTCTTAGTCTGGTCTCAGGGGTTCCGGCTCCTGCTGCCCCCTGAATGTGCAGCACTATTGCAGCCAGGATGGGGCTCCCAGTGTATCTTACAGCCTGGCTGCCAAATCTGTCCAGCAGTTGGTCCCTCATGCTCTTTCATGCCCCTGGCCATCCCACTCCTTGCCATTTCCACACCACCACCTTATGTCCTCCCCCATCTCCAGGACTCTGGTGTGTAGCACCTCAGACCCTACCAGCTCCTGGCAAGGGGCCTGCCTGAGGGTTTTTGTTTTTTTTTTTGAGGGTTCTTTTTAATGTGTATCCGGGGCCAAATTAGCCAAAACTAATTCCAAATCCAAGAGTCTGGAGCCATAAGTGGCCTTACTACTGGTGAACATCTGCCACCCACACCTGAGGCATCAGATATTTCCAAAACCTTTGGCAGACATCGTACTTGCAGGCTAAAGCCCAGAGGCTTGGGGTTCAGATGCCCCCAACTTTTGTTTGCCCTTAGCCATAAGGCCCTTGGCGCAAGCAAAGCAGGGGACTCCCATTTCCAGAAAGTGGGCTTAAAGCCGCTACACCTTGGCAGGTACTGAACCATGCCAGAAGAGCAGTACTCCTGGGGTACACTTCAGGAAAACTGCCTTCATGGACACAGTATTTCCCCTGCCAGGTTAAGAAAACACTATGCTTGTCCTGAGCCTTCAAGAGGTCTGAGGGTTGGGCAAAGGGAGGCTGAGCCCCCAGGCTGTTGTGAAAGGAAGCAGGAGCATAACCCAGGGCTGCTCACTTCCTCCCTCCCTCCCTCTACAAAGTAGTGTCAGGCTAAGCTGGGGGTGCAGTGAACACTGGACTTAGCCACGTGCAGCACAGTATGCTGGGTAGACTGGGATGAGGTTGCCAGCCAGTCTGAGGGACCCCACTAATTGTACTCCCCCCCAATCAACTCCACAGCATTGAGTGGGGGCCAGTGTTCCTAGTGGATGTGGAGGACCGTTTCTGGATGCCTGCTCCACTAGTTGTTTGCCATTTGCACTAGTTGTTCCCCATTGAAGTCCCCAATTTAGCCACATGTTCAGCTTGTAGAATTTGTATGCTAAAGTACATAGCTGGTTATGACATGCATGCCACATATATCTGCATCCTGAGTTAAGGACATTGCTCAGGACTGTTCTGGGAATAGTGATTTCTTGACTAAAAAAAATCAGTAAATTATTTCAGGCTGTAGGTCTGACAGACTGCTGGCCAGTATTGATTTGTGTGTATTTAAGTTACCTGGCCCTTCGTAATTTACTGACAGGTTTTAATTTTAAGGTGAATTTTGGCCTGGTATCCTTCTAGTCAGCCCCTGCCTTTCAACTTGAGCTTTTCTGTGACGTGTCCTCTTGTGGCTTGTACTGATGTTTTTCTGGTGTGTCTGACATACTTTCTGCTTTCTTCCTTAGAAGAGAAGAAGAAACTAATACGAGAATTTGATGAGAAACAACAGGAAGCAAATGAAACGGTAAACATGTGACGAGCTGTTAGGAGGAAGGGTGGAGCAGGGGCTGAAGTTCAAAAGTCTTGTTTCTTGCTTTGTAGCCAGTTTGTTTTTGCCTAGTTCCTTTAATCTGGGGTCCTGGGTACCAGTAGTTACAAGTTAATCTCCAGTTATTGGGGCTTCTTTCATAATCACCAAGCTAGTTCTCTATGATCCTGTGAATTCACTTACAAAAGAAGTAGGGCTAGAAGGAACCTCCAGAGACTATTTAGTCCAGGGGTAGGTAACCCCTGGCATAGGTGCCAGAGCATGGCACACAAAGGCACTTTGCTTGGCCACATACCCCTTGGGGCAGATAGTGCGGAAGGGGCTTGGGGCAACACTGCCACAGCAAGGATCGGGCACCTTGTGGCTCCTTTGCTATCCACCCCTGGCACATCAGTATCTTATAAGTCGTGGTTACAGGTGTTTTTGGCATTCTGCCCAAAAATGTTGTCGACCGTGATCTAGTCCAACCCCCTGCCTGAGGCGGGATCATCCTTATCCAAACCATCCTATACAATGCCATAATCTAACCTCTTACTACAACTACTGTCAACCCTTACACAACATGACATAACACTATAACCTTCCTCAATTAAAGCAGGGGGACCACAGCAGCCAACATCTTGCTTCTCTAATAGGTTGTTAGTATATGCTCAAGAGATTGCCCTATTCATTTCCTAATGATCCATTTTCTACCAGCCAAACATATAGAAGCTAACATGCTACCCTCTTGTAGTCCAGGGTGGAAGTTAACTCCTTTAACCTCAGGGGTATCAGCATATAACCAAGGTATGGAGCCTCAGGCATCATACCATAGAAGTTTTACAAAATACTACCACATTCAGTCACAATCCTGAGCCTTGGCATTTGGGTCTGGATAGTCAGACTAGGGATCTTGGAGGGACTATCTCATAGATGTGATTGGAAAGTATTATGTTAGGCAACATCAAAAGGAGAAAATGTCAACATACAATAGAAAATCAGCGCCATAATTTTTGCAGTGCTCTTTCCTTGGAGCATTACACAGTGTCTTACATCAGGGTAAACGTGTATGCTAGAGATTTACAATAAGTAAACTCACCTGTGCTGCTGGAATAGCATCTAACAATGCATATCAAATTATGGAAGGTACCAATAGCATGACACTTCCAACTACAACATGGAATTATTAAAAATATGGAAAGGAAAAGAAGCACAAACCTGAGATCTTAATTCAAAGAATGTTCTGCCTTATGTTGATACAGAACTGTTAAGATTTGTCTTTTAGTTTCAGACTCTTTTTAGAGAGGAAAGGTCATTTTTAACAAAGGGGTTTGCTATGTTCTTGAACTGTAGAGTCATGTAACCTGATTACCTCTTATTTAACATCCAGGTGTGATTTTTATGAGGACCACAGGTTTGGTACACAGCACTCTGTATTGGGCTGGGGACCTTTAGACCTGTGTGCAAGGTCTCTGTATTAGATGAAAGCAACTTCAATCATCTTTCTCTCAAAACTACATGCATGCCTTGGGCGGTTGGTCAGTTTCAAAGCAGAGCCTTGTTGGGGCATATTGTGACGTCCTAGTTTGGTCACAGAATGAATCTAGGGCTTTTTGTAACTACTCTTTCTTACTAAAGCTGCGGGAGATGGAAGAAGAATTGAAGCATGCGCCACTGCCCTTCCGCAACCAAATGATGAGCAAGATCCGGGCCTACAAGAGAGACCTGTCAATGTTCCAGAGAGAGATGAGAAGCACAGATCTGGGCTTGGTTCCTGGCAATCGGGGAGACACAAAATATGGAATCTACTCCATGGAAAATGAGCAGAGTGTGAGCATCCAGGGGATATTAACTGTATTTAAGACCTTTGCTGATTGCATTACAGTGCAACTCTGACTGTTTTATAGTTTCATAGTTGGTAGGGTCAGAAGGGACCTGAGCAGATCATCAAGTCCTACCCCCTGCCATGGCAGGAAAGAGTACTGGGGTCAAATGACCCCAGCAAGGTTTTCATCTAGCCTCCTCTTAAAGACCCCCAGGGTAGGAGCCAGCACCACTTCTCTTGGAAGTTGGTTCCAGCTCCTAGCCACCCTGACAGTGAAGTAGTGCCTTCTGATATCTTGCCTGAATCTACCCTCTGCCAGCTTGTGACTGTTATTTCTTGTCACTCCTGGGAACAGGGACTCCCCCAATGCCTGCTGGCCCCCCCTGACTAGTTTGTAAACGGCTACTAGATCCCCCCTTCAGCCTTCTATTGTGGAGGCTGAACAGGTTCGGGTCCCTTAGCCTCTTCTTGTAGGGCCTGCCATGCTGACCCCTGATCATGCGGGTGGCCCTTCTCTGGACCCTTTCCATGTTGTCCACATCCCTCCTGAAGTGCGGTGCCCAGAACTGGACACTACTCCAACTGCGGCCTGACCAGTGTCGCATAGAGGGGGAGGATCACCTCCTTGGACCTGCTCAAGATGCATCTGTGGATGCATGACAAGGTGTGGTTGGCCTTCCTGACTGCGTCCCCACACTGTCGGCCCATGTTAATTTTGGCATCAATAATGACTCCCAAGATCCTTTTCTGCCTCTGCACTGACAAGAAGGGACACCCAGCCTGTAGGTGTGCTGCTGGTTCTTCCTTCCCAGGTGCAGTACCTTGCACTTGTCAGTGTTGAAACCCATCCTGTTCTCATCCGCCCACCCCTGTAACCTGTCTAGGTCCAATTGCAGCCTATTCCTCCCTTCTAGCGTGCGCACTTCTCCCCACATCTTAGTGTTGTCTGCGAATTTGAACAGGGTGCTTTTTAACCCTGCGTCCAAGTCACTGTGCTATTGCTAGTGTTTCAGCTTTAACCCCCTTAGTTTCAGACCTCATGTAACTTGGCTATAAATCTACTCTGCGTTTAATATGAATGTTTCAGGTGAGAGGAAAACCATGCTTAGAGGGTTTCTTAATAGAACCCATATTGGTTATCTCAAAAACAAACATGTTTTTAAGATACAGTATAACTTTATGAATCTGGCATGCTCAGGACCAAGCACCTGCTGGAAATATAAAAATTCTGGATTTTTGAAACTGGAGGGGTTGGGGGAGGGGTGGCTGGTCCCAGAGCAGCGGCTCCATGCGGAGCAGCGGCACAGGGTGGTGGATGGCATGTGCAAGCTTCCCCCTCCTCTGCTCTGGGACCGGCTGCTGCTACTCCCCAATGGTGTGTAGTTTTAAGAAGTGCCAGATTTTGGATAATTCTGGATTTATGAGGTTATACTGTATGTTCAAATAGCGTTCAGTTCTCTTTCTTAAAACCTAATATGAAAGAGATTTGTGAAACACTGAACTACTTTTGTTTAAACATTCCTTTACAGTTCTGGAAAGATAAATAATTATTCTAATGCAGGGTAAAAATTTAAATGATCAGTTTAATTTTGCTACTTACCTGAATGAAGTTTATAAATTAAATGTATTATATACAGCCAGTAATAGAATTAGCTGTAAACACTTTCAGTTTAAATTATCTAAAGCACTCTACCAAACTTTTTTTTAATGGTCTGAACAGTATACTACTTATAATGCAAGATATAAACAAGCAGATCTGGCTTATAGAAAGGGATGCCAAGTTATGTCTGAATCTGTTAGACTGGAATTGTCTCTAGTCTACAAGCTGAGAGACTTGCCTGTCTGGGCTGTTGTGGTGCTGCCTATGAATTATTTTAGTCTTCCAGATACCTTTTATCAGAATTAAAATTAGAAAAGATGGGAAGTGTGGTGAAGACTAAGTCCTGTCCTTAACCTATGTGGATTCTCTCATTGCTCATAACCTCTCTACAACATGTGATCTACAGAATGGTAGATTAAAGATTTAGGAAAAGATTGTCTGAGATCCCGTTTTGTCCTACAGTCATTATACATCTCTCAGCCACTGATTGTGGAGATCAGGTTATACACCAGTCCATCATGATGCTGTAAATAAAGGACTGCTTTAAGTAGAAATAAAAGAAGGCCTTGGGAAGAAAAGATCCTATTTTCACATAAATCTCCCTTACTGGCAGAGAGGTGGGTGGTTCACGGATGGAATCTCTGGTATAGGCTGATCTCTAACTAGACTGTTTAAAAATAAATAAAAAACCCCTAAACCTTTCCCACACTAGATTTATCACTTAAAAGCAGCTCCTTGGCTGAGACTGAACTGTCCTGCTTTTTCTAAGTTTAAACCGATCCTTTCAGCTACCCTTAAAAATTGTTTAATTCCATTAACTACACCAAGCCTCTTTTGTATTGAATCATATCTTTTTCTTGGCTGGCTTCCTGGAGTAGATGCTATTTTTCTCTTGGAGCAGGGGCCAGCAAGCTTTTCAAGCTTTAGGCCAGAACAACCTGGCTCAAGTTTGACATGGGCCAGGTGGCTTTGGTGCATCAGTAACAAGGGGGCATTGTGTGTGTCCTCACTTCTCAGCTACAGTGTGGGTGCAGCTGGAAACTGGCCAGTCCTGGCTCAGTTCCCCACTGGCTGGAAGTTGTGCCCCTGGTGCAGCTGGGGAGCAGGGGGGCAGGGAGAAGTGGCAGTGATGCAGGTGCAACTGGCCCCAGTACAGATCCTTGTTGCCTGGCCACAGCACAGGCATAGGCAGAGGCAAAGCCTTCTGGCTTTGCAGGCCAGATCCAGTGACTATGCAGCCTGGATGTTGCTGACCCCTGCCTTAGAGCTCAGATTACATGTGTTCCATAACCATGGGCTTTGGCACTTGATGACTTGTTTTTGAAACAGCTTTCCCAAAAATAATTAGTTTATTATCCTCATGTAAGTATGCTGGAGTTCCCTTCTTAATAACCAGTAAATGTAAAAGCTGAGACTAGGTTTCCCCAGAATTTTCTACTTTGGAGCGATAGACAATGAGTTTGCAGTACAGCAGATAGAGATAGTACTGGAACTCTATGGGTGCATCTACACGTTGCCATATGGCAATGTTGCTACAGTGCTGTACTTTAGTACTTCTTTTTGGACGTACTAAAGCACGATGCAGTATGGGCGGTTACTGCGCCATGCGCACGGTTAAATTTCACCACTATGTCACTGTAGTGGTGAGCTGTTCCCAGGGAGCATACTGCTACGGTGACGTAGCTGGCGATCGCATGCGGAAACACATGATTGCTACATTGCCGTAGCACACTATACGGTGATGTAGCGCATCGCTATGTTGCCATAGGGCAATGTGGAGATGCGTCCCATTTATACTAACACAGAATGACTCCTGAATCCTTGTTGTTGTCAGTCAGTTTTGAGGCCATTCTTATAATAGGTTTGGGGGAGCAGGGCAGCTTCTGTTACACCATACCTCAGGCTCTGTTGCATCCAGTAACTTCTATGCATTTCATAACTGCACAAAATTTCCTGCCTAAATTGTTTTCTGACTTTAACAACTTTCTACCCAGAGAAAGCTTTTTCCTTTCCTCCTCTTTTAGCTAGTTTAAAATGCTGCTTGCTGAGAATGTGGTCAGACTTGCATCTGGCTTGCTCTCTGTTCTGTAGAAGTGTTGCAGATAGGTCTCTAAAGGTCAGTGTTACAAGGCTGACATACACTATAATGGCCACTTTCAGGGTTAACAATAACTTCTTCCCTTAATAACCTGAGAGGGCTTTGTTACCATTACAGATAGATTAGATGGCCTACAGGGCCATTTGTCTTTATAAGAAATTAGAAATGTCTAATGCCTGTATTTAATAGCTAAATAGAAACTCTCTTTTTCAGACTCAGCTGCAGTCTCAGAGGGTGCTGGTTCTCCAGGGGACAGATAGCCTGAACCGAGCCACTCAGAGCATTGAGCGTTCACACCAAATATCTGCAGAGACTGATCAGATTGGTACCAATATAATCGAGGAACTTGGGGAGCAGCGAGAGCAGCTGGAACGCACCAGAGGCAGAGTGAGTATAGGACTTGTTACCATTTTAACATAAAAGCTTGGCATGCACCTACTGGGAATGATCACACCAAATAACTCCTGTGGAGACCTGCCTAGAGTTTTCAGAATTGTTCCCTGGGATGTTTGTGTAGATATCTGGGAGAAAGGAGTAGGCTGTAGACAGAAGAAAAGTGAAAATGCTCTCAATCATGTGTAGCCTGTAAAGTCTGCAAATACTCCACAATAGAGAGCCCTTTGTCACCAGGAGTAAACTCTGAAATAGCTTTTAAATTCGTTATTATTTGGGTTTCAGAGGTCTGTGCAAGGTGATTGGTATTGATCAAAATTCGAAGCATTTCTTTTCTTCCCCACCTGGCAATGTAAACTAAATTGAAACGGTTAACTAGTTTTCACCCTATCTTTTATACTTGGACTAAATGACCCAATAAGTATGAAGTTGCAGATGGACCATATTAAGAGCGCTTAAAAGGCCAGTGTCTACACTATAAAGCTTTTTAACTCCTACAAAGTGCCCTCTATCGAGATACCTAGCTCATATTAGGGTAATATCAGTTTGTTCTGTGGAGCTAAAACAAACAATTTGGAGTCTTCCGCCATCTGAGGATGCACTGCTTTCATGTCCATCTCCACCCCTCTCTGCCCCCTCTATGCATACCTAGAGCTGGGATACAGCCCAAGTGTCCTGGCTTCTAGGCATGCTCCTGCTTGTCAGCCTTCTGGCAAGTCAGAGCTGTGCAGGGAAGAATTGGTATTAACCCTTAACTTGCAACTTCTCACAGCATGTTTGTAATTTAACATCACTTAACATTTCACAGATTTAGTGTGGTCTAAGTGTAACATAGAACTTCACCTTAAGTCTCTTCTGTTCCCCTGAGGACATAGAGGAAATGACAAGACAGTTAATAGCTTAAATTACATACTTTTGTTTAAGTTAGAATTTAAATACTGAAGCATTTATTTTTGGTTTGAGTTACTGTCAAACGGTATCTGCTCACTTTCCAAGTAAATATATTTTTCTACTATAGCTCTGCTCACTTAAGCTTGATTATTTCAAAAGCACAATCAACAATAAAGGTTTAGTTGACTTTACCTTTGGCAAAATTTCTGGAACCCTTCTACCTACAATAGATTTGCATACTTTTAACTGAAACTTGGAAAGACATTCCATGGATGCAGAAGAAGGAACAGTTAAAGGGTTTTTTTTGTTTTGTTTTGTTGTTTGGTTGGTTGATTGTTTTTAGTCCCATTGCTTGTGTTAGAAGGCTCTTCTAGAACTTGTTCAGTACCTCCTTCTAATTCCTTTTAGTGCCACAACATGACTCTACATATGCTGGGAGATGATCTTGAGTGACAGTGTCATGCTTATGTAGTTGTATGTAGTCTAAAGCACAGCTCCATTCTTCTCTGAGATGTCCAGAAAACTGCCAGTGTCCTAAGAGTTAATAGTACTCCTGATCAGGTTTTGAGGGTAGCTAGGAATTTTCTGTAGTGTATATCCCAGGCATAGATCCAGGAAATATCTTATCGCAGGGGATTGTAGGCTCTCTTTATTTTCTACAAGGAGGGTTAACTTTTTGCAGATGTAACTCCTAAAAATGTGTTATATTGCTGCCTTATGCTTGATGGAGGGGGAATAGTCTTTTGAATGTACCATCCCAGTAACATTTTGTTTATAGATTTGCACTTTTGGGCCTTTTACATAGTCTTTCCACTGTTGAAATCATAATAAATATACAGAACCTAATTTATTTTTGTATGTGCTCCTGTATTTTGCTAATCTGTGATGAGACATCAGAGTGCGTTACCTTTGTAGTAAGGTAACACAACAGTTGTTAGTATTGGACTGTACACAAACTGACTCCAGCTTGTTACGTTTCCTTTTCAGTTTACGCTGTGAATGAATTGGGTGAAATGGGTTTGCTTTATTGAAAGTATGGGAGTAAGTAGCTTCATTAACTTACCAAGATTGCTGGTGAATGGAAATAGATAGCAAGTGAAGGGCCATTTTAAAATGTGCACCAAGTTGGACTGCCAGGATAGATTACCTGATTTCCCTTCCTTTTAACTTCTGGAGTAGACTTGTTCAGACTCTGGAAAATGTAATCACAACATGGGATAGAAATGAAGGATTAAGCTGATTTGCTTGTCATGTGGCAAACTTTAGAGCTGTATAACCTGCATTTAATTCCTTGCTTCTTAAGAAGCAGTTTCTAAATTGTTTATGGACGGAGTTAATTTCTGAGGAGTAAACATCTGGATTGGCTTAGTTATTAACAATCTAGAGTTGAAAATTCTTGGGTCAATGCATGACAGTTCTCTCTTGGTTATTTGTAAGTGTTCATTAGGGAGTTAAATGTCCTTGGGAATATGCTGTAGATTAATATCAGAAATATTCTTTCTGATCTTCATAAACTTCACCCTGTTACTCTTGTTCAACTTAAAGGAGTTAATTCCTCTCCTTCAGCCTTTTTAACTTTCTAGTACTTGCAGGCTAAAATTACTTTCTGTCCTTTTTGTTGCTCAATCAAATTTCCCATCTTTCTCTCCCAGCCCTGTTAACTCTTATATTTATCCTGATTGTGGTTCTGATAATGAAGTGCCCTGAACTGACTATAGTGTTCCAGTTGCTGTTATCCTACCCGTGTAGAAAGGACTGTTGTATCACAGGAAATGAAGGTAACATCAAGACAGGGAGTTAAGGGTGTGCAAAGCTTCAGTCACCAATTCAATTCAGAGAAGATTCGGCCTGATTTGGAGGCCGAATCACCAAATCCAAATTGAATTGGGAGGAAAAAAACAAACCTCTGAATAAATTTGGAAAAGATTTGGAAAGCAGTCTTTCAGGGGAACAGAAACTGATAAGAGGAAGGGGGAGCAGGGGAGAGAGACTGACAACTGTAGCTGGCCAGTGACTGTGATCTTTCCCTGAGTCCCTTTCCAATCACAGTGCTGTGGGGCAGAGATGTAGAAACAGCATCTAACCGTCTGTCTGCTGCCTTTCTGTCCCTCTTGTGAGCTGTTTCTGCCTGAGCAACAGTGTCTGAAAGGTACTGGACTGGCTTGGCTTCCTAGTGGTCAGTCTCCTGCTAGTTTCTGTTCTTGGAAAAGATTGGATACAGCTTACTGACTAGAATCCCTCTACTTTATCTCTGTCCAATCCATTTCTTTCAACTTATTCTTCCCCCAAAAACCTTTTGTTTGTTCTTGTTTCCCCCTGCCCCCCCGCCCCAAATCTTTTTTAAAAAGAAAGCTGTGTTTTCCCTGGCGGTATGATCCACATTTTATATATATATATATATATATATATATATATATATATATATATATATATATACACACACACACACACACACAAGATATTAATATTATGAATTACACATACATACAGTAAACACAACACAGAAGTCAGACACAGTTATACATCAGAGAAGAAGAAGAGATATTATTAATTAGTTATGCACATAGACACATTTTCCAGCACAAGAAAGATTAATATGAAGTGTGCTGGAAAGGCAGGTGCCAGGTCTTCTGGCAGGGGAGGGAGAGGGACTAGAAGGGGTAGGGGGAGAACTTAGAGCTGTAGATGCATCCTCTTTCCTGGCAGCTATGAGTCTTCTGCTGCCAGTGGGAACAAGGAGGTGGGAGCAGTACCTGTCCCTGCACCTGCACCACTTCCCCTAACATCAGAAATAGCCACGAGCAGTAGAATGACAGTCTCTTCCACCCCAGCTTCATCTGCCAGCATGAGCTTTTCAGTGCCAGAGGAGGAGCTGGATCTGGAACCAGGGGACCTGAGCACCCTAGCAAAAGAAATTCTGGGAACTGAGGGGGAATCTGAGTTGGTGCTCCACACCCATCAAAGTTCCCCTAGAGCCAGGTCTCCTCCAGAAAGTACCTCAGAGGAGGTTGAGATTGTGGAGACAAATGGCTTAGCTGAGTCGGCTCCTCCTCCTGTTGTGCCTCAGCCTGCTGAGGAGGGGGATAAGTCAGGATCCCCACCCTCAACCCAGAAGCAGGGTGGGTAGTGTAGTGTGGGATCATTCTGAGGTGGCAGATGACCCCAAGTAAGCTATCTGCCAGCACTGCTGAAGGCAGATCAGCTGGGGCAAGGAGGTGAAACACTTTACCACCATGGTGATGCTGATGCATCTCAGGAGGCAGCACCCCCTTGCCTTTGTTCCTTCTCAGCCTGGCACCAGTAGGAGTGTGCCCAAAGGGAAGTCCCCCACTTGCTCCAAAGCCCCCTGTTCCCATGAAGCAGAGGCAGGCCACCCTGGAGCAGTGGGAGAAAGCCGCAGACAAAGAGGGGTGCATTGCAAGGGTGAGTGAGGTCACCCAGAGCATTGGGGAGATGCTTGCTCTGGATGGCTAGCCCTTCTCTTTAGTTGAGTGGCCAGGGTTCAGGCAGCTCATGGTGCTCGTGACCCCATCCTACAAAGTTCCTGCACATACCACCTTCAGCAGGACAGTGGTGGCCTCCCTGCATGAGGCATGCAGGGAGTACTTGAGGGAGGAGCTGTGCAAGGCAGGGCTGCAGGTAACCTTGCACTTCACCTCAGACATCTGGAGCAGCCAGGGTGGATATCATGCCTACCTCTCCCTCACAGGGCACTGGTGCGATCAGTCAGGCTGTCGGTAGGCACTCCTTCAAGCTGAGGTGATGGATGAGTCCAACAAGGCAAGGGAGATCATGATGGCCATGAACTGCATGGTGCAGGGGTGGCTCATTGGGCTGGTGAGCTCACTTGTGGGTTCGTGGTCACCGACAATGAGGCTAATATGTTGGCATCCACTGTGTGGCACACAAGCTGCACCTCATAGTCAGGGATACCTTGGAGGGGGACAGGGCTGCCAGTGATGGGCCCATCGCTACCACCCAGCTGATTTCAAAATGCAGGAGGGTGGTAGGCTACTTCCATGGCAGCATCAAGGGGGGCAAGATGCTGCAGGAGAAACAGGCAGAGCTGAGCATCCTGCAGCCCAAAATCATGCAGGATGTGGAGACTCAGTGGAACTCCACATACTTGATGCTGCAAAGGCTGGTGGAGCAACAGAAGGCCATCCATGAGATAGCCTTGCTTGGGGAGATTGGGGTCAATGCTCCCCTTAACAAAGCGGAGTGGGATACCATCTCCCAGATCTTGGTAATCCTCAAGCTGTTCCTCGAGGCCACCGAGACCCTCAGTACTGGCGGTGTCCACTTTAGCCAGGTGATCCCTGTAGTGAGGGAACTTGAGAACCAAATGGAGATGTTCCAAGGGATCAGTGTTCCTGCTTGGGGCAAGCAGCTGTCATTAGATGTGCAGGCACTGGTGAGATGGCTGAAGGAGGGCGTCAGGAAACAGCTGAATCCGTTGTGGTCCAGGATCCATTGTGGTCCAGTACAGTCCACATGCTGGTGAGCATGTGCGACCCAAGGGTAAAGGGGAGGATGTGCACTGGCAGCACCAAAACCCTTGATCACTGGACGGAGGTGCTGGTGAACAGAGTCAGGGAGGCAGAAGGGCAGAGGTTAGGGGACATGGAAGAGGGGGATCCGCTTCCCTGTACCAGCACTTCCAGCACCAGCCAGTCTCCTCCATGCCAGCTGCTGCCAGTGTGGACCAAGGACATGGCTTCAATGTTGGGGTCCAAACACACCAGACCCCAGCCTTGGGCAGGTAGCGCCGAGGCTTCAGTGGCTACCTATCTTGCCAAGGATGTGGAGCTACTGGACTGTGACCCCTTGGCCTAATGGGCAGCCTGCAGCCAGATGTGGCAGGATCTGGCCACGGTTGCCCGAGAACACGTGTCCTGTCCACTGACCAGTGTTCAGCATTGCTGGGGACATTGTGACATGCCACCACACCTGCTTTGATCCGGTTTGGTGGAGCAGCTGGTGTTCTTGAAGGTGAACCTCCCACTGCTGGGGTTCTCCAAGCTCCACCTGCAGATGGAGTGAGTGCTACCCTCGTCACTCTGTCCGCACCTATTTCCTTTTTAAAATATTTAATGCCCTGCTCTCCGAACTGGAGATGGCACTCACTGCATCACCAGCCAGCAGGGGAAGAACATATCCCTGCTGAGCTCCTGTGCCAGGATGAACTTTGAGTTATGGGCTGGGGCTGTGGGGAAGGAGAAGGCCCCAGGCCCTAGGCATGACCACTAAAACTGCACCATGCCAGGGTTGGGAAACCTGGTGGGACTGCCAGCAGTGTGGCAGCCCCAGGAGATGCCAGGACTAAGAATCTCCCTGTGAAAGGCAGGTAGGAGGTGCAATAACCTCCAGCCACCACACACATGTACAGTCCTGGCTGGGGAAAGCCCAGACCCATCATGTCTTTGATAGGCCTGAGGCTTGCTAGTTGCAGTGGAGTTGAAGCTCCAGGTGAGCTCAGCTTAACTGCCTGGGATGCCGCCTGTGAGGCACAAGCTTTCGGGTTTAAAATCCTTTGTCAGGCTGAGGAAGCATCTAGTTGGTATGTGCGTGCTCTTCCTGGATGGAAGGAATAGTAAAGAAGCTAGAGGCTGGCATACAGTGCAAGCAATAAAGCCAGTCAGTGAAAATGGAAATGGAGGCATCAGGGGGTGAGAGACAAGCTGGGGTAGAGGGGAAGGGGGATGTAGCAGATAAGAGGCACAGGCCTACTGGGAGTGCACAGGTGAGATAATTTAGCATTGTTTCCTCCCAGGTTTCTCATTTTTATTAAGTATCCTTTAGATAATATCCTACAGATGTATCTGGCCTTTTCTGAATTAACTCATGAAAGCTGCATTTAATTTCTCACCCCTTTCTGTTGCTTCACTTGTGATCAGATATTCCAATATAGTGTCCTCCACAGATATTGCTGATATGCTCCTTTATCCCTAATGGTCTGGAAGAAAGAGTAATTGTCAAGTACCTTGTTAACTTACTGTTCATCAATGCTTTGAAACAGTTCAGTGGGTTTCAGTCACTGATGATTTTAATCTTTGATCCAAAAAGAAATTATAAGACAACTAGCCGATTTTGCCTGTCAAGAATGACTGGCGGGTGTGGAGGCTGGGATGGAGTGCCGCCACCTAACGCCCCATGCTACTGCTGTTCTGCCTCTTGCAGGGAGCGGGGTGGGGGAGTCGAGGCCAGTAGCTCCCCCACCCTCTGTCCGGTCCTTGGCGTGGCTTTGGAAACATGGTGGTGCTCCCCCATGCTTGGAGCACTCTGACTGGCTGTTTCCATCAGCCAGTCGGAGTGCAAATAAAGCATTATGGACAGACAGACTTAGGCTTTTATAATATTAGAATTTATGAAAATAAAAATATTTTGAAGAGCAACTTTGTCTTTACTCTGTTACAAGGAGAAGGTAGCTGACTGTTAGCAAATAAAAACCTAGGATTCCAGACTAGCCCAGGGATTAACACGACACCTTGTTCGATGAGTGACAGAAAGGTTTTATTTACTACAAGTATTTAAAATCGAGTCAGGTGAGCCCAAACCAAACCAGAGCCCAGTAATTAGCTAAAAGGTGATGATTTCTCACCAAACAGGCAACGAAGAGGTGGTCTGTTTCTCTTCAACTTCTCGAGTAAGTCGGGCACATCAGCAACTAGTGTCGGAGAGATTTCTCACTCTTGAAGCGCACACGCTGTTTGCTGTTTTACTGCCTTTTTATACGCTTAGTTTAGTATCTTCAAAGTGTTCTTTTAGTTGTGTAAATCACAAGAGTCCCAAGCAGTAATTGACAGGAAAAACCTGCTCATTACTGGTTATCAGAAATTTCTAATTTGAATGATTTACCTTCTTCAGTAACAAGAGGTTATCAAGTTTGAAACATATCAAGAAACTGATTAACAGCCAGGAAAAAACGTACTAAATCAGGAGGAGACATCTATTACATATGGAGAATGTCTCTTCCTGGACATAAACATGAGTTAGAACCAAAAGAAATATTTACCATACTAATTAATCAAAGATAAACATTTCATATGATTACATACCAGACAACTAAGAGTCTGCCTGAAATCATCCTGAATATAACAAGGTAAGTTGAAAGAGAGACTTCATTATTCTTTCTTAGATGGCCTAGTCATGAACTCGCATCCTCTTGCATTATGCAGTTAGCTTTATTATTCTGTATTTTAATTTTTGTGAGTAGGTCCAAGCTTAGCATAAGTTTGTCTCATCACTGACTCCAGTTGTGATAATCTTGTTTTCAGGTAATCACTCCCAGCAGCATACACCTTGAGAAAAGGGAACGTTGACATACAGTTTTTTTAGGTAACTCATCTGTTTCTCAAGTCTTGAGTGATCGAGCAAGAATGAACTGTTTCTGGACATCAAGATTTTCTGAATTCTTTTGAACCCAGATCTTTTCTTGCTTATTCATTGTGATCTCAGTGGCACACTTTGATGGAACAGAACAACATTTGGCTCTGTACTTCATAATTCAGACTAAATGGGAAGTAACTTGTGGGTTTGTATTGTTTTTGTTTTTTCTTAGTTGGTGAACACAAATGAGAACTTAAGCAAGAGTCGTAAGATCCTTCGTTCCATGTCCAGAAGGTGAGTAGCATGACTCAACTTACGACTTAAAAAAAAAAAATAGAGCAGTACTACTTTCTAATAATCAGTCCTGGACAGGTTTGCTCTTTATTTTAAAATCTCAAAGAAGGATGCAGCCAGAAGACTGGTGCATGAATTGTTTCACCCAGTAGCTGAAAACAACCATCTCTAATAGAACACAGCATTAGTTTTATAACAGAGTAGTGTTGCACATCAATTTTGGACAGTAACATGGTAGTCTTTATTTAGCTGAAACTGGAGGGATTTAGGAGAAAAACATGTAACATATACATTTTTTCCTGAATAAAATGGACTTGCACTCTTTCTTCTCTGCAAGTGCTGTGGAATCTTATTCAATGAGTGCTCATAGAGTAATATAGTACCATATTTACTCAAATATAAGAGAACCCCTGAATAATTAGATTCTGTATATCAAATTTATAAATTTTCCATATAATTTTCCCAGTATAGAACCTATTTATTGGAGGTTGGCCTTGAATTTATCCCCTTCCCACTGCTACGGCAGGGAAAATTGAAATCTGGGGAGTCAGATAACCCCTTTGCCCTTCCCCTTCTGGCCCCCCCCCCCCCCCCTCCCCCCACCCCAGCTTCTTTTCCCTGCAGCCCTTTCCCCCAACCCCTTACTGTCAGACCCTGCTCTCCTTGAGCACATGGAAATGAGGGGGAAACTTGAAAATGCTAACCTTGAAATAAAAATACCTGTAGTAATTTGCATATAGCCAAATTACTGTAGGTACCCATAGATTTAGCTCATCCAAAACTGTTGTATTTTACCTTCTATGAAATTGCTGCAAGCTTTAGCGCATAAAGACTTTTTAAGCAGTTGTTCCTTGCAAACTAGGCATGATATGAGTCCAAAGCCAAAAGGCTCATGATTTATCATATTATTCATTGGGCTGGGCCCCAGCAGAGTCAACAGCATTTCAAGCCATGGTGATGCCACAGCTCGGCATTGCTCAGGATGTATATGTACTCCAGATACCCCCTTTTTCATAAGTTTCACAGTAGCTAGGGTCAGGAGGGACCTGAACAGATCATCTAGCCTAACCCCCTGCCACAGGCAGGAATGAATGCTGGGTTCACAAGACCCCAAACAGGTGATCATCCAACCTCCTCTTGAATTTTCCCAAGGTAGGGGTGAGGACCACTTCCCTGGGAAGCTGGTTCCAGATTTTGGCCACTCTAACTGTAAAATATTGCCTTCTGATCTCTAACCTAAACCTATTCTCCATTGGCTTATTACCATTGTTCCTCATCACCCCAGGTGGTGCTGGGGAGAAAAGGGCTCTGCCTATTTGCTGTTGATCCCCCCTGATGAGCTTGTAGGCAGCCACCAGGTCCCCCCTCAGCCTCCTCTTGCTGAGGCTGAACAGGTTCAGGTCCTTCAGTCTCTCCTCGTAGGGCCTGTCCTGCTGCCCTCTCACCAAACGGATGGCCCTCCTCTGAACCCTCTCCAGGTTGGCCACATCCCTTTTGAAGTGCGGCGCCCAGTACTAGACAGAGTACTCCAACTGCTGCCTGACCAAAGTTGCATAGAGGGGAAGTATCACCTCTCTGGACAGGCTTGAGTTGCACCTTTGGATGCATGACAAGGTATGGCTGGCCTTGCTGGCTGCAGTCTGGCATTGGCGGCTCATGTTCATCTTGGAGTCCATAATGACTCCAAGATCCCTTTCCACCTCTGTGCTTTCAAAAAGGGAACTCCCCAGCCTGTTATATATGCTGTGGATTCCTTCTCCCAAGGTGCAGCACCCTGCATTTCATAGATTCATAGATGCTAGGGTTGGAAGGGACCTCAATAGAGCATCGAGTCCAACCCCCTGCATAAGCAGGAAAGAGTGCTGGGTCTAGATGACCCGAGCTAGATACTTATCTAACCTCCTCTTGAAGACCCCCAGAGTAGGGGAGAGCACCACCTCCCTTGGGAGCCTGTTCCAGACCTTGGCCACTTTGTCTACGTTGAACCCCATCCTATTCTTATCTGCCCACTTTTGTAGTCTGTCTAAATCTAGTTGCAGCCTCTCTCTCCCTTCAAGTGTGTCCACCTCACCCCACATCTTAGTGTCATCAGCAAATTCGGACAGCGTGCTTTCCACCCCCTCATCTAAGTCGCTGATGATGTTAAACAGTGCAGGCCCAAGGCCTGAGCCCTGGGGTACCCCACTGCTCTCATCTTGCCAGGTTGAGTACAACCTGTCCACCACTACTCTCTGGGTGCGCCCCATCAGCCAATTTTTTACCCATCCAACTGTGCAGGCATCAATGCTGCAGTCGCTTAATTTATTGATGAGGATGGGGTGAGAGACAGTGTCAAAGGCCTTTTTAAAGTCTAGAAAGACTACATCCACAGCGACACCATCATCCAAGGATTTAGTTACTTGGTTGTAAAAGGCAATCAGGTTGGTCTGGCAGGACCTGCCTTTGGTGAACCCATGCTGATTGCCCCTGAGCATGATCTCCCCTGCAGGCCCCCCACAGATGTGCTCCTTGATGATTCTCTCCAAGATCTTCCTGAGCCCTGAGGTGAGGCTTACAGGCCTATAGTTACTTGGGTCCTCCTTCTTCCCCTTCTTGAAAATTGGGACCACATTAGCCAGTTTCCAGAGGGCATCTGGACCTGTCCCACACAGGATCTATGTGCTAATTAGCCTTCCCATTCATGACTGGATTCAGGTCTTCTTGTTACAAGTCCTGGGATCCTCCAAAACTGTATATGCAGATGAGATGTAGGGCAACCTGGTCTAGCTCCATTTTATGGAGGGTGGTGCCACACTAATCACATGCAGTAGGCTGAGAGAGGGGGCAGGAGAATGATTCTGCGTGAACTGTTTGGGGCCCAATTTTGTGGTGTTTGCCAGACATTTAAGGCTGTGAAACAGGAATCACTGGAAATGGGGAAGAAACTGGAGATCTTCAAAAGGGGACTGGATGCACACCTTGCTGGGGTTATTTGACCCCAGCAGTTTTTCATGCCCAGAGCAGGGGAGCTGGACCTGCTGATCTTGCGAGGTCCTTCCCAGCCCTAAACTTTTATGAATCTGTGAAAGGTGCAGCTCAGCTGTGGGAGTGAAGAGGAAGTCTAAATGTATGCAGTGTTGTGGCTCACCATTTCTTGAAAAAGAGTTAGTGCTGAGGAGGGGACTGCATGCAATGGACAGTATCGTGATTCTTATTCAGATAGCCTGCACTAAGTTCTCCTTATGATAGGCTCCCATCAGTGTTTGCCCAGTATGGGGCATATGCTTTATAGTCATGCTTAGTGTTGGCTGCATTTAATCAACTTCATAGTTGGTTTCCAATACTGAGCACATACTGCTTTTAGCAGTAGTTCAAAGATAAACAATGTATTTAATGAGGTTTCCTTGTATACAACTATAAGGCAAAGGGCTCTTTTCCCTATGTTGATGGGGGGGGCACCTCATCTTGTTTTTGAGTAGAAATGGTAGTATACAAATTAACGATTCCCTGCTATCCTAAACTCTCCAGTGCACAACTGCTACTTGGTATCACACTGTCATGTTGTTGCACTAACTGCAAATGATGTATGTATAGCACATGCTATAAACTGAGTTGAGACCACAGGAACATGAAATAGTTAATCAGACCAAGGAGACATTTATTCTGTTCACTTGTTTGATAGTGACCAGTGCTTGTTGCAGGCTGTTTAGACCAAAGGAATGTGAGGGAAACTTTCTTCCTAGTTCCCATTTTGTCAGCAGTCTGCTAATAACCAGAGGTATAAAGGTTGCTATCACTTAATAACAATTATCATCTTTAGATATACTAGGGATGATTAAACCCTTGGTTGTTAACTCTCTTTCTGGCTGTGTTTGCCTCTAACTTCTATGAAAATACATTCTATGGGTGGTTTATGCATTATAGCAGTTATTTCTATTTTTTTATTTACATTTTTGTTTTAATTAACTTCTTCAAAGCAAATAGGTACTACTCCTATGGTTCTCATGTAATCTTAAAACCTTTTAATGTTATCCATAAAATACCTTTGCTCCACTTTTTCATTAAGCTGTTTTGGACCTCTATCCTTGAAGTAGGGTAACCAAATATGAACACTCCTCATGGGAGAAGGTACCATATGTTTGTAGAATGTCATTCTCCTCTCCACTGTTTTTGCTTAAACACTGGATTTTAACTACTTCTGCACATTGAACTGTCAAAAGAGTGTACGTGGTTCTTGTATATTATTACCTTTCTCACATGTGATGCCTGTTTGCTTAAGGAGAATCCAAATGAACTTAATCAAAACTAACCATCTGTACACTCAGTGCTGTTTCCTAGGAATAGTTCTGACAAGGGTCTTCAGAACACTACTTTCATTTTGTTTTAACTTTTTCTTAGCTAAAATTTTACCAAAATTTTTAAAGGTCCAAACGATCATGGGTTTTGTTTACTAGTCTGGAGAGGTATTGACTTTTAAACAAGGTTGGGGGGAAAAGGGGGGGAAGGAGTTGGCTCATTCTATCCAAGACAACTTTTAATGTAGTACTAAACCAAAGCTGCCCACTAGTTTGATTTCCAGTCTGTGTATTGCTGGAAACATGTTTCTCACGGATACATAAAAATAAAAATTCAGGCTGGTGGGGAAGAGCAAAGTTTGCTGCATTACTTAATATTTTGTTGCTTGTGGACCCACCCACAAAGCTTTGGAACCATTGCCCTAGTTCCTTTTCCTGGATGGGTTCAGTGTAACTGCTCTAATGGCAAGATTTAGATTGTAACTCATTGAAAAGTCTACATACAAAGTGGGCTTCTGTTTACTGAAAAGGTAGTGGTGGAAATCAAAGGAAAGTCATGTGATGTGCTGCTTAAGTTTCAGTAGTGATACTTTTCAGGAAGGCAAGTTTTCAGGAAGACAGTCTTGTGCTAACCTCAAAGCAGTTAAGTGGTGACCCAGTAAGTAACTTATCAGCTGTGATGCAGTTATGGTTTTAGCTGTCTTGATCCTAAAGCTCCCTTTCTCCCCCCCTCTAGAGTAACTACAAACAAGTTGCTGCTCTCTGTCATAATCATCCTGGAACTAGCCATCTTGGGAGGTGTGGTCTACTACAAGTTTTTCCGGAAAAGCTGAGCTTTCACGGCAGAAACTGAGACTGGTTTTCATTACTGTCCATCAAGGATCATATGTGGACATTGTAGCTGAGTTATTGGAAGGCAGTAGCTCCAGAAAAGTGGATGAGACAGCTCTTCCTAGTGAAGGGTCCTGTGACTGAACTGTCAGGTTCGACAGCACACACAAAATGAAACTACTAACTCTAGGCAGGCACCAAGTGATGGTAAAAGTGAAAATGCAGAGACACTGATTGAAGTCATGGTAAGAGTAATAACAAGGTAATAAATGTTTTATTACACGTTCAATTTACATAATGTCTAAATGAATCAAAACTCAGTACATAATACAGCAGTTATTGATCAGCTGGAAAAACTACAGTTTTTTTTTTTTTTTTTTATTAAACCTAGAAGTATTCCACTCTCCAAATGTCTGATACAGTCAGTCTTACTCAAGCTGCACAAGTGGCTTGGTAGAGCTCGGGAATGTTCAACACTTGAAGTCTTAAATCCTCACTTGCTCTTCACTTTCTGATTCATCTGGTGAACTAGGTGTTGGGAGTTCATCAAAAACAGTATGTGCCCCTTCCCTTGTTTGCCCAAAGCATGTTGCAATCACATCTACTGCAAGACTGGCTGTAGCCTTCACTTCCTCCTGAGAGGCTCCAAGCAGTGGGTTTACTTCTACCAGGTCAATTGCTGAAAGCATTCCTGAGGGCAAAGCAGAAATGACCATAGTTAAACAACACAACAGAAAAGTCCCAACAAGAGGTTCTTCCTGACTTGGGGCAGCCTGTTAATGCTACAGGAATTCAAAGTATGAGGGCCAGGGTAACACCTTGGGAAAAACTAAAGTTCATTTCAAATACTAGGAGATTTACTACAGTGCAGTTCAGCAGCACCATTTGTTCGCGCTTCTAGCATCTTGGTACGCCCCCCGCCCTGCCAGGCTCCCTCCTTCCAGTGGTTTTATTACTATTCAACAGTATCGTTAATACATCCTGCATAGCAACTGTGCTATACCTAAAACTTTCCCAAGGATCAGTAATATCCCAATCACTTTGACTACAGACCACTGCTGGAGACCTAGATGATGGTATAGGCATACAGGCTTATAGTCCTACCCCACACTAAAGGCTCTACCCCTGCAACTGTTACTATGATTATTTGTTATTGCAACTCATTACTATGATGATGCTCAATGCTGTGAATAGAACGTGTTACTGTGTGTGTCTGCAGGCTCAGGAAGACAGTAATGCTTCTAATAAAATTATTAAAATTCATAGAAACTAAAACTTTATAATGAAAAGGAGACTTTGTCTAGCTTCTTCTGGCCAGCCTAGGATGACTTTCTACTGCAGTAGGCCACACTTTGGGATTAGCAATAGTAGTTCTGTATTTGGCAGTACATAGTCAGTTCTACTTTTTTACTAAGCTCTCTGCTAGCTCATCTACTTATGTAAGCCTATGACCTAGTTTTGTTAGAGTACCAAACATACTGAGGTTACTTATAGTTTGACCCCATAGTATCAATACAGAATTAAAACAAAATCTGTATCTGAACTTCTAATACAAACTCCTTAGAAGTTTCAGAAACAGACTTCTTACTATAAAGCTACAACCAAGTACTGTCTAGGTAGCTTCTTTGACAGCTGGGCTTAATCAAGCTAAAGGCAGAAGATTTCTTCCTACCTGTATTGTGTATTTCCTCTGCAATATACATGCCTTCCCGATATGTTAATCCACCTAAAACAGGGGTTCCTGTTGCTGGAGCCAGTGAAGGATCAAAAGCATCAATGTCAAAGCTGAGGTGAATTGGTCTTTGTCTCCTGGTAGGGAGAAAAGCGGGGAAAGGGAGGGGGGAAAAGAGTCATAGCTTGTCTTGTGGTTTGGCTTTTTTTGGTTTTTTGCTACGTAATTACTTACCAGTGTTTTTTGTAGCCATGTCACCTTTAATTCACAATATACCAGACCATGTTCCATGGCAAAACATATTTATTATCAATAATCATTCTCAGGGGATATATTGGCAGAACAGTTAAAGTAGCTTGCTATAACTTCAGAAGCATGTGTTCAAACCTTCCTCCAGATCTATGCCCAGGCTACCATGTGAATAGGGACCTGATCACTTGGACTGGAGAGTCAAAGGCAGCTGGACATGTTTCTACATTAATTCATGTTCTCTTGGCTACAGTAGCTAGCATAATATTGCCATATGCAACAGGCCTCTAGGCTAAGGTGGGCCTTTTGACTTAGTCATTTCAATCTGCTAAGCCCCACACAGATACTGATAAAGATTTGGGAAAGTGTGATGTAAATTAGTCAGACCTTGAGGATAGACTTCAGTTATGCTCTGTTCCTCCTACCTGGGCTCCCAAAGGACCATCCCAGTTCAAAATGTTCTCCCACCCACCCATATGCCACAAAAGGGGGAACTCTGTCAGTTTACCAGTATAACTTCCCAGCTCCGCTGTTTTCTAGGTTACCCATCTATCCTGGCTTTGAATTGGGTTCTAGCTCATATCTCTACCTCTCTGACATCTCCCTCCATGGAACAGTACAGGGAACCTGCACTGCAATCCAGTCATCTTGTTCATGTGGGAAAAAGAGTAAAAGGCAACAAAGGAAGTCCTAGCAGAGTAGGGAGATGTAGACAGGCCTTGGCTATAGCAAAAATAGTGAATTACATGGTATTTTTTCCAGTATGCTGAAGTCTATCACTATGGAATCCTTGCATTTCTGGCTAAGAAGAATGGCCATGTCACATTAGAAACGTGGTTTCAGGCTATCTGTAGACTCTAGTGTTCCTGCTTTGGCAAATCATTAAAAACCAAGTAAAAAAAAAAAAAAAGACTTGGGTAAGTGAGATTCTGCAGTCATGGAACCTGGATACATGGGATGTTAAGTATGGCTTAGGTGAACTTTAAAACTCACTAGAGTAAAAGCAATTGCTTCAGTCACAAAAAGCTTAACATTTTAATAGTATGTAAAAGGTACGTGTATAGGCAGCTGTTAACAGCAAAACCAAACAATTATTTTGTGCTAGGTAGTTCACAGGTTTGAGCAGCAAATGAAAATGATTTCCCTACATCCAATTCAAATCCTATTCCTTAAAAAAAAAAAAAAAAGGGAAAGCTTTAGTAGCAGTATGGTATTGGATTAAAGAGGTGGGACAAAGGAACTTTCTGAATAAGTCCCATGCTTGTAACAGCTCTCAGTTCTTGTGGTTGTTTGGTAAGTCGTGGCAAGTGATTGTATTTAGTTGTCAAGAGGCCAAGCTTCTGTTTTGTTTTTTAAAAGAACTTTTACTAGAGAGTGGCACTGGAAGTTTACGTAGCTGCTACCCAGGTTGTGTGTGTATTCTGTTGACAGGATTGTTAACTACATTTCACCAGTGATAATTTATTTTTCCTTCTATTGAAATAACCTTCCAGAGAAGCAAATGCTGAAGCTCAAATGACTAGCAGTTAGAGTAATTTAAATTTGTGTCGATTAGAGATTCCCTGATGTGCTAACTGGTTATTAAGGAGTTTGTCTAATCTGACATAATTATATAGTTACCTGCCCATCAGGTGTTCAGATGTTCTTTCCATAACTTTCTGGATTCCAAGGCGATCAATATCCCTCATTGAGAAATATTGGATGTCATAGTTCTTCAAAATATAGCTGTTAAAAATAAATTATCTTTAATCTTGGCAATAGCCCACATCATTGATGTAGCTTTGTCCAATGGGAACATGCAATTTTAAGACTTGAGAAAAAACAGCCCACCAGCCCATAAATGTCTTGGCACTTACTATTCAGCAGGATCCACATCCCTCAGACCTATGTATACAATATCAGGTGCTGAGAGGCAAGGCTTTAGCCAGGAAAACCCAGGAAGCTGTGGCATCTGCAAGCAGAAGGTGAATACATAGCTTTATAATTTGACTGTTGGGTGTTTGACAAGCCTGATGCTTAATATTCCCCAAAAGTTCACTGTGAAGTGCTTTGCATCTCACTTACTCAGACTAAAATCTTTCCAAAGCGAAGTGTTTATTTGAAAATCAAATGCTTGGTACTAACTGCTGATGATTGCATAATACTTTGGAGAGTGGGTACGGACTAGAAGCAAGGACAGGTTTATCAGTAATTCACTACACAACTGAGCAAGTTACTTAACCCTTCTGTGTCAGCTGTGTCTATTTCACAGGTGGATATACTTCTAGCAAAATCTTTAAGACACTTTAAATATATGGATGAGAACCACAAGAAAGCCACAGTGTCTGCCTCCTATACACAGAGCTTTAAAGATTAATCAGATGGGACATGATATGCTATGAAATGTCCTTGGAAACAGGATTTACTGTATATTAAGTGGTTAACTACAAGTCAGACCACCATGAAGGAGTAAAGCAATGGCATTAAGGTACAATAGACTAGCTGCCAGGGTCAAATCTAGTGATAAAGCACTTATGTAAGTTCTAACCAAAGCCTTCAATTAACTGAGGAGGAGCAGCCAAAAGTGCCCTGGGGTAAGGGTGAGACTGGCAAGTTTGTGAGCAGAGGTAGGTGATGCCATTGTATGGGTTGAAAGTGTCTGGTACTTTATTCACCTGGGCCAGTTTTGTAACTGGAAGTGATATTTATAGAGGGAGACTAAATATCCCCTTTTGTACAAGAAGGGAAACAGCCTATGTCAGTGGTCTCCTAAACAGTGGTTTCTGGCTTGCACACACACACCTTTTTCAATTAATTTAATAAAGTTGCTTGTCTGAAATACTGGGAGTTGACTATTCTGATCCAAAAACAATGATCAGTGCTTTAGACAAACTGCAGTGTCTTTCTAGCATCTTTGGTGAGGCATGCAAAGTATCTTCAGATGCATGCAAATAACTGGCCAAAGGAATAGCAGGAGTCCAGAAAACAGCTACTCCTCATCTGCCACATTTGTACAAGGCATCTTGGTGATGAGACAGATGGTGCTTAATTCTACAAGTGACTCAGCATGAGTAACTGATGTCTATAAGGATGGATGGGCAAACACAGTAGCGCTGAACTGCTTGTCCCTACAGGCAAGCTAGGGATATCTTACTTATCTGGATTACAGAAGTGGCAGTGGAGATGTTTTTTTCTGTGCAAAGGCTGAATAGGGAAATCTGTACCTTTTTAAGCCTGCTGCATAGGGACAAAGCTAACTCAATCCCGGGGGTGGGAGCGGAAGGTAGGGATTACATATTTCCGGAAAGAGACAGACAATTCCATGACAAGCCCTTCCCCAACCTTGACTAGGTTCAGAGGTCCCTGACCACATAAAAGATCTTGAAAAATGGATTAAAAAATGTCCTTTAAGCAATGGAAGGGAGCAGGGCAGGTCTTAAAATTTGCAAGGTTAGGTAAGATACTATATATGCATATCTCTTATTTAAGCCTTTTCCACCTTATGTCCCCGCGACTAAAACAAAAGACTGTTCTCTCTTGCTGTGCGTGCATCCTGATCAGACTTCTGACAGGTACAACAGGAGCCAAAGCCCAGCCATAGCAGCTGAGGATGTGAGGTTAGTAAGCAAAAGTGGATTGCAGCCTTCCACCCTGAGAGAAGTACAGATGCAGGTCTTTTACTTAAAAAGGGTGCATACAAAAAGGCTGAGTTTTAAGGGTCAGAGCCATAGCTAAGCCCAAGTTATCATCATCATCAATGGTACTAGAAGTGTGCCTACTGGAGTGAGCACAGAGTTGGAAGTTGGGAACTCCTATATTGCAGTTGTAACCTTGAGTAAGGCAACTTGTAGGACTATCCAGTACCCTACCCTTTTGAAGGCTGCAGTATGCAATAGAGTATAAACTATAGAATATGCATCAGACTTCTGAGAGCAAGACATGAGCAGAGGGAAACTGTAAAACAGCTTTTAGAATTATCTGGAAGGAGGAAGAATAAGCTACCATCCAAGCATCAGCACAGCTGGTCTGTTCAACTGGGGTAAGTAAAAGACCTGTTCATATACAATCCTTCCTTTGGTAGTTCAGATGTACAGCCAAGTCAGCCAGAGTGAAGTTAAACTAGTACTACTGATTAATCAGTCATAGGTGTTAACAGTTAATGACAAATGATGACATTTCTTGCCCCAGTGGGAAATCATACTGTGGTCCAGTGGAGCAGAACAAAGATGCAGATCTCTTGCAAATCAGGCCAGCTAATGTGTGATAAGCTCCTGAAGTGTGAAACAATTGGTATTGCTACTTGTCACTATGCGAACTTGCAGGTGGAGGGAGAGCACATCTTTCAAGGCTAGCCTGAGCTTCTCATGGGGCAGTGCAGGGCTAGACTGGTCCCTGTCTAAACCCTTTTCTGCTTCCTCCGTTTCACATTACCTAAATTTAGGTTGTTCTTACATCCTTCTTACTTACTGACCCCAGAGGGCCATCACCAGTATTATCCTTTCAACAGCTTTCAGAACCTTGCTCTTTTGTCCCTCACACAGGAAAAGTCCAGTTAGTCAAAAGACAAAGTGTTTGGGAGGGAAGGTTACCTAGAGAGGTGGCAGAATCTCCATCCCTGCAGGCTTTTAAGGCCCAGCTCAACAAAGCCCTGGCTGGAATGACCAAGTTGGGGATGGTCCTGCTCAGGTTGGACTAGATGACCTCCTAAGGTTCCTTCCAACCTTAATTTTCTATTAAACAAACTGTAGACCTTTTCTTTCCTATAGGAAAAAGCAATTTGAGATTTGCTTTTCTTTTTCTCCAGCTCTGAAAGACTCACTTGACCTGTTCCTTTCCCACCTAGGCAGCTGTTGGCCCCTGGTCAAATGTGTCCTTTCCTCAGTGTTCTCCATCTTGTGTCCTCCATGGAGTAGAGATGACCCTCTGAGAGCTCTGAGGCATCTCTTCTGTGGGTAGGAGTTTGGGTGTGTGTTTAACACTAGTATGCCCAAAACAAAGGATTTCAACTACCAGAGGCCCTCACTGATGCCCACGTCCATCCTCTCAGGATGTCTTGGCATAATTTCCTTCCCTTCTGATGCAAGATATGTTGCAAGGAATATTAGTATCCTTCCTTAAGCCTCAGGCATAACCTCCAGCATGAGACATAACCTCTGGCATGGAAGGTCAGTGCCCCAAACCTTCATAACAGACTGCACTGGGTATGTGGCATGTCCAACCACATGTTGTTATAGAGGTTCTGGACTACAGCTGAAGCAGATCAGTTATAAAGGCCTTAGGTCATCCCAATATTTAGTCTCTGATAGCAGCTGTGTACAGGTCAAAAGCTCTTGTTAAATTGACCCCTTTAAAAAAGGCAGAGGTTATCTTTTGGCAGACTTTTTTTAACCAAGCAGGCTCCAGCAATCCTGAATTGTAATGGTGTAGCCAGTCAGGAGAGACTATGCAGGACCTGCCCCTGACAGGCCTCAAAGTTGTCAAAAAACAGGGAGTAGTAAACTATGAAGGGAGCAGCTACCAGCTGAGGATGCTCAGAACAGCTCTTCCAGACTCCCGTTTTGGCTCGTGACAAAATTGTTGCTCGCATACTGTGACCGTCTTTTGGCTGGAAAAATACTAGGAGCCAGTGTCTAGCTGCTGGCTAGAAGCCCCTGCTCATCCATTAAGTGCTGACCTAGGATTGCCCAGGGTGAACTAATGAGACATGAAGCTTCTCTATATCCCAAATAGCTATATTTAGGATGCCACCCCTTAACAAGAGCCTCAGAAACCAAGATTTAAACAAGGGACTACCTCTGCCCTGGAGGGAAAGCCTACCAGGAGAAGAGCAAAGTGTATTATGGGAGGGATTAGATATGCTGCCAGCACATCATCTCATTGGGAAATAAAGGGCGGGGAGGGGATATGAGTCTGCCCCTTTCATCAGACTTGAAAATGAACAGTGCTGTGCAGTTACGTCATCGTACGTGTAAGAAGTCAGAGCCACTTACTTTATCCTGGAGCTCTCGTAAGAGAAATGAGACTGGTTGTCCATGGAGGTTTCCAGACTGGGTTGTGAGTGGGGTATTGACATCCGCATGTGCGTCCACCCAGATCACACAGAGGTGTGGGCACTGTCGTGTATGGCCACTAATGGCACCAAGCGCCAAGCTGGAGAAGTGACAGAGCAAATCTTTACTCAGGTTGGGAAAATATACATCCCCTCGTGAACACATTCGGAGTGACTGCAACTCAGGGCAGCCAGCAAGGTTGCCTTGTTTTATATAAAGCTGTTTGTGGTGAGGATGCCACAATGAGACCCACCATTACCACTGAGACAAGCATTTCTGAAAGATTTTAAGGAACGAGAAGTAAACTGGTACTGGGAGATGTCCCTTGTGCCACTAAGCTAAGCCCTCAAATTTATTTTTATGTATGTAAAAAGGTAGTAGGTTGCATGTTGCCTCACCATGTGCATTTACCCTAAAAGGGCAGCTTCATTGTTTTTACCATTGCCAAATTCTTCTGAAATGTGCAATCAGTCACTTCTGTAACTCTCCAAGATTATCTTTTTGTTGCCCCCTTCAGTACTTTGGTTCTCACAGGGTTAAAAATGCTATTTCACCACATGATAAGTGCTACAGAGGGGGAAGATAAGATTTTCAGCACTGCAAAGACTAGGAGTGGCAGATATTCACTGACGTGATCGCTTGAAGAACTTGGATACAGGCTTTCAGTTACTTCTATTCACTTTCAATTAAAGTTGCCTGATCCAAGCCCTGTGGCACTTCAGTAATGAAGGAGCCACCTTCTTTCTACCCCCGTTTAATTCTCTATTTTGATTTACACTACTAAAAAGACAGTGCCCTTGACAGAAAGCAGGGTTAATCTGAAGATTAAGACAGATCAATGACACTGAATGCATCTCAGCTCACCTGTGGTCACCTCCTATGGTTACACAGCTGTGCCCAGCAGCCACTGCTCCACTTACAGCATCAGCCAGCACTTGGCTGGCTAATCCCACAGACCGTGGGTATTTTACCAGGTTGTTGTACAGCTCATCATTAGGCACCTGAGTAAAATTCAGATCTCCAAAATCATATACTCGGCAGCCTGAAAAAAAGAGCAAAAAAACAAAGGGATGGGGAGCTCATCTTGGATTCAAGTACCCAAACAGGCATTCAAAATACAGTCCTCTCCAAGTTTAACTGGGTAAACAAACAATATGGATGTGTGATATAGACTGAATGACTAAAGTGAATTAATTGGTTCTCAAGAGCATGAAGTGGCTACCCTTGAAACATCTCATAGCTTCAAAGGTTATAGAGCTCAGGGTAATATCCCCCTGCCCACATTTACAGATATAAATAGATGAACCAGTAAAAACTTATCTGGAAAGGGAAGGGGGAAAATAAGGAAATGCAAATTTCCCAAATTTGACATGGAATTAATCCACATATGCTCTCTTATCAACCTAGTCATTTTTGTACTGCTGCCAGATCCTGGCTAAGATCAAAAGTACCAAAGCCATCACAAAGGCAGCTGTTCTTATGGCTTTTTCCAGCCACCTACAAGCAGGATGTACGAACAGTCTGGTAAAAGACACTATTCATTTGCCTTCGTGAAAGCAAAGAGAAATTGTTTTACTTTAGATTCTGTGATGCTGCCTAATTTCCAGTTTGCTAGGGGAACATAATCTATAGGCTATATCAATCAGGCTCAGGTTGTTTGAGGCCTGAGAAAGAGAAGACAACATATTGGCAGATACCAGTTTTGAGAACAGATACGCCTCCATTTCACAGGAGTTGCAAAATAGTCTCCCCTGTGGTTTATGCTCTTTAGCCCACTACAGATTGTCAGGCTGCTGTCTTCCTTGGACAGGTTTGCCCATGAGTTAGTTCAAACACAGCATTGGTTTGGCCATGAAAGAGAGAGAGCTCTGAAACATGAAGACAGCTTTGGCCTGAGCCAAGCACTTTACCCAGCTCTGCAACACAATCACCTCAAGGGTGCTCCCCCATCCCTCTGGGACATAGCTGTCCACATCAGCAAAAAAATGCTGAAGGAGTCTCAGATCTACTCAGCAAATGGCAGGGGTTGCTAGGTCTCCAGTTTCTTGTTAGATTTTCCTGAAAAGCCTCTCCACACATATACACATCCTTCTCTTTTAGTCTTCCTTAAAAAGGGATGATGAGAATAGGTGAAAAGGACTGGAAAAACACTAGTGGAAGCAAGACAAAAAATACAGGAGGGCAGGCATGCAGCAAGTATCAAGTACCCTGGGCAGATACTCTCTGAATAATTGAAATTTTCCAAGTTCCTTTCATCTGTCACAGTGTTTAACAGAGATCAAGCTCATATGGGCAGGTGCCCGCAAGTGACTTGCAGTGGCTTAGAGGTCATGATACAGAAAGGTGGCTTCATCCCTTCTGTACAGAGAAGTGGAGCACAAGGCTGCCCCTCTTCTTATTCATAGATGCTAGGGTCAGAAGGGACCTCAATAGATCATCGAGTCTGACCCCCTGCATAGGCAGGAAAGAGTTCTGGGTTCAGATGACCCCAGCTAGATGCTTATCTAACCTCCTCTTGAAGACAAGAGGGAGGGATAAGGAGATGGGATTGCTACAGTTGATCATATCCTGATATTTTCATAATCGGTATATTTTTTTCTATTACACAGTTCTAAAAATACAGCCCTAAGGTAATTTCAGTAGTGTAAAATAAGGGACCACCCTCCCATACAGGATTTTGACAAAGGTGGTTTTAAAAGTTCAGAGCTATCCTGAAAGCAAGCTAATGGGTAAGGGGTTGGACTTCAGAAAGAGTTACCTCCCCATATCCTGCTATTTTTTATGGACATAACCTTATTTAAAAAAAAAAAAAAAATCAAACAAACAAAAAAAAACCCCACAGAGGGATTTGGGGTAATTAGCATCCATTTTTAACTACTAGAGGTTACTTACTGCAATCACCATCAAATCCATAAGCCTACACAAGAGAATTTGTGAAAAAGTTGGATGGTACATGCCTTTGTAAACACCAAGATAGGAGCTGCTATATCTGAGAAGCTCTTGTGGTCACCAGGACTCTAAAGGTGTCTCACCAATTGCCCTGGTTTGTGTGATGTCTCCTCTCTTTATGGTATTTGTATATAGACAAGTGCTTTAATCACTGTCCAGCATTAAAAGCAGAGAAAAGCCACAGTAAATGGCCAAAGAGGGATAGGTCAGTTGCCTGGGTTTCCTCTCCTGGGGGAGTGTGGCTCTTACCCGCACCAAATGCTTCCTATAGCTACAGAGCCCAGCTCAAGCTTCCTTGGACATCCTGCATATTCTCAGCAATCACCACCGCCACCCCCACAGGAATATGCAACTGCAGGCTCTCATCCTAGCCTAGAACCGTTAGGACTTACTCCTTTCTCTAGAGTATTAAATGACTACTACACATCCTCCTTGAAAGACTAGAGTTGTGTGCATGCGCTTTACAGACAAGGAACCTATGACGAGTTAAAAAAAATCTGCATATTAGCACAAAGAACAGCAAGGAGGAATGTGTTGATACTTGATAGTAAACAGTGTGGGATATGAAATATATATTTATAAATATACTCACTAGGGCCAGGTGGCTGGCTGGCCTGACCAATCAGCCAGGGGCCAAAGTTAGAATGGAGTTGAACATGTAGTTCTAGCTTCTATTCACTTCTCTGTCTGCTACGTGGCAGGCTGAACAAGAATTTATGGATGCTTTCATTTCATTAATGTCTGGTTTACTTGCATTTGTCATTTTTCCAATCAATTTCTCCATCAAGCCCTTACACACTAGAACAGGGGTCAGCAACCTATGGCTGGGGTGAGGGGTGCACTTCAGTAGTGTTTGATGGCAGGAGACTTTCCAACATTGGCTTGCCGTGTGCCCAAGTTGGGTCATTCTGACTTGCTGCCTGAAAAAGGTGCCAAGTGCCACACTAGAACAATGATGCAATGTTTGGACTGCAGTCCGATAAACACAACGTCATTCGTTTATCAATGACACTTACCAGTGGATTGAATCATTTCAGGATAACATTTTTATTGATTTTTAGAATTTCTAAAACCAAGACTTACAGCTACATTTTGTCATCCAGTTTAGGAACATGGAAACTTCCATGCTTGACTATACCAGTGATTCATCCAGACTAGTCTTAAAAAAAAACCAACAAAAACAAAACAGAACAAAATGTAATTTGACTGTTAAACAAGCACATAAGGTTAGCAGCACCTCGAGAGAGAATTGTTTCCCCTCTATCCCTCACAGAAAGGCATTTGAAACACTTTAAATGAAGGATGCTAAAATGTAGTAGCTCCAAATTGAAAGACAAAAACAACCAAGCAAAAAACCTCATCCACCCCTAAAATCATACTGCTATTCTAGTAACATAGCCCTACTCCAACATTTTCTCCCAAGAATTCCAAAGCACTTAACATGTCTTAGTATTACAAGCCTCTGTTAATTGTTATTAGAGCAAAAGATGTGGAAAACTGAGGTACAGTGTAGTTAATTAGCTTGCCCAAGGACATACATAAAAGTATATGAAAGATCCAGGGACAGAGCAAAATCTCGTGTGACATCACTGCAAAAAGCCACGTCTATGCTTCTGTTTCCTATATCTCCATTTGAATTAATGTTTTCTACGGTTAAGAACAGCGGCCATATCTTACACCTAGTGTATAAGATTTGCATGCAAGTCTGTGCACAAGACAATTCAACAGCGCACACACATCCCTCTGCTGTCCCACAGTCAGCATCTTAGAAGATTTCCTTTTTGCTCTTCTACCTTCCTTGAACCTTCTTTTTTAGATTAGTAGAATCTACTTGCCTTGCTGTTATCAGTCTTAAAATAATTTTTAAAAAAATTTTAAATGAGTGGCTAGACCGTTCTAAAAAGAAAAAATGGTGCCAAGAGACAGGTGGGCAGTTGAAAGTCAGCTTCCATGTATGCATCTGCAGCACAGCAGCACCCAAGCAGTTCTGTCACTGCCCCTCCATCCTGAACTACAGCATTCTCTGCTGTTCCTGAATATAGACTGGCAGTTGTGCCAAACTGCTTTTATTCATGCAGGGAAGAAGCATTTTTGGAAAACTTGGGTGTGAATGGAAAATTCATTATGTTTGTGACCCAAGCAGTAAGCAGCAGTTTAAACAACGAATGAAAGGAAGACACAGCTTGTTAAGGACTCAATGGTTGACAATTTAAGTGAATTTTTCTGGTTTGCATGAAAATTAGGACTACAGTCTTATTTGTCAACGCTACATCTAAAAGGGATTCTGAGCCCACAGATGAAGAAAGAATTCCCGTTCATCCCATTCTACTCAGGAGAACTTTTACAATCTTTTCTCCAATGCCTGATGATGGGCATTTGTGCCCAAACACTTGCAATTAAAGACATTTTTTTGAAAAATCTTGTTGGTCTAATAAAAGATATCATCTCTACTATGAGTCCCGATTGCTTTTTTCTTTAGACCAATACGACTACAACCTGGAAACCATTTATCCTCAACACTTCTACCCACTTGCTATTGGGCTAAAGCTGCTTCTTGGGCTAAAATCAGACTCTCTCTGGGGACAAAGCCTTTTATCCCGGGATCCTACAGCTATATGAGCCCATTGTCCCACTCTAAGCCAGTATGAAGTATCCAAGATATCATTCCCTCTTCTCCCTTTACAATCATGACTTAATTGCCATTCAACCTGCATGTGTACATGCATGCGCAATTGTCCTGAGCCAGTTTTGATGCTCATCAAAACCCAGGATAAACCCGATTTCTGTTTTCACATTTGGATACCATCACCCCCTACCAAGACAAGAGATAATTGGGTACCTCTGTATAACAAAATGAGTAAGAGGGAAATCTCAGGAAAGCATAACAAAAGATAGCAGGGGCTGGATTAGTTAATCTATGGTGAAAGATTAAAAAGGATGTTAAATGAATTTGGCTAAAGCTTTAAAAAAATAAAAGCCCAAATAAAATGATTATGAAAATATTTTCACACCAATAGATAGTTTGTATTCTTATGAGAAAACATTCCCTCCTGCAGCGTTTAGGCTGCACCTCCAACACTTCGTTAGTGATTAAGAAACGTGAAATTTGAATGGAATAAGAAGAAGAATCCTGTACACTGCCTTTGTGGTTCAAAACGGATTGGAGCAGAAAGAAAACATGCTGCCTACTTTACCTATTTGATAACATTCTTCGTCAAAACAGAAGCAAAGTCCCTAGTAGTGGACTTAGTAGGGTATAAATCAGGGGTGGGCAATTATTTGGGTTGGAGGGCCACTTAGGGAGCTTTGGTGACAGGCTAGGTCAGTAACCACTCCGTCTCCCCCTTCACAACAGCTCACCAAAACTCCTTAAGTGGCTCTGTCTCAGGGCCTGATCCCATACTGTCACCACCTGGTGATCCTGGGGTCTCCATGGAGGCCAGCCCAGGACCCGTGTGGGCAGGGTACACTCAGCCAGGTAGATGGGATGGGGCCGTGGTCAGGTGGGAAGCAGCATGGGTGCAGAGCGAACAGGCCAGGGTGCTCAGGCAGCAGGGCTAGGCCTGGCGGCAGTGGCAATGACACTAACGGTAGCAGCCAGGAGCCACTGCTGCCAGGAAGCAAATTTCGCTGCTGTGCCAACCCAGCCCCGCTGTATGCCTGGGGATGGTGGGACTGGCCACATATGCCACAGCCCAGGCTGCCCCCTCACACCTGGGCCAGGCAGGCTGGATAAAAATCTCTTGGTGGGCCATATCTTGCTCACTCTTGGTATAAATTGACCAATAAGGTCTCTAGATTTTGCTGCTGGAGGCAACTCATTGCCACAAGCGGCATTTCATGTAGAGGTGGTTTACCTATGTCAGAAAAGTCATGTTGCCAATCTGGAAAGTAGTGCATGTAGCCACCATGTTGGAAACCAAGTTGGCTGTTGTGAATTCACATTTTGGTCAATATTTCAGCCCCCAGTAGGGTTAGAAAAGTAATTAATGACAAAACCAACATTGTATGAACTGAGGAGATCAATCATAACATTTTCAACATGGCAGTCATGTTGGATTCCAAGATGAATGCCACAAATTTACAGTTTTGCTCATTATTAGATACCCAGAGAGACTTATCTCCCTTAAGCAAATGTGACAATAGAGCTGATAGCATCATGGCACCCAGCAAGGCATGGAGAATCTACAAGATGTATCATGTCTCAAAGTAGGTTCTCAGTCAATGGTTAGCCAAAGTAGAAGAAATGAGGCATTTGTTCAATGTAGAACATTTGCTGAATTCAACACTTGTTATGGCAGTATTCTTGATAGACATCATGTTGTATTGATCCTGTGCTGCGTGTTAGAGCACATTAACAAGGTTTGCAAAACTGCTGATGGCATAGTTAACCTATTTCCTGGTTGGTTGAAATGTTTACAAAATGGGAGATTAGTTGTCTTGACCCCTAATCCTCCTTCCTTTGCGCTGTAGGAGCAAAAACTGCTAAATCCTTCATACATTCAAGATATACTGGAACCCATCTTGTATAACTGGTATGATCATGCACAGCTATAAGCAGAAGCATTTGTTCAAAGGCACATGCCATGTTCATGCCAGTTTCCTTCATGTTCAGCTGTGATTAAGCACGAGAGTATTGACTGTTTCCAAAAGGTTCATTCAGTATTTGAACATACCTTGATGCAAGTGTTCTTCCACAAATTCTTGAAGTAAAGTAACAATCGTTGACCTCATTCCTTCTCGCTTCGCAGTCATCGTTTCTGAATGCAACAGCTATGCTACTGGAAAGGCAGTTAATGGTATCATAATCTAATCCTTTGCTTGAACTGGACAACCACACAATTAATTTGTTCATCAGAATATACCATATTGCTTCAAATGTTATCTTGTGTGCTTTTATAGCACGGTTGTACAATTTTCCTTTCATTATGTTGGTGGCAGTGTTTTCTGGAAATAATCTACCTCCTGTCCAACCACCTTCAAGTCATAAAGCAGTGAAATGCTGATCAATTGCTGTTAGGTAAATGACAATGATATGGAAGCCTTGCAGCTGAATGATTACTCCTTCAGTCTCTTTTGACCAAGCCCATGCAGGTTTTGCAATACAATGCCCGATCAAATGTTATGACTGTGTGCTGTTGTCCCAGGCATCCAGTAATTGTTTTACACTGCATGGACAGTCCAAATGGTGTTGTACTTAGATGGTGGTGCAGGCCACGTGGAACAAAATCCAACAATTGATGATACCACCATCAGAAAGAAACTGGTTAAACGCTCTCCATACTGGTATGGCAACGTTCTCCTGATATTCTACCCAGTATTCATGGTAGTTTTGCTGACATCTGTTAAATAGCTGTGTTGTTGAGCTTTTCATTTGTGCTACTACCCATACAATGGACAGGTGGTTTCAATGACTCATTATAGATCATCATCGCCAGAACAATTTGTTAAATTCAGGTGGTACTTCTTTCAAGGTTCTTTTCCTTCTTATTACATTGGTGCTTTCTTCAGTCTCAATTGGTTTTGATGGTCCTCTTTTAAATGCTACAAATTTGTGTTGCATTAAATGTTTGTTTTCCATTTGCTGTCTCCAAGATGTTGATGTTGTCCAGTGAAAACTGAACAAAATGACTGGGAATTAGATTCCGTAAGAAAACAACTCAATTTTCCCGCAATTTCTTTAAGTTTCTCAGCAATGGTGGTCTTAACGCAACGAACTGTGCTATACAGTATGCTGCATCCAGCATTGTGGAGACTTTATACCAGCTTCTTAGATCTAGTTACATGATGCATCAGCAAGCTTAACTCAACGTGTTTTGGCATTAGCTTTTTGCCCTTTAATTGCAGGTAAACCAAATCCTGACATATATTCAGTACATTGTCATCTAGATTTTTATCTTGCGCACAGCTTTCAGCAATCTAAGTTATCACTGTCATCTTCCAAAAATCAAACAGATCAATGTGTAAAGGCCTATCAGGAACACAATTTTGGGTTTGTTCTTCATTCAAGTTGCTGTATCCCTTGTGCAGCTTTACCAGTTGTCACAGTTTGGAAGATAAGTTGGTGCTGAAACTGAATGGCCGTCTTGTAGTAAGACTGAAGTTCTTGCTGCATTTACTTCAGTGAGGTCAGAAGATGTTCACACCACCTTCATCTTCTACTGAATTGCAATACCTTTTGAGTATACCTTTCAGACTGTACACATATTTCTGTGGAAAACCGGCATCTAGTTCGTCAATCACTTGAGGCTATGCTCTTGCTTCAGGAGAAAGAAAAATACCTTCTTACGCAAACTCCATGTGCGAATGGGAACAAGAGACTTCTTGCTTCCATTGTTCTTCCTGCCTGCGTTCAGGATGGTAACGTGCCTCAGCAGCTATTAAATCTTCAACACCAATTCAGCAACGCAATACTTCATTCTTCTTTGCCGGTTTGTGTATTGCATTGGCCAATCCAGATGACAACACTCAACTCAGGCTCTTCTTCACAGACATTAGGGCTAGAAGGGACCTCAGAAGATGAATGAGTCCAGCCCCCTGCCCTAGGTGCAGGAAGTCAGCTAGGGTCAACGGTTCCCAGCAAGATAAGCGTCCAAATGTTTCTTAAGAGTGTCCAGAGTAGGTGCTTGCACCACCTCTGGAGGGAGTCTATTCCAGGCCTTGTGGGCTTGGACAGTAAAGAAGTTTTTCCTTATGTCCAGCCTCAAATGGTCGTGGAGGAGTTTGTGACCGTTGGATCTTGTCATCCCTTGGGGCACTCTGGTGAACAGCTGTTCCCCCAGATCCTGATGCACACCCCTTACATACTTACAGGCTGCCACCAGTTCACCCATGAGTCCGCACTTTTCCAGGCTGAAGAGTCCCATGGCTCTCAGCCTCTCTTCATGAAGCCTGTTCTCTTGCCCTCTGATCATGTATATGGCTCTCCTCTGGACTCTCTCAAGCTTCTCCACATCCTTCTTGAACTGTGAAGCCCAAAATTGGATGTAGTACTCCAGCTGCAGCTTCACCAAGGCCAAGTAAAGTGGGAGGATGACATCCTGCGATTTTCTTGAGAAGAAGCATCTCTGGATGCAAGCCAGAGTTCTTTTTGTTTTACCAGCTGCAACATCACATTGGCGGCTCATGTTCATCCTGTGGTCAATCATGACTCCCTAAGTCCATTTCGGCCGTGGTGCTAGCAAGCATAGCACTGCCGAGCCTAGAAGTGTGATGCGGGTTTCCCCCCGCCCCAGCCCAAGGTGGAGTGCCTTACATTTTTCTGTTTTGAATGTCATCAGGTTTTTATCCGTCCACTTTCTAAGCTTATCAAGGTCAGCCTGGATCACTAGCCTATCTTTGGGTAGGCTAAGTTTGGTGTCATCAGTGAACTTGGCTAGTCCACTTCGGACACCAGCATCCACATAATTAATAAAGACATTACAGAGTACAGGTCCAAGGACGGAGCCTTGTGGGACACCACTGGTCATGGAGCACCATGATGATTCACTTCTGTTGTCTACCACTCTCTAGGTCCAACCTCAGACCCAATTCAGGACTGTCTAGAGGAAGCAAGAGTTGTAACAAGGTTTCCGTAGGTGAACCTGCAGAAGGATCATTAACGGGGTCACTGCACGCAAATTAATGTTATTAGAACATTTCTGCCAGAATATGCACATCCTCCAGAGAACTGCTGGAGTAGATGATCTGTTTGATGTCCTAGTGCATGTTGTTGGTAGGGTTTCCCTTTCATCTACCTTGTGTGACTTAACAGTCTCTCAGTATGTGTTTTGTGTGTAAAAGAACTGTAGCAAGAACAGTGCCAATTGAGGCTGCTGGAATGTTGCAGCACAGGATCAGCACAACATGATAGTCTGTCAAGAATACTGCCATAACAAGTGTTGAATTCAACAACTGTCCTAAGTTGAATGAGTGACTTGTTTCCTTGTAGAATTCCAGCAGTTGTACTTTGGGCTAATGGTTGACTGTGAACCTACTTCAAGACATATGATGCATCTTGTAGATTCTGAGCTGTACCTCCCATGCTTCGCTGGGCTCAGTGATGCCATCAGCTCCATTGTACCGTTTGCTTGAGGGCAATAAGGACAAGTCTCTTTGGGTATCTAATAATGAACAACACTGAATTTGTGGCAGCCATCTTGGAATCATAGACAGCTACCATGATGGAAATGTTACGATTGATCTCCTCAGTTCATACAATGTTGATTTCATCATTGGAATTAATTTTCTAACCCTACTAGGAGCTGAAATATTGACCAAAACGTGAATTTACAGCAGTCATCTTGGATTCCAATATGGCAGCTACATGCACTACTTTCCAGATTGGCAACATGACTTTTCTGACAGGGTTAGACCAATTCTACCTGAAACATACTGCTGCTGCCTGTGGTAATGAGTTGCCTTCAAGGTGACACTTTTACCCTTCTAACTCAATTCCTAGTTCTCTTCCTGTTTCAGAGTAAAAACCCAGCTTGTTCTCTTCTCCCCCCCACCCCACCAAGATCTGGGGGAAGAAGAATGGCATGGGTGGACTCATTTGTTTGTGATAAAGGGCATAGAGGAACACATCTACATAAGTGCTAAAGTAAATGTGCATAAGTATTGTGTGTGTCTTCTATAGCAGAAATAACAAAAGCGGGAAGTCATCATGTTTCAATTGTTACCAACTAACAAGGACCAATATATATTTTTTTAAGACAAGTACAACTGCAAAAGAAAATTAAAAGAGGCTAAATCATGGTTTTCTGTTGGCTGATTTAAATTACTATTAAAAATCAGCGAGATAAATAAAAAATGGGATAAGTCAGTCCACCGTGGCTGCTTTCCTTGGTGCCTCTGCTCAAATCCACTGATATTTCCAGCCTGCTCCACAAATAAAGGCCAGCTTAACAAATTGTATTACAAATAGTGATATTAGCTAGCTTTCCTGTGGCATCTCTTACCTCATACCAGAACTTCTAGGGACAGAACCAGCCTAACGTAGACAAGGCTGTAGAGGAAAATTATTTCTGGTGAAAGTGGATGGCCAGCTAGTCCTCAATACAGAGGTTCTCCACTAAAAAAGAAAACGTGCACTGTACTGGCAGCAGCAGGGCGAGTCGCCTACTTCACCTTGCCAACACATGGGTCAGAAACTGCTGCTTTATAGGCCAGGAGTTCAGCCTTCCTGATCAGCAGGGATCCTGGTTTTCTCTGATTTAAAATTTAAAACAAAATTAAAAAAAAATCCAACATTTTCTTAATAACCCCCCACCCCATCCACATTTTCCCATAATTAAAATGAAATGCCACTTATACGCATGCGTACACACACACTAGTGGCATTTCATTTGAATCACGGAAAAATGTGGAGGGGGGGCGTTAAGTTAGAAAATTTTGGATTTTTTTTTTTTTTTTAAATCAGAGAAAACTAGGATCTCTGAATCAGTCTCTTGACACAGCAATAAACCACAGAGGCATTTTACTGTTTCATATGTACTAGCCTGCTGGAAACTAAGTGGGGATACAGGCATAAGAAACTGGGGTGGGAGATAGTGGGGAAAAGAGACAAGTAAGAATGACTTTTGGACACTGCCTTCTTGGTTTGGATATAAAGGATGGTATCAAATGAGCGTCTAATTATCAGCCAACCTCACCCCAAAGTTTCTAAAACCATGGTGACACATTGTTCATGCAACCCAGAAATTCAAGTCCCACCTTGACCACATCATTGTATATCTTCTTTGTTCTTGCATGAGCAATAAGCCAACTTATTTAAGAGACCTTCCTTACTCTATTGTAATGATGCCTAATGAGTCAGACAGAGGCAAGACCAGGAGAGGTTTGGGGAACAGGAAATCAAAACAAAGGAATGCTTATAGAAATTGTTTAAAGGGATCCTTACACAATCACTGTCCCCTATACAAAGCAGGGTGGATGTAACCATCCTCCAACTAGATAGGGAGTCTACAGAAATAATAGATCCATGTAGCTTTTTGGTAACAGACATGCTGCTGTGGGGCACCGCTAATCTATTTAGGTATTTATAGGCTGCCCTTTCTAAAGGCTCAGGGCAGTTTACAATAAGAGAACATAATAGCTTATAAAACAGGAGTTTTCTGATTTATACTTGCATGCCTACACCTTAGTCAGTTCTTTGTCTATCAGCAAAAGGACAGAATTCAAGAGCAAATGCATGAGTCATTGTGACCAGTGGTTAAGGACACCTATTTTAACAGATTTAATCCACCAAGCTAAGCAGAGAAAATCTTCACTAACAAGAAGATACTGTTCTGCGTGATGTGAAAGTAGGGCACCCGGGTGTGTAACATGGGAGATTGTGTGATCAGATCTGAAATGAAGGTGGACCCACAGAAGAGGAAAGTGTTCACCCTAGTTTTAATCATATTGAGCATTTGATGCTGCCTCCATGTTCCAATGTAGGAGGCACCCAGAGCCTAGAAATAACACACTCCTATAGATAAATGTATTTGCATCAAAGGGGAGATTTGCTGGATGGTTTACTAGAGCTTTCCCAGCTATGAAATTTCACTCCGTCATCGGGTTTACATCCCCACACTGCTCCCTGGGGTTTTTTTTGTACCTTTGTGAGATCTAGCAGAAATGTTATGTCTTGAAACATCAGCATCCATTTAAAATTATCTTCTGCCCACCCATATGACCAAAGAGAGCCAACTAGAAGCCAGACTCACTCATCTCAAAAGGTGCCCTTAAATTTTAATGTCTTCTGGCTCACCGCATTTCCAACCCTTATAAATATAACCCACTCCTCTTCCTCCTATGAAGTCTGAGTCATTTTGATATTGACGGAGTCTCAGGGGAAGTATTTACATACCAGTATTGTATTACATGTCCCCTCTTATCTGTCTAGCCAAACGAGAAGTTAGCATCCAGACCCAAACCACCTCCTACTTCTAAGATTTGAAACTAGTTTTTTCTTTTTTAGGAAAGGGGACTGGAAAACCACTATGAAGGGCTCAGCAAAGTAGTTCAATTGGGATCTGTGCTGAACTGGTAACTGGTTGGAGAGGTCAAAGACCTTTAATTCCTAGAGCCTCCCATGAAACACCTCTTAGGCTAATTCAAGCCCATGAGATAGTGTCGTGGTTCATTTTTCTGTACTTCCCTCAGATGGACAGACAGCATTGACAGTGAAAGTTTATCCTCCCTCTAGGCCAAGCTCCTTGCATGCCTGCACAAATTCCCCAAGTTCCACCCGAGTTTCAGGAACAACCTATAACACCCTTTCACATGAGGTGCTATGCATCTCCCAGTTTCCCCTGATGCTAGAGGCCGTGTGTCCTACATGTCCCCTTCTTCACATGCCACATATTTCCCCTATTGCCCCCATGTCAGAGGCTCTGTATATTCTCCTATTCCTTCCATGCTAGGGTCCCCCTTTCTTCGCTCTGTGCCAGAGGCTGTGTGCCCCCAATTTCTACACTTTTCTGGGAGACCTACAAGATACCAACTGCCGTTAGAGTGGGTATAGCTGAGAGAGAAACAGATACCACCAAGTTGTTTGTAAGGACTTGCAAACTCAGACAGCCTTTCACAATTCTCAGCCAGCCTCCAAAATTACTGGTGACAGAGGACTTGACTAACCTTACCTATTGTTCTGGAATGGATACTCTGGATTCTGGTGTATTAGCTCTTATGTCTACCCCTCCAGTTTTGAGCTGGCTCCTGAAACCATGTGTGCAGTTTAGTAGATTCTGTTCTCTCTGGTTCAAGTCTGTTGCTAGAGAACTTAGTCGTTGTTTCTGCCAAAGTTGAGTGCAACTAGGGATGCCCCGACTCTTAGCTCTATCCTGTGTCTAAGTAGGAGCACAAATGAGCAGCTGAACAAGAATATTCCCCAGATAGCTAGAAAACAACACATAAAGTGGCTGCAGCAGCAGCCCCCTTCAACTCTTGCAGTAGTACCTCAGAGAAGAAAGACAAGGGGCAGATCAGGATCTGGTAAAAAGGAAGCTCAGAAGATTGTGATGGGACTGCCGGGGTGCCCCATTTATGATTTTAGTAAAAGTGAGCATAGAGATTAGGAGAGAAGGGAAGGGATAGCAATCCCCATCTTCAGTGATTGATATTGAGGGGTAGATCCCCCCCAGCCTGTCTCTCACCCACTGACTCCTCAATTTACATCCTACATCCCATGACTGCCTATCTTGCATGCATACCAGCCTCTGGCTTCTTTACTATTCATTTCATCCAAAAAGAGCACACACCAACTGCAGATGCTTCCTAAGCCTGATGAAGGGTTTTTAAACCCAAAAGCTTGCTAAGAAAAACATTTCCAACTACTTAGTTGGTCTAATAAAAGATATCAGATTAATCCAAAGAACCTTGTCTGCCTATGTCCTTAGACCAACACGACTACAACCTACACCCCTGACTGCAGACAAGGAATTCTAAGGTTCTCACTATCCACCACCCCACTATAAGTAGTTCTGGTCAGACCATTTTTTAAACCAGC